>NC_092412.1:2595674-2895674 GCF_040894005.1 Engystomops pustulosus
ATAATAATGTGGGAGGATATAATAAAGGTGGAGGAATAATAATAATGTGGGGATATAATAATGTGGGGATATAATAATGTGGAGGATATAATAATGTGGAGGATATAATAATGTGGGGATATAATAATGTGGGGATAAATAGTGGGGATATAATAATGTGGGGATATAATAATGTGGAGGATATAATAATGTGGAGGATATAATAATGTGGAGGATATAATAATGTGGGGATATAATAATGTGGATATATGGATATAATAATGTGGAGGATATAATAATGTGGAGGATATAATAATGTGGAGGATATAATAATGTGGAGGATATAATAATGTGGAGGATATAATAATGTGGAGGATATAATAATGTGGGGATATAATAATGTGGAGGATATAATAATGTGTGGGATATAATAATGTGGAGGATATAATAATGTGGGGATATAATAATGTGGAGGGATATAATAATGTGGAGGATATAATAATGTGGGGATATAATAATGTAAGTGAGGATATAATAATGTGGAGGATATAATAATGTGGGGATATAATAATGTGGGGATATAATAATGTGGGGATATAATAATGTGGGGGATATAATAATGTGAGGATATAATAATGTGGGAGGATATAAAAATGTGGGATATAATAATGTGGGGTATAATAATGTGGAGGATATAATAATGTGGAGGATATAATAATGTGGAGGGATATAATAATGTGGAGGATATAATAATGTGGAGGGATATAATAATGTGGGGATATAATAATGTGGGGATATAATAATGTGGGGATATAATAATGTGGGGGATATAATAATGTGAGGATATAATAATGTGGGGGGATATAATAATGTGGGGATATAATAATGTGGGGATATAATAATGTGGAGGATATAATAATGTGGGGATATAATAATGTGAGGGGGATATAATAATGTGGGGATATAATAATGTGGGGGATATAATAATGTGGGGATATAATATGTGGGGGATATAATAATGTGGGGGATATAATAATGTGGGGGATATAATAATGTGGGGGATATAATAATGTGGAGGATATAATAATGGGGGAGGATATAATAATGTGGGGATATAATAATGTGGAAGGATATAATAATGTGGGGATATAATAATGTGGGGATATAATAATGTGGGGGATATAATAATGTGGGAGGATATCACCATATTATATATGTGGGGATATAATAATGTGAGGATATAATAATGTGGAGGATATAATAATGTGGAGGATATAATAATGTGAGGATATAATAATTTGGGGGATATAATAATGTGGAGATATAATAATGTGGGGATATAATAATGTGGGGGATATAATAATGTGGAGGATATATAATGTGGGGATATAATAATGTGGGGATATAATAATTTGAGGATATAATAATGTGGGATATAAATAATGTGGGGGATATAATAATGGGGGGATATAATAATGTGGGATATAATAATGTGGATATAATAATGTGGGGGGATATAATAATGTGGGGGATATAATAATGGTGGAGGATATAATAATGTGGGGGATATAATAATGTGGAGGATATAATAATGTGGGGGATATAATAATGTGGGGATATAATAATGTGGAGGATATAATAATGTGGGGGATATAATAATGTGTTGGATATAATAATGTGGGGAATATAATAATGTGTTGGATATATAATGTGGGGGATATAATAATGTGGAGGATATAATAATGTGGGGGATATAATAATGTGGAAGATATAATAATGTGGGGATATAATAATGTGGGGGGATATAATAATGTGGGGATATAATAATGTAGAGGATATAATAATGTGGGGATATAATATGTGGAGGATATAATAATGTGGAGGATATAATATGTGGGGGGATATAATAATGTGGGGATATAATAATGTGTGAGGATATAATAATGGGAGGATATAATAATGTGGAGGATATAATAATGTGGAGGATATAATAATGTGGGATATAATAATGTGGGGATATAATAATGTGGAGGATATAATAATGTGGGGATATAATAATGTGGGGATATAATAATGTGGGGATATAATAATGTGGGGGGATATAATAATGTGGAGGATATAATAATGTGGGGATATAATAATGTGGGGGGATATAATAATGTGGGGATATAATAATGTGGGGGGATATAATAATGTGGGGGATATAATAATGTGGGGGATATAATAATGTGGGGATATAATAATGTGGGGGGATATAATAATGTGGAGGATATAATAATGTGGGGATATAATAATGTGGAGGATATAATAAATGTGGGGGATATAATAATGTGGGGATATTATAATGTGGGGGGATATAATAATGTGGGGGATATAATAATGTGGGGATATAATAATGTGGAGGATATAATAATGTGGGAGGATATAATAATGTGGGGATATAATAATGTGGGGGATATAATAATGTGGGGATATAATAATGTGGGGGATATAATAATGTGGGGATATAATAATGTGGGGGATATATAATAATGTGGAGGATATAATAATGTGGGGATATAAATAATGTGGAGGATATAATAATGTGGGGGATATAATCATGTGGGGATATAATAATGTGGGGGATATAATAATGTGGAGGATATAATAATGTGGGGGATATAATAATGTGGAGGATATAATAATGTGGGGGGATATAAATAATGTGGAGGATATAATAATGTGGGGATATAATAATGTGAGGATATAATAATGTGGGGGATATAATAATGTGGGGATATAATAATGTGGAGGATATAATAATGTGGGGATATAATAATGTGGGGGGATATAATAATGTGGGGGGATATAATAATGTGGGGATATAATAATGTGGAGGATATAATAATGTGGGAGGATATAATAATGTGGGGATATAATAATGTGGGGGATATAATAATGTGGGATATAATAATGTGGGGATATAATAATGTGGGGATATAATAATGTGGGGGATATAATAATGTGGAGGATATAATAATGTGGGGATATAATAATGTGGGGATATAATATGTGGGGGGTATAATAATGTGGGGATATAATAATGTGATATAATAATGTGGAGGATATAATAATGTGGGGATATAATAATGTGGAGGATATAATAATGTGGGGGATATAATAATGTGGGGATATAATAATGTGGGGATATAATAATGTGGGGGGATATAATAATGTGGGGATATAATAATGTGGGGGATATAATAATGTGGAGGATATAATAATGTGGGGATATAATAATGTGGAGGATATAATAATGTGGGGATATAATAATGTGGGGTATAATAATGTGGGGTATATAATAATGTGGGGATATAATAATGTGGGGGATATAATAATGTGGGGGGATATAATAATGTGGGGATATAATAATGTGGGGATATAATAATGTGGGGGATATAATAATGTGGGGATATAATAATGTGTGAGGATATAATAATGTGGGGATATAATAATGTGGGGATATAATAATGTGGAGGATATAATAATGTGGGGGATATAATAATGTGGGGATATAATAATGTGGGGATATAATAATGTGGGGCATATAATAATGTGGGATTATAATAATGTGGGGGGATATAATAATGTGGAGGATATAATAATGTGGGGATATAATAATGTGGGGATATAATAATGTGGGATATAATAATGTGGAGGATATAATAATGTGAGGATATAATAATGTGGGGGATATAATAATGTGGAGGATATAATAATGTGGGGGATATAATAATGTGGAGGATATAATAATGGGGAGGATATAATAATGTGGGGGATATAATAATGTGGAGGATATAATAATGTGGAGGATATAATAATGTGGGGATATAATAATGTGGGGATATAATAATGTGGAGGATATAATAATGTGAGGATATAATAATGTGGGGGATATAATAATGTGAGGATATAATAATGTGGGGATATAATAATGTGGAGGATATAATAATGTGGGGGATATAATAATGTGGGGATATAATAATGTGATATATAATTGGATATAATAATGTGGGGGATATAATAATGTGAGGATATAATAATGTGGGGATATAATAATGTGGAGGATATAATAATGTGGGGGATATAATATGTGGGGGGATATATAATGTGGGGGGATATAATAATGTGGAGGATATAATAATGTGGGGGATATAATAATGTGTGGGGATATAATAATGTGGGATATAATAATGTGGGGGATATAATAATGTGGGGGATATAATAATGTGGAGGATATAATAATGTGGGGATATTAATAATGTGGAGGATATAATAATGTGGGGATATAATAATGTGGGGGTATAATAATGTGGGGATATAATAATGTGGGGATATAATAATGTGGAGGATATATTAATGTGGGATATAATAATGTGGAGGATATAATAATGTGGGGATATAATAATGTGGGGGATATAATAATGTGAGGATATAATAATGTGGGGATAATAATAATGTGGAGGATATAATAATGTGGGGGGATATAATAATGTGGAGGATATAATAATGTGGGGATATAATAATGTGGGGTATAATAATGTGGGGATATAATAATGTGGAGGATATAATAATGTGGGGATATAATAATAGGGGAATATAATAATGTGGGGATATAATAATGTGGGAGGATATAATAATGTGGGGGATATAATAATGTGGGGATATAATAATGTGGGGGGATATAATAATGTGGGGGATATAATAATGTGGAGGATATAATAATGTGGAGGATATATAATGTGGGGGGATATAATAATGTGGGGATATAATAATGTGGGGGATATAATAATGTGGGGGATATAATAATGTGAGGATATAATAATGTGGGGATATAATAATGTGGAGGATATAATAATGTGGGGGATATAATAATGTGGGGGATATAATAATGTGGAGGATATAATAATGTGGGGGATATAATAATGTGGGGGATATAATAATGTGGGGGATATAATAATGTGGAGGATATAATAATGTGGGGGATATAATAATGTGGGGATATAATAATGTGGGGATATAATAATGTGGGGGATATAATAATGTGGAGGATATAATAATGTGGGGATATAATAATGTGGGGGGATATAATAATGTGGAGGATATAATAATGTGGGAGGATATAATAATGTGGAGGATATAATAATGTGGGGGATATAATAATGTGGGGGATATAATAATGTGGAGGATATAATAATGTGGAGGATATAATAATGTGGGGGATATAATAATGTGGGGATATAATAATGTGGGAGGATATAATAATGTGGAGGATATAATAATGTGGGGATATAATAATGTGGGAGGATATAATAATGTGGGGGATATAATAATGTGGGGATATAATAATGTGGGGGGATATAATAATGTGGGGATATAATAATGTGGAGGATATAATAATGTGGGGGATATAATAATGTGGGGATATAATAATGTAGGGGATATAATAATGTGGAGGATATAATAATGTGGGGGGATATAATAATGTGGGGATATAATAATGTGGAGGATATAATAATGTGGGGGATATAATAATGTGGGGGGATATAATAATGTGGGGATATAATAATGTGGGGATATAATAATGTGGGGATATAATAATGTGGAGGATATAATAATGTGGAGGATATAATAATGTGGGGGATATAATAATGTGGGGATATAATAATGTGGGGATATAATAATGTTGGGGGATATAATAATGTGGGGATATAATAATGTGGGGATATAATAATGTGGAGGATATAATAATGTGGGGGATATAATAATGTGGGGATATAATAATGTGGGGGATATAATAATGTGGGGATATAATAATGTGGGGATATAATAATGTGGGGGATATAATAATGTGAGGATATAATAATGTGGAGATATAATAATGTGGGGATATAATAATGTGGGGATATAATAATGTGGGGATATAATAATGTGGGGGATATAATAATGTGGAGGATATAATAATGTGGAGGATATAATAATGTGGAGGATATAATAATGTGGGGGATATAATAATGTGGGGATATAATAATGTGGAGGATATAATAATGTGGAGGATATAATAATGTGGGGATATAATAATGTGGGATATAATAATGTGGAGAATATAATAATGTGGAGGATATAACAATGTGGAGGATATAATAATGTGGAGGATATAATAATGGGGGGATATAATGATGTGGGGGATATTATACACTTGGGGGGTATAGCAGTGTGTGTGGGGGGTGATGGAGCTTCTGTGCACTGATGACTCTTCCTGTAGGTCGGTGCAGGGGGTCCCCGGAGCTTCTCCTCTCTGGTATCAGGCAGATGCTGTATACATGACATTGCTGAGCTGCAGTGATGAGATGTGTCCAGCAGGTGGCAGTGCACGCTCAGTAGTGATAATCCTTGGTCTTGCTGGTGACCGCAGGATGTGATAGGGTTAATGAGCGGTGATGTTTCATAGATATTGTCACTATACATATATATACAGGCTGTCTCCGGATTATGTACATTATATGGTTTTGTATGTTTGTTCTTACGTTGAGTTTGTTTGTAAGTCGGAACTGTATATTTTATCATTGTAACCTCAGACAGAACTTTTTTGGTCTCTGTGACAATTGGATTTTAAAAACGTTGTGTTGTCATCAGAACCAGGAGTAACACTAAATCTTCATTACAGACGCCTGTGATAACTGTTACAGCTGATCATAGTAACCTGGGGGTAAAGTACAGGAATTACCGGCATCCAGGGGTCCGGCTGTAACTCGGGGGCAGATCACAGACATAAATGATGAACGGAGAACACAGATAAATGTAACTTTTATTAGGATGCGTAAGATAGAATTAGGGATGATCCCTGAGTAATGAGAGATGAGACATCCACGGATATACCGAATCCCACCACTAGGTGTCGCACGTGTCGCTCTAGCACCTCTGTCATATGGGGTGCGGCACTATCCGAGACTGTGGCAGACAGGAGGGGAAGGTTTAGACCCAGATCTATTCCACAGTCTCCCAGTTAGGACTGTGACTGGTACCATTCAGCACCTCCCTCTGTAGATAGGAATACGGAGGACGTACAGACTCCATGTATCTACTTCACACGAGCATTAGTAGTGTGATCAGTAGGGAGAGGGTATTAGTGTATTAGGTGTACGTTCCGATCTGACTCTATGCACACGGACGGACACGGATATGATCCTACACATGTGCATCCTCATGCGTCTCATCCATACACACCACTTGTGTCCGGTCACAATCCGCAGGCACCCTAGATGCTTGTGCACCCCTTCTACCGTCTGGCCTCCACGCGTTTCACCCGTTTTCATCAGGATCATCAGAAACGCATAAAGCAACCAGTGCATAATAGCGCTAACTAATCCCAAAGGAGCAAAGCACCGGCGATAGCATGGTAAGACGCGAGTAGCGGTGAAAAGACGCCTGTATTTAACCCCTTATCGCCCAAACACCAGTTTTCAGCTCAATGACCAGACTGGATTTTTGGAATCTGCCCTGTGTCACAATAATTGGTTATAACTCCGGACGCTGTAACATATTCCAGTGTTTTCTCGTGACACTTTGGGGGACATTATCCTGTTTTGAGCATCTTTTAGCGCATCTCGTTAATTAGGCGCATTTAGGCGCACGGCAAAGTTCGGCACTTAGTGGTTTTGAGTCCCTGCGCCTTATCTGACATAGTGGGGGTCATTTACCAAGGGCCCGATTCGCGTTTTTCCGACGTGTTACCTGAATATTTCCAATTTGCGCCGTTTTCCCCTGAATTGCCCCTGGATTTTGGTGCACGCGATCAGATTGTGGCGCATCGGCGTTGGCATGCACGTGACAGAAATTGGGGGGCGTGGCCTAATGAAAACCCGACGTATTCGGAAAAACCGCCGCATTTAAAACAAAAAATCTGTCGCGGAGCTTGCACTTACCTTCACTAGGTATAGGCCGGTGAACTCCAGCGCGTTCAGATGCTCTTCAGTGCAGCAGCGCCACCTGGTGGACGGCGGAGGAACTACCTTAATGAATCCCGGCTGGACCCGAATCCACCGCAGAGAACGAGCCGCTGGATCGCGAATGGACCGGGTAAGTAAATCTGCCCCAGTGAGAGCGTCCTATACAGATGTTTGCTCGGCATCTATCACTAATTTGCGCCTAAAATGGCACAAAAAAGGCGCAGAAATTGCACCTCCTCTGAGCAGCTGCACTTCCAAAAAACTTACCTTTTCATTACTAAAAACATACATTTTAGGTTCCCAAATGAAGAATTCCCTCTATGCAACATGGAAAATCCTTCGGAGCAGAATATAAAGTAACATGTGATATTTTATGCGTCCTGTCCTGTTTCTCGGATGTTATGAGGCGCAGAACTTTAGGTGACATTTTTCTAATTTTCCTGAAAATTCCCAAAACTCACATTTTGAGGGACGACTCAAAGGCCTAAATAATAGTAACACCCCATAAATGACCCCACTATAGAAACTTCCCCCCTCAACGTGTGTAACACAACCTCTATTAAGTCTATTAACCCTTTAGGTGTTTCAAACAATATGGACCTGGGATTTAGAAACTTTAGAATTTTTGGGGAAAATACATTCATTTAGGCCAAAACTGACAGTTTCATAATAAATAAAATGATAAAATGTTCTGCAACGTTTGATGCCCAATTCCTCCCGAGTGCTGATCCCCCATATGTGGTGGTGACTGCTGTACGGGGGGCGCACGGCCGGGGATAGGATGGATGGAGGCGCCATGTACAGCAGATTTGTATTGTCACATTGTACGACCTATACATTTTTATTTTTTTTGGTAATGAGAACATATGAGGCTTATTATTATGTACGGGATGAGATACAATGTATAGAGGATTCATGAGATTTTATTAACTATTCCAAGGGGGAGACGAGCAAAATCATCCATTTTTATTTTGGATTTTTAGCGAACCCCCCCCCGCTCACCGAAACGTAAAAATAATATTTCCTCTTTATCCTCTGGTCACTACGATTCCAGTGATTCCTCTTGTATATAGATTTTCTTATCTTTACTCAGTTTTCCTGAGCAAAACCAATATTGGAGAAAATCGCATCGTTTTTACTATTGACAACTTTTTAGGGCGAATTTTTCTGTTGTCAGATCTGATTGAGGGCTGATTTTTTGCAAAAACAGTTGTTCTTTTCAGTCGTATCATATTAGGGAACGTAACTTTTTTATCACTTTTTAGGACATTTTTTGTGATGGTGTTTGATGAAAAATTGTATATTACGGGAAGTTTTTCGAGTTTTTTTTTTACGTAGTTCACCGAGCGGGTTCAAGATTGATTTAGATTTATTGTACAGATTAATACGGACGCGGTGATACCAAATATGTACGTGTTTTGTGTTTTATATACTTTATTTGCATTATATGTGTTACTGGGGAGATTATGGGACTTTTATTTTATTTATTTAATTATATTATAAAATTACTTAATCTTTTTTTTAACTTTTTTACATTTTCTACTTCTTGGCTAGAACAAGCGATCATCCGATTGTCCGATCACTTATTAAAGGACACCTGTCATCAGGTCTGTGTCACTTGTCCTGTCACTACTACCTGTTGGAGCCGCTCACAAGGATCCCATCCCTGCCTTTATCTAGTTATTTCATACATTAATCATTATAAAATCATCTATTCTTTATCATGTAAATGAGGCTGGTCACATGGTCAGAGGCAGTGATGTCACCCCTGTTACCCCTCCCCTCTCCTCCCCCTGCTCATGTCTGTGTGTAATGTATAGTAAAGCATGGCTAGTGTGTGTGCTGCATCTGCTGACATGCTGCATCCTCCTAATATACAGGTGAGAGACACAGACATCAGCTACACATGAATCTGACATGTTCTGCTGTAACATGGCTGCCTGGAGCTGCTGTATCTCTCCTATACACACACACACATGCACACACAGGCTGCAGGGGGCGCCAGCACCAGGAAGCACATCATTATACAGCCTCACATCATTATACAGGCTGTCAGTCATGTGTATAGGAGTATCTCATACACACTGACTGCAGGGGGTACCAGCACCAGGAAGCACATCATTATACAGGCTGTCAGTCATGTGTATAGGAGTATCTCATACACACACAGGCTGCAGGGGGTACCAGCACCAGGAAGCACATCATTATACAGGCTGTCAGTCATATGTATAGGAGTATCTCATACACACACAGGCTGCAGGGGGCGCCAGCACCAGGAAGCACATCATTATACAGCCTCACATCATTATACAGGCTGCAGGAGGCACCAGCACCAGGAAGCACACCATTATACAGCCTCACATCATTATACAGGCTGTCAGTCATATGTATAGGAGTATCTCATACACACACAGGCTGCGGTGGGTACCAGCACCAGGAAGCACATCATTATACAGCCTCACATCATTATACAGGCTGTCAGTCATATGTATAGGAGTATCTCATACACACACAGGCTGCAGGGGGCGCGGCCACCAGCACCAGGAAGCACATCATTATACAGCCTCACACCATTATACAGGCTGTCAGTCATATGTATAGGAGTATCTCATACACACACAGGCTGCAGGGGGCACCAGCACCAGGAAACACATCATTATACAGGCTGTCATTCATATGTATAGGAGTATCTCATACACACACAGGCTGCAGGGGGCGCCAGCACCAGGAAGCACATCATTATACAGCCTCACATCATTATACAGGCTGCAGGAGGCACCAGCACCAGGAAGCACACCATTATACAGCCTCACATCATTATACAGGCTGTCAGTCATATGTATAGGAGTATCTCATACACACACAGGCTGCAGGGGGTACCAGCACCAGGAAGCACATCATTATACAGCCTCACATCATTATACAGGCTGTCAGTCATATGTATAGGAGTATCTCATACACACACAGGCTGCAGGGGGCGTGGCCACCAGCACCAGGAAGCACATCATTATACAGCCTCACACCATTATACAGGCTGTCAGTCATATGTATAGGAGTATCTCATACACACACAGGCTGCAGGGGGCGCCAGCACCAGGAAACACATCATTATACAGGCTGTCATTCATATGTATAGGAGTATCTCATACACACACAGGCTGCAGGGGGCGCCAGCACCAGGAAGCACATCATTATACAGCCTCACATCATTATACAGGCTGTCAGTCATATGTATAGGAGTATCTCATACACACAGGCTGCAGGGGGCGCCAGCACCAGGAAGCACACCATTATACAGCCTCACATCATTATACAGGCTGTCAGTCATATGTATAGGAGTATCTCATACACACAGGCTGCAGGGGGCGCCAGCACCAGGAAGCACATCATTATACAGCCTCACACCATTATACAGGCTGTCAGTCATATGTATAGGAGTATCTCATACACACACAGGCTGCAGGGGGCGCCAGCACCAGGAAGCACATCATTATACAGCCTCACATCATTATACAGGCTGTCAGTCATATGCATAGGAGTATCTCATACACACACAGGCTGCAGGGGGCACCAGCACCAGGAGGGTCACATCATTATACAGGCTGTCAGTCATATGTATAGGAGTATCTCATACACACAGGCTGCAGGAGGCGCCAGCACCAGGAAGCACATCATTATACAGCCTCACATCATTATACAGGCTGTCAGTCATATGTATAGGAGTATCTCATACACACAGGCTGCAGGGGGCGCCAGCACCAGGAAGCACATCATTATACAGCCTCACACCATTATACAGGCTGTCAGTCATATGTATAGGAGTATCTCATACACACACAGGCTGCAGGGGGCGCCAGCACCAGGAAGCACATCATTATACAGCCTCACATCATTATACAGGCTGTCAGTCATATGTATAGGAGTATCTCATACACACACAGGCTGCAGGGGGCACCAGCACCAGGAGGGTCACATCATTATACAGGCTGTCAGTCATATGTATAGGAGTATCTCATACACACAGGCTGCAGGAGGCGCCAGCACCAGGAAGCACATCATTATACAGCCTCACATCATTATACAGGCTGTCAGTCATGTGTATAGGAGTATCTCATACACACAGGCTGCAGGAGGCGCCAGCACCAGGAAGCACATCATTATACAGCCTCACATCATTATACAGGCTGTCAGTCATGCACTGGGGGTGTGGCTGTACCTCACACTCATGAATAGAGTGGACAGCTTGAATATGCTAATGCTTCATTGGACATCTCATAGGTCATTTGCATACAGCTTTAGGACCTCATTGCTTAGGGTTACAGGCATGTAGAGGGACAATGAAGGGATAGAGGCAATGCTTTCTAATGGCAGTTTATGAAAATATATTTAGTTTAGGGGGTTAATTTGCATGACGGGTTCTCTTTAAAGCCTCTACACTGCAATACACTTGTATTGCAGTGTATAGTGAAAGTAACTGAGCGTGCCGCGCTGTGGATGATGCCGCTCTGTGGATGATGCCGCTCTGTGGATGATGCCGCTCTGTGGATGATGCCGCTCTGTGGATGATGCCCCGCTGTGGATGATGCCCCGCTGTGGATGATGCCCCGCTGTGGATGATGCCGCTCTGTGGATGATGCCGCGCTGTGGATGATGCCGCTCTGTGGATGATGCCGCGCTGTGGATGATGCCGCTCTGTGGATGATGCCGCGCTGTGGATGATGCTGCGCTGTGGATGATGCCGCGCTGTGGATGATGCCGCTCTGTGGATGATGCCGCTCTGTGGATGATGCCGCGCTGTGGATGATGCCGCGCTGTGGATGATGCCGCGCTGTGGATGATGCTGCGCTGTGGATGATGCCCCGCTGTGGATGATGCCGCTCTGTGGATGATGCCGCTCTGTGGATGATGCCGCGCTGTGGATGATGCCGCTCTGTGGATGATGCCGCTCTGTGGATGATGCCGCGCTGTGGATGATGCCGCGCTGTGGATGATGCCGCGCTGTGGATGATGCCGCGCTGTGGATGATGCCGCGCTGTGGATGATGCCGCGCTGTGGATGATGCCGCGCTGTGGATGATGCCGCGCTGTGGATGATGCTGCGCTGTGGATGATGTCGCGCTGTGGATGATGCCCCGCTGTGGATGATGCCCCGCTGTGGATGATGCCGCGCTGTGGATGATGCCGCGCTGAGGATGATGCCGCGCTGAGGATGATGCCGCGCTGTGGATGATGCCGCGCTGTGGATGATGCCGCGCTGTGGATGATGCCGCGCTGTGGATGATGCATTATACAGTAGATAATCTAGGAGGTGAGCGTGCTAGTATTAGGGAGCGGGATGCATTATACAGTAGATAATCTAGGAGGTGAGTGTGCTAGTATTAGGGAGCGGGATGCATTATACAGTAGATAATCTAGGAGGTGAGTGTCCTAGTATTAGGGAGCGGGATGCATTATACAGTAGATAATCTAGGAGGTGAGCGTGCTAGTATTAGGGAGCGGGATGCATTATACAGTAGATAATCTAGGAGGTGAGCGTCCTAGTATTAGGGAGCGGGATGCATTATACAGTAGATGATCTAGGAGGTGAGCGTGCTAGTATTAGGGAGCGGGATGCATTATACAGTAGATAATCTAGGAGGTGAGCGTGCTAGTATTAGGGAGCGGGATGCATTATACAGTAGATGATCTAGGAGGTGAGTGTGCCAGTATTAGGGAGCGGGATGCATTATACAGTAGATAATCTAGGAGGTGAGCGTGCTAGTATTAGGGAGCGGGATGCATTATACAGTAGATGATCTAGGAGGTGAGTGTGCTAGTATTAGGGAGCGGGATGCATTATACAGTAGATAATCTAGGAGGTGAGCGTGCTAGTATTAGGGAGCGGGATGCATTATACAGTAGATAATCTAGGAGGTGAGTGTGCTAGTATTAGGGAGCGGGATGCATTATACAGTAGATAATCTAGGAGGTGAGTGTCCTAGTATTAGGGAGCGGGATGCATTATACAGTAGATAATCTAGGAGGTGAGCGTGCTAGTATTAGGGAGCGGGATGCATTATACAGTAGATAATCTAGGAGGTGAGCGTCCTAGTATTAGGGAGCGGGATGCATTATACAGTAGATGATCTAGGAGGTGAGCGTGCTAGTATTAGGGAGCGGGATGCATTATACAGTAGATAATCTAGGAGGTGAGCGTGCTAGTATTAGGGAGCGGGATGCATTATACAGTAGATGATCTAGGAGGTGAGTGTGCCAGTATTAGGGAGCGGGATGCATTATACAGTAGATAATCTAGGAGGTGAGCGTGCTAGTATTAGGGAGCGGGATGCATTATACAGTAGATGATCTAGGAGGTGAGTGTGCTAGTATTAGGGAGCGGGATGCATTATACAGTAGATGATCTAGGAGGTGAGTGTGCTAGTATTAGGGAGCGGGATGCATTATACAGTAGATAATCTAGGAGGTGAGCGTGCTAGTATTAGGGAGCGGGATGCATTATACAGTAGATGATCTAGGAGGTGAGCGTGCTAGTATTAGGGAGCGGGATGCATATACAGTAGATGATCTAGGAGGTGAGTGTGCTAGTATTAGGGAGCGGGATGCATTATACAGTAGATGATCTAGGAGGTGAGCGTGCTAGTATTAGGGAGCGGGATGCATTATACAGTAGATAATCTAGGAGGTGAGTGTGCTAGTATTAGGGAGCGGGATGCATTATACAGTAGATAATCTAGGAGGTGAGCGTGCTAGTATTAGGGAGCGGGATGCATTATACAGTAGATGATCTAGGAGGTGAGCGTGCCAGTATTAGGGAGCGGGATGCATTATACAGTAGATAATCTAGGAGGTGAGTGTGCTAGTATTAGGGAGCGGGATGCATTATACAGTAGATGATCTAGGAGGTGAGTGTGCTAGTATTAGGGAGCGGGATGCATTATACAGTAGATAATCTAGGAGGTCAGCGTGCTAGTATTAGGGAACGGGATGCATTATACAGTAGATAATCTAGGAGGTGAGTGTGCTAGTATTAGGGAGCGGGGTGCATTATACAGTAGATGATCTAGGAGGTGAGTGTGCTAGTATTAGGGAGCGGGATGCATTATACAGTAGATAATCTAGGAGGTGAGCGTGCTAGTATTAGGGAGCGGGATGCATTATACAGTAGATAATCTAGGAGGTGAGTGTGCCAGTATTAGGGAGCGGGATGCATTATACAGTAGATGATCTAGGAGGTGAGTGTGCTAGTATTAGGGAGCGGGATGCATTATACAGTAGATGATCTAGGAGGTGAGTGTGCTAGTATTAGGGAGCGGGATGCATTATACAGTAGATAATCTAGGAGGTGAGCGTGCTAGTATTAGGGAGCGGGATGCATTATACAGTAGATAATCTAGGAGGTGAGCGTGCTAGTATTAGGGAGCGGGATGCATTATACAGTAGATGATCTAGGAGGTGAGCGTGCTAGTATTAGGGAGCTGGATGCATTATACAGTAGATGATCTAGGAGGTGAGTGTGCTAGTATTAGGGAGCGGGATGCATTATACTGTAGATAATCTAGGAGGTGAGTGTGCTAGTATTAGGGAGCGGGATGCATTATACAGTAGATAATCTAGGAGGTGAGCGTGCTAGTATTAGGGAGCGGGATGCATTATACAGTAGATAATCTAGGAGGTGAGTGTGCTAGTATTAGGGAGCGGGATGCATTATACAGTAGATAATCTAGGAGGTGAGCGTGCTAGTATTAGGGAGCGGGATGCATTATACAGTAGATGATCTAGGAGGTGAGCGTGCTAGTATTAGGGAGCGGGATGCATTATACAGTAGATAATCTAGGAGGTGAGTGTGCTAGTATTAGGGAGCGGGATGCATTATACAGTAGATAATCTAGGAGGTGAGTGTGCTAGTATTAGGGAGCGGGATGCATTATACAGTAGATAATCTAGGAGGTGAGTGTGCTAGTATTAGGAAACGGGATGCATTATACAGTAGATAATCTAGGAGGTGAGTGTGCTAGTATTAGGGAGCGGGATGCATTATACAGTAGATGATCTAGGAGGTGAGCGTGCTAGTATTAGGGAGCGGGATGCATTATACAGTAGATGATCTAGGAGGTGAGTGTGCTAGTATTAGGGAGCGGGATGCATTATACAGTAGATGATCTAGGAGGTGAGTGTGCTAGTATTAGGGAGCGGGATGCATTATACAGTAGATGATCTAGGAGGTGAGTGTGCTAGTATTAGGGAGCGGGATGCATTATACAGTAGATAATCTAGGAGGTGAGTGTGCCAGTATTAGGGAGCGGGATGCATTACACAGTAGATAATCTAGGAGGTGAGTGTGCCAGTATTAGGGAGCGGGATGCATTATACAGTAGATAATCTAGGAGGTGAGCGTGCTAGTATTAGGGAGCGGGATGCATTATACAGTAGATGATCTAGGAGGTGAGCGTGCTAGTATTAGGGAGCGGGATGCATTATACAGTAGATAATCTAGGAGGTGAGCGTGCTAGTATTAGGGAGCGGGATGCATTATACAGTAGATAATCTAGGAGGTGAGCGCGCTAGTATTAGGGAGCGGGATGCATTATACAGTAGATAATCTAGGAGGTGAGCGTGCTAGTATTAGGGAGCGGGATGCATTATACAGTAGATGATCTAGGAGGTGAGTGTGCTAGTATTAGGGAGCGGGATGCATTATACAGTAGATAATCTAGGAGGTGAGTGTGCTAGTATTAGGGAGCGGGATGCATTATACAGTAGATAATCTAGGAGGTGAGTGTGCTAGTGTTAGGGAGCGGGATGCATTATACAGTAGATAATCTAGGAGGTGAGTGTGCTAGTATTAGGGAGCGGGATGCATTATACAGTAGATGATCTAGGAGGTGAGTGCGCTAGTATTAGGGAGCGGGATGCATTATACAGTAGATGATCTAGGAGGTGAGTGTGCTAGTATTAGGGAGCGGGATGCATTATACAGTAGATGATCTAGGAGGTGAGCGTGCTAGTATTAGGGAGCGGGATGCATTATACAGTAGATGATCTAGGAGGTGAGCGTGCTAGTATTAGGGAGCGGGATGCATTATACAGTAGATGATCTAGGAGGTGAGTGTGCTAGTATTAGGGAGCGGGATGCATTATACAGTAGATGATCTAGGAGGTGAGCGTGCTAGTATTAGGGAGCGGGATGCATTATACAGTAGATAATCTAGGAGGTGAGCGTGCTAGTATTAGGGAGCGGGATGCATTATACAGTAGATGATCTAGGAGGTGAGCGTGCTAGTATTAGGGAGCGGGATGCATTATACAGTAGATAATCTAGGAGGTGAGCGTGCTAGTATTAGGGAGCGGGATGCATTATACAGTAGATAATCTAGGAGGTGAGTGCGCTAGTATTAGGGAGCAGGATGCATTATACAGTAGATGATCTAGGAGGTGAGCGTGCTAGTATTAGGGAGCGGGATGCATTATACAGTAGATAATCTAGGAGGTGAGTGTGCTAGTATTAGGGAGCGGGATGCATTATACAGTAGATGATCTAGGAGGTGAGTGTGCTAGTATTAGGGAGCGGGATGCATTATACAGTAGATAATCTAGGAGGTCAGCGTGCTAGTATTAGGGAGCGGGATGCATTATACAGTAGATAATCTAGGAGGTGAGTGTGCTAGTATTAGGGAGCGGGGTGCATTATACAGTAGATGATCTAGGAGGTGAGTGTGCTAGTATTAGGGAGCGGGATGCATTATACAGTAGATAATCTAGGAGGTGAGCGTGCTAGTATTAGGGAGCGGGATGCATTATACAGTAGATAATCTAGGAGGTGAGTGTGCCAGTATTAGGGAGCGGGATGCATTATACAGTAGATGATCTAGGAGGTGAGTGTGCTAGTATTAGGGAGCGGGATGCATTATACAGTAGATGATCTAGGAGGTGAGTGTGCTAGTATTAGGGAGCGGGATGCATTATACAGTAGATAATCTAGGAGGTGAGCGTGCTAGTATTAGGGAGCGGGATGCATTATACAGTAGATAATCTAGGAGGTGAGCGTGCTAGTATTAGGGAGCGGGATGCATTATACAGTAGATGATCTAGGAGGTGAGCGTGCTAGTATTAGGGAGCTGGATGCATTATACAGTAGATGATCTAGGAGGTGAGTGTGCTAGTATTAGGGAGCGGGATGCATTATACTGTAGATAATCTAGGAGGTGAGTGTGCTAGTATTAGGGAGCGGGATGCATTATACAGTAGATAATCTAGGAGGTGAGCGTGCTAGTATTAGGGAGCGGGATGCATTATACAGTAGATAATCTAGGAGGTGAGTGTGCTAGTATTAGGGAGCGGGATGCATTATACAGTAGATAATCTAGGAGGTGAGTGTGCTAGTATTAGGGAGCGGGATGCATTATACAGTAGATAATCTAGGAGGTGAGCGTGCTAGTATTAGGGAGCGGGATGCATTATACAGTAGATGATCTAGGAGGTGAGCGTGCTAGTATTAGGGAGCGGGATGCATTATACAGTAGATAATCTAGGAGGTGAGTGTGCTAGTATTAGGGAGCGGGATGCATTATACAGTAGATAATCTAGGAGGTGAGTGTGCTAGTATTAGGGAGCGGGATGCATTATACAGTAGATAATCTAGGAGGTGAGTGTGCTAGTATTAGGAAACGGGATGCATTATACAGTAGATAATCTAGGAGGTGAGTGTGCTAGTATTAGGGAGCGGGATGCATTATACAGTAGATGATCTAGGAGGTGAGCGTGCTAGTATTAGGGAGCGGGATGCATTATACAGTAGATGATCTAGGAGGTGAGTGTGCTAGTATTAGGGAGCGGGATGCATTATACAGTAGATGATCTAGGAGGTGAGTGTGCTAGTATTAGGGAGCGGGATGCATTATACAGTAGATGATCTAGGAGGTGAGTGTGCCAGTATTAGGGAGCGGGATGCATTACACAGTAGATAATCTAGGAGGTGAGTGTGCCAGTATTAGGGAGCGGGATGCATTATACAGTAGATAATCTAGGAGGTGAGCGTGCTAGTATTAGGGAGCGGGATGCATTATACAGTAGATGATCTAGGAGGTGAGCGTGCTAGTATTAGGGAGCGGGATGCATTATACAGTAGATAATCTAGGAGGTGAGCGTGCTAGTATTAGGGAGCGGGATGCATTATACAGTAGATAATCTAGGAGGTGAGCGCGCTAGTATTAGGGAGCGGGATGCATTATACAGTAGATAATCTAGGAGGTGAGCGTGCTAGTATTAGGGAGCGGGATGCATTATACAGTAGATGATCTAGGAGGTGAGTGTGCTAGTATTAGGGAGCGGGATGCATTATACAGTAGATAATCTAGGAGGTGAGTGTGCTAGTATTAGGGAGCGGGATGCATTATACAGTAGATAATCTAGGAGGTGAGTGTGCTAGTGTTAGGGAGCGGGATGCATTATACAGTAGATAATCTAGGAGGTGAGTGCGCTAGTATTAGGGAGCGGGATGCATTATACAGTAGATGATCTAGGAGGTGAGTGCGCTAGTATTAGGGAGCGGGATGCATTATACAGTAGATGATCTAGGAGGTGAGTGTGCTAGTATTAGGGAGCGGGATGCATTATACAGTAGATGATCTAGGAGGTGAGCGTGCTAGTATTAGGGAGCGGGATGCATTATACAGTAGATAATCTAGGAGGTGAGCGTGCTAGTATTAGGGAGCGGGATGCATTATACAGTAGATGATCTAGGAGGTCAGCGTGCTAGTATTAGGGAGCGGGATGCATTATACAGTAGATGATCTAGGAGGTGAGCGTGCTAGTATTAGGGAGCGGGATGCATTATACAGTAGATAATCTAGGAGGTGAGTGTGCTAGTATTAGGGAGCGGGATGCATTATACAGTAGATGATCTAGGAGGTGAGTGTGCTAGTATTAGGGAGCGGGATGCATTATACAGTAGATGATCTAGGAGGTGAGTGTGCTAGTATTAGGGAGCGGGATGCATTATACAGTAGATAATCTAGGAGGTCAGCGTGCTAGTATTAGGGAGCGGGATGCATTATACAGTAGATGATCTAGGAGGTGAGTGTGCTAGTATTAGGGAGCGGGATGCATTATACAGTAGATAATCTAGGAGGTGAGTGCGCTAGTATTAGGGAGCGGGATGCATTATACAGTAGATAATCTAGGAGGTGAGTGTGCTAGTATTAGGGAGCGGGATGCATTATACAGTAGATGATCTAGGAGGTGAGTGTGCTAGTATTAGGGAGCAGGATGCATTATACAGTAGATGATCTAGGAGGTGAGTGTGCTAGTATTAGGGAGCGGGATGCATTATACAGTAGATGATCTAGGAGGTGAGTGTGCTAGTATTAGGGAGCGGGATGCATTATACAGTAGATGATCTAGGAGGTGAGTGTGCTAGTATTAGGGAGCGGGATGCATTATACAGTAGATAATCTAGGAGGTCAGCGTGCTAGTATTAGGGAGCGGGATGCATTATACAGTAGATGATCTAGGAGGTGAGTGTGCTAGTATTAGGGAGCGGGATGCATTATACAGTAGATAATCTAGGAGGTGAGTGTGCTAGTATTAGGGAGCGGGATGCATTATACAGTAGATAATCTAGGAGGTGAGTGTGCTAGTATTAGGGAGCGGGATGCATTATACAGTAGATGATCTAGGAGGTGAGTGTGCTAGTATTAGGGAGCGGGATGCATTATACAGTAGATAATCTAGGAGGTGAGTGTGCTAGTATTAGGGAGCGGGATGCATTATACAGTAGGTGATCTAGGAGGTGAGCGTGCTAGTATTAGGGAGCTGGATGCATTATACAGTAGATAATCTAGGAGGTGAGTGCGCTAGTATTAGGGAGCGGGATGCATTATACAGTAGATAATCTAGGAGGTGAGTGTGCTAGTATTAGGGAGCGGGATGCATTATACAGTAGATAATCTAGGAGGTGAGTGTGCTAGTATTAGGGAGCGGGATGCATTATACAGTAGATAATCTAGGAGGTGAGCGTGCTAGTATTAGGGAGCGGGATGCATTATACAGTAGATAATCTAGGAGGTGAGTGTGCTAGTATTAGGGAGCAGGATGCATTATACAGTAGATGATCTAGGAGGTGAGTGTGCTAGTATTAGGGAGCGGGATGCATTATACAGTAGATGATCTAGGAGGTGAGCGTGCTAGTATTAGGGAGCGGGATGCATTATACAGTAGATAATCTAGGAGGTGAGCGTGCTAGTATTAGGGAGCGGGATGCATTATACAGTAGATGATCTAGGAGGTGAGCGTGCTAGTATTAGGGAGCGGGATGCATTATACAGTAGATAATCTAGGAGGTGAGCGTGCTAGTATTAGGGAGCGGGATGCATTATACAGTAGATAATCTAGGAGGTGAGTGCGCTAGTATTAGGGAGCAGGATGCATTATACAGTAGATGATCTAGGAGGTGAGCGTGCTAGTATTAGGGAGCGGGATGCATTATACAGTAGATAATCTAGGAGGTGAGTGTGCTAGTATTAGGGAGCGGGATGCATTATACAGTAGATGATCTAGGAGGTGAGTGTGCTAGTATTAGGGAGCGGGATGCATTATACAGTAGATAATCTAGGAGGTCAGCGTGCTAGTATTAGGGAGCGGGATGCATTATACAGTAGATGATCTAGGAGGTGAGTGTGCTAGTATTAGGGAGCGGGATGCATTATACAGTAGATAATCTAGGAGGTGAGTGCGCTAGTATTAGGGAGCGGGATGCATTATACAGTAGATAATCTAGGAGGTGAGTGTGCTAGTATTAGGGAGCGGGATGCATTATACAGTAGATAATCTAGGAGGTGAGTGTGCTAGTATTAGGGAGCGGGATGCATTATACAGTAGATGATCTAGGAGGTGAGTGTGCTAGTATTAGGGAGCAGGATGCATTATACAGTAGATGATCTAGGAGGTGAGTGTGCTAGTATTAGGGAGCGGGATGCATTATACAGTAGATAATCTAGGAGGTCAGCGTGCTAGTATTAGGGAGCGGGATGCATTATACAGTAGGTGATCTAGGAGGTGAGTGTGCTAGTATTAGGGAGCTGGATGCATTATACAGTAGATAATCTAGGAGGTGAGTGCGCTAGTATTAGGGAGCGGGATGCATTATACAGTAGATAATCTAGGAGGTGAGTGTGCTAGTATTAGGGAGCGGGATGCATTATACAGTAGATAATCTAGGAGGTGAGTGTGCTAGTATTAGGGAGCGGGATGCATTATACAGTAGATAATCTAGGAGGTGAGCGTGCTAGTATTAGGGAGCTGGATGCATTATACAGTAGATAATCTAGGAGGTGAGTGCGCTAGTATTAGGGAGCGGGATGCATTATACAGTAGATAATCTAGGAGGTGAGTGTGCTAGTATTAGGGAGCGGGATGCATTATACAGTAGATAATCTAGGAGGTGAGTGTGCTAGTATTAGGGAGCGGGATGCATTATACAGTAGATAATCTAGGAGGTGAGCGTGCTAGTATTAGGGAGCGGGATGCATTATACAGTAGATAATCTAGGAGGTGAGTGTGCTAGTATTAGGGAGCGGGGTGCATTATACAGTAGATGATCTAGGAGGTGAGTGTGCTAGTATTAGGGAGCGGGATGCATTATACAGTAGATGATCTAGGAGGTGAGTGTGCTAGTATTAGGGAGCGGGGTGCATTATACAGTAGATGATCTAGGAGGTGAGGGTGCTAGTATTAGGGAGCTGGATGCATTATACAGTAGATGATCTAGGAGGTGAGTGTGCTAGTATTAGGGAGCGGGGTGCATTATACAGTAGATGATCTAGGAGGTGAGTGTGCTAGTATTAGGGAGCGGGGTGCATTATACAGTAGATGATCTAGGAGGTGAGCGTGCTAGTATTAGGGAGCGGGATGCATTATACAGTAGATGATCTAGGAGGTGAGTGTGCTAGTATTAGGGAGCGGGATGCATTATACAGTAGATAATCTAGGAGGTGAGTGTGCTAGTATTAGGGAGCAGGATGCATTATACAGTAGATGATCTAGGAGGTGAGCGTGCTAGTATTAGGGAGCGGGATGCATTATACAGTAGATAATCTAGGAGGTGAGTGTGCTAGTATTAGGGAGCGGGATGCATTATACAGTAGATGATCTAGGAGGTGAGTGTGCTAGTATTAGGGAGCGGGATGCATTATACAGTAGATAATCTAGGAGGTCAGCGTGCTAGTATTAGGGAGCGGGATGCATTATACAGTAGATGATCTAGGAGGTGAGTGTGCTAGTATTAGGGAGCGGGATGCATTATACAGTAGATAATCTAGGAGGTGAGTGCGCTAGTATTAGGGAGCGGGATGCATTATACAGTAGATAATCTAGGAGGTGAGCGTGCTAGTATTAGGGAGCGGGATGCATTATACAGTAGATAATCTAGGAGGTGAGCGTGCTAGTATTAGGGAGCGGGATGCATTATACAGTAGATGATCTAGGAGGTGAGTGTGCTAGTATTAGGGAGCGGGATGCATTATACAGTAGATGATCTAGGAGGTGAGTGTGCTAGTATTAGGGAGCGGGATGCATTATACAGTAGATAATCTAGGAGGTGAGCGTGCTAGTATTAGGGAGCGGGATGCATTATATAGTAGATGATCTAGGAGGTGAGCGTGCTAGTATTAGGGAGCGGGATGCATTATACAGTAGATAATCTAGGAGGTGAGTGTGCTAGTATTAGGGAGCGGGATGCATTATACAGTAGATGATCTAGGAGGTGAGTGTGCTAGTATTAGGGAGCGGGATGCATTATACAGTAGATAATCTAGGAGGTGAGCGTGCTAGTATTAGGGAGCGGGATGCATTATACAGTAGATGATCTAGGAGGTGAGTGTGCTAGTATTAGGGAGCGGGATGCATTATACAGTAGATGATCTAGGAGGTGAGTGTGCTAGTATTAGGGAGCGGGATGCATTATACAGTAGATAATCTAGGAGGTGAGCGTGCTAGTATTAGGGAGCGGGATGCATTATATAGTAGATGATCTAGGAGGTGAGCGTGCTAGTATTAGGGAGCGGGATGCATTATACAGTAGATAATCTAGGAGGTGAGTGTGCTAGTATTAGGGAGCGGGATGCATTATACAGTAGATGATCTAGGAGGTGAGTGTGCTAGTATTAGGGAGCGGGATGCATTATACAGTAGATAATCTAGGAGGTGAGTGTGCTAGTATTAGGGAGCGGGGTGCATTATACAGTAGATGATCTAGGAGGTGAGTGTGCTAGTATTAGGGAGCGGGATGCATTATACAGTAGATGATCTAGGAGGTGAGCGTGCTAGTATTAGGGAGCGGGATGCATTATACAGTAGATAATCTAGGAGGTGAGCGTGCTAGTATTAGGGAGCGGGATGCATTATACAGTAGATAATCTAGGAGGTGAGCGTGCTAGTATTAGGGAGCGGGATGCATTATACAGTAGATAATCTAGGAGGTGAGTGTGCTAGTATTAGGGAGCGGGATGCATTATACAGTAGATGATCTAGGAGGTGAGTGTGCTAGTATTAGGGAGCGGGATGCATTATACAGTAGATGATCTAGGAGGTGAGCGTGCTAGTATTAGGGAGCGGGATGCATTATACAGTAGATAATCTAGGAGGTGAGTGCGCTAGTATTAGGGAGCGGGATGCATTATACAGTAGATAATCTAGGAGGTGAGCGCGCTAGTATTAGGGAGCGGGATGCATTATACAGTAGATAATCTAGGAGGTGAGCGTGCTAGTATTAGGGAGCGGGATGCATTATACAGTAGATGATCTAGGAGGTGAGCGTGCTAGTATTAGGGAGCGGGATGCATTATACAGTAGATGATCTAGGAGGTGAGCGTGCTAGTATTAGGGAGCGGGATGCATTATACAGTAGATAATCTAGGAGGTGAGCGTGCTAGTATTAGGGAGCGGGATGCATTATACAGTAGATAATCTAGGAGGTGAGCGCGCTAGTATTAGGGAGCGGGATGCATTATACAGTAGATGATCTAGGAGGTGAGCGCGCTAGTATTAGGGAGCGGGATGCATTATACAGTAGATGATCTAGGAGGTGAGCGCGCTAGTATTAGGGAGCGGGATGCATTATACAGTAGATAATCTAGGAGGTGAGCGTGCCAGTATTAGGGAGCAGGATGCATTATACAGTAGATGATCTAGGAGGTGAGCGTGCTAGTATTAGGGAGCGGGATGCATTATACAGTAGATGATCTAGGAGGTGAGCGTGCTAGTATTAGGGAGCGGGATGCATTATACAGTAGATGATCTAGGAGGTGAGCGTGCTAGTATTAGGGAGCGGGATGCATTATACAGTAGATAATCTAGGAGGTGAGCGTGCTAGTATTAGGGAGCGGGATGCATTATACAGTAGATAATCTAGGAGGTGAGCGTGCTAGTATTAGGGAGCGGGGTGCATTATACAGTAGATAATCTAGGAGGTGAGCGTGCTAGTATTAGGGAGCGGGATGCATTATACAGTAGATGATCTAGGAGGTGAGCGTGCTAGTATTAGGGAGCGGGATGCATTATACAGTAGATGATCTAGGAGGTGAGCGTGCTAGTATTAGGGAGCGGGATGCATTATACAGTAGATAATCTAGGAGGTGAGCGTGCTAGTATTAGGGAGCGGGATGCATTATACAGTAGATGATCTAGGAGGTGAGCGTGCTAGTATTAGGGAGCAGGATGCATTATACAGTAGATGATCTAGGAGGTGAGCGTGCTAGTATTAGGGAGCGGGATGCATTATACAGTAGATAATCTAGGAGGTGAGCGCGCTAGTATTAGGGAGCGGGATGCATTATACAGTAGATAATCTAGGAGGTGAGCGCGCTAGTATTAGGGAGCAGGATGCATTATACAGTAGATAATCTAGGAGGTGAGCGCGCTAGTATTAGGGAGCGGGATGCATTATACAGTAGATGATCTAGGAGGTGAGTGTGCTAGTATTAGGGAGCGGGGTGCATTATACAGTAGATAATCTAGGAGGTGAGCGTGCTAGTATTAGGGAGCGGGATGCATTATACAGTAGATGATCTAGGAGGTGAGTGCGCTAGTATTAGGGAGCGGGATGCATTATACAGTAGATGATCTAGGAGGTGAGCGTGCTAGTATTAGGGAGCGGGATGCATTATACAGTAGATAATCTAGGAGGTGAGCGTGCTAGTATTAGGGAGCGGGATGCATTATACAGTAGATAATCTAGGAGGTGAGTGCGCTAGTATTAGGGAGCGGGGTGCATTATACAGTAGATAATCTAGGAGGTGAGCGTGCTAGTATTAGGGAGCCGGATGCATTATACAGTAGATAATCTAGGAGGTGAGCGTGCTAGTATTAGGGAGCCGGATGCATTATACAGTAGATAATCTAGGAGGTGAGCGTGCTAGTATTAGGGAGCGGGATGCATTATACAGTAGATAATCTAGGAGGTGAGCGTGCTAGTATTAGGGAGCCGGATGCATTATACAGTAGATAATCTAGGAGGTGAGCGTGCTAGTATTAGGAAGCGGGATGCATGTGCAACACCCTCGCCGATGCAAGGAGGAGTGGTTGCGAATACCACCATGTAGCTTGCAGCCTGTGTAGGGTCTAGTCAGCCCCACTAACTGGAACTAATAGCTAGTATAGTGAGGAAAGGGGTTTCATCCTACCTTTAACCCCTTAACGCTCTGCGCCGTAGCTCTACGGCGCAGAGGTATAAGGGATGTATGAAGAGGGCTCACGGGCTGAGTCCTCTTCATACAAAGGTGGGGGTTTTTGCAAAATGCATAAAACCCCCACCGCTAATAACCGCGGTCGGTGCTAGCACCGATCGCGGCTATTAACCCCCCCGTTGCCGCCGGCAAAGTCGCCGGCGGCATTTAAAAGACGGCGGCGCGCGGGCGCCGCCATCTTTTTTTCGGTCGCCACGCCCCCGAACGTCATCGGGGGGCGGCGATCGGTTGCCATGGTAGCCTCGTGTCTTCTTTTGACACGAGGCTATCTGGCAGCTGCAGATCCGTTACAATGAGCCAGTGGCTCATTGTAATGAATGTGCTGCAAAAATGCCATATATTGCAATACAGAAGTATTGCAGTATATGGTAGCAGCGATCTGACCATCTAGGGTTAATGTACCCTAGATGGTCTAAAAGATAGTGAAAAAAAAAATAAAAAAAAAAGTTTAAAAAATAAAAAAAATTAATAAAATATTAAAAGTTCAAATCACCCCCCTTTCCCTAGAACGGATATAAAACATAATAAACAGTAAAAATCACAAACATATTAGGTATCGCCGCGTCCCAAAATGCCCGATCTATCAAAATATAAAAACGGTTACGGCCAGCGGTGACCTCCGAGGCGGGAAATGGCGCCCAAATGTCCGAAATGCGACTTTTACACCTTTTTACATAACATAAAAAATGAAATAAAAAATGATCAAAATATCGCACAGACCTCAAAATGGAAGCAATGAAAACGTCGCCTCATTTCGCAAAAAATGACACCTCACACATCTCCGTGCACCAAAGTATGAAAAAGTTATTAGCGTCAGAAGATGGCAAAAATTTTTTTTTCTTTTTTGTACACATTCGTTTAATTTTTGAAAATGTATTAAAACACAATAAAACCTATATAAATTTGGTATCACCGCGATCGCACCGAACCAAAGAATAAAGTAGGCTTGTTATTTGGAGCGAAGAGTGAAAGTCGTAAAAACTGAGCCCACAAGAACGTGACGCACGTGACGTTTTTTTTCAATTTTTCCACATTTGGAATTTTTTTTCAGCTACGCAGTACACGGCATGTTAAAATAAATAACATCACGGGAAAGTAAAATTTGTTACGCACAAAATAAGCCCTCACACAGCTCTGTACACGGAAAAATGAAAAAGTTATGGATTTTTGAAGTTGGAGAGCGAGAAATCGGCCGAAAAACCCTGCGTCCTTAAGGGGTTAAGGGTGATACCTGAAGCAACCCAGGACAAGCTGAAGCATCCTTCCAGGACACAGCTACCTCCCAGCATGCCCTCTGCATCCAGGCTGGCGCTCTACATCCTGTGGCTCCCTCCAACTGCATCTCAGCACTCCACTACTCTGTTAAAGGCACGTTGCTGAGGTTCCTCTCGGTTCCAATAAAGAACTGTAAGTTGTTTTTGTTCAACCTCTGCCTCCGTCTGGTCCCTGCTACTACGGCTGTCACCATCACCGGCACCCTGTCCATCACCCAGAGACTCATCCTCTAGAGACCAAAGGGTTGCCCCAGGGAGATCCGCTATAGCAGCCTCTCCCTCATCATTTCTTGCCAACACCACCCCCAGGGAGATCCGCTATAGCAGCCTCTCCCTCATCATTTCTTGCCAACACCACCCTGCTGGAGAGCTGCCAGGCTGTAGGACAGCCCTCCGGTCCCCATGCCAAGCACCGTGACACTAGCGTGCCTAGGCCGCAACCGCCAGCCACTCAGGTACTGCGGGCCCCAGCTGACTCCAGGCCCCGAGAAACGGCTAGGCCCCGGTGGGGGATGTTGCACATGTGCATACATCCGAGTAGCTCTGAGGGGTAAAGAAGCCCCTTTAACTGGTATAACATCAGAGGTAAGCCCGCTGACACTGGTTGTCCCAATCCCCTCGTCTTGGGGATCGTCGGACCTTTTCTATTGCCTGAAATGACAGAGCCTTGAGGTCACCGTGATGGTATTGGTGTCTGTGATTAGAGGTCGGTTTATCTCCGGCGTTCCTCACATCTCCCACATGTTCCAGGATCCTGCTTTTGAACTCCCGGAAGGTCTTGCCCACATAGTTCAGTGGACACGGGCACGTGGTCACATATATCACTCCCATTGTTTGGCAATTCACAAAGTCTCTATTTTCCTATCTGACCCCGGTGGAGGCCCTTTCACAGGACATGCTCTACACCTACCACACTTCTAGGTGCCTTGTATGCCACATTTATCAGAGGTGGTGGGAGTGAGGAAACTATGGACCCACCGGTCCTTCAAGTTCCATCCTCTCCTATGTGTAATGGATGGGTGGTTTTCCAACCTATCCTTGATGTCTCTATCCTTCTTTAAAATATACCAGAACCTATGCATAATGGGGCAGATTTACTTACCCGGCCCATTCGCGATCCAGCAGCGCGTTCTCTGCTCTGGATTCGGGTTCGGCCGGGATTCACTGAGGCAGTTCCTCCGCCGTCCACCAGGTGGCGCTGCTGCACTGAAGACCATCCGAACATGCTGGAGTTCACCAAGGCCGGGCTGAGTGAAGGTAAGTGCAAGCTCCGAGACACTTTTTTTTTTTTTAATGCGGCGGTTTTTCCCGAATATGTTGGGTTTTCGTTCGGCCACGCCCCCGATTTCCGTCGTGCGCATGCCGGTGCCGATGCGCCACAATCCGACCGCGTGCGCCAAAATCTCTGGGCAATTCAGGGGAAATCGCCGCAAATCGGAAATATTCGGGTAACACGTCGGGAAAACGTGAATTGGGCCCTCAGTAAATGACCCCCATTGTCTTTTAGCACCGATGCTTGGTTATCAAAGGTGCCAATAAGGCGAATCAGACCTTCGCCTTCCTCCTTCTTTAACTCGGATCTATTGGTAGTATTTGCAGTCCTTTTCGCTGACCCAATTACTGTGACGGTGTACCCCCTCTCCACAAGTCTCCTAGTGAGGTCACATGACTTCTTTTGAAAGTCCTCATCTGAGGAACCGTACCTCCGAAGCCGGAGAAACTGACCTCTCGGTATGCCCCGCTTCCATGGTGGAGGATGATAGCTCTCCCATGACAGCAGGTTGGTGAATATCGTCGTTTCCATCTTACCACCGTCTTTGTTTGTGATCTCCAGGTGGAGGACGGCTATTTTGTCACTATGTATTTCTGACGTGAAGTTTGGTCCTATGGAGTTCACATTCAATGCGTCTACAAACTCCTTAAAGCTTTCTCTAGTGTCTGTCCAGAGGAGGAGCACGTCATCTATGTATCGAAGCCTCGATGTCCATTTCTCCATTGCTTCAGTAAAGACTATTCGCTCCTCCCACCAGCCCAGAAATAGGTTTGTGTATGTGGGAGCCATCGGACTCCCCATCGCAGGACCTCTGAGCTGGTGGAAGAAGCGACCATCAGACAAAAACTAGTTGTGCTCAAGATCAACAACCAATTGGTTATGTTTCCTCAGGTGAGTGCCCCTCATGGCCAGGAAGTGCTCCACTGCCCGAACCCCCTTGTCATGGGGGATCGAGCTGTACAGTGCCTCCACGTCAAGGCCGGCCAGAAATGTATCTTCTGGTACTATTATGTCCTCCAGGATGTCCATAGTATCCCTGACAAACGAGGGTCCACATATGTACTGATGCCCCGTGTAAGGCTGTTGATCCCAGATACAATTGGACGGCCTTTTAGGGGGGGGGGTATCCTTTACGGACCTTGGGAAGGCCATAAAATGTTGCGATAGTTGGATATCTCGGCATTAGGACCTTTTGTTCCTCCTCCCCTATCAGACCCTCCTCCAGTTTAGCTGTATCGGAAATGTCTGTGCAGGATCCTAGAACACGACTTATCAAGAAGGATGGTCACACACATCTGGATATATTTCCGCCTTTATCCGACGGTTTCACTCCGATGTTTTGGTCTTTTTCCAGGCACAGTAGGGCCCTGCTTTCTCTTTTATTCAGATTACTATGTGGTCTACTGGAGGATTGTAGTTTAGATTCATTAACCACCAACTCCTCAAAAATCTCTATTGCCGTCGTATCAAATTCTGGGGGTGATGCTTTTGGGTTTCAGACTGGTGAACGGACCCATTCCTTCATCCCTCTGACCTTGAACCCAGAGTTCTTCCAGGGTCCTTAGGCCTATCAGGTCCTCTTCACCTAAACCCAAATCCTTACATCTCTTCCTATCCTTCATTGTCATGAACTTGGCCCATCTCAGATTTCTGGTAAATAATGCCAGATCCTTCCCCCAGGAAAACAGGTCAAAGGAGGTAGTGGGGACAGAGGATAATCCTTCCGATAGAACCTCCGCGCCCGCCTCTGACAACTGCCGATCAGATAAATTTATAATTTTATGTGTGTCATTCCCTGATGTCTCCATATTGGGGGAGGAAACATCTGCAAATGGCCGTATATTTGATGTGTCAGTGGTAGGTCCAAACCTGGGTCTCCTACCTATGCTTGGTCTTTCCGACCTCTCAATAGGTATTCCGTAATGGGGGGGCCTTGGGATAAAAAATGGGGTTCACTTTGGAAGTCTGGATTTTGACTGCCTCTCCCCCGTCCCCCTCTCCCTCCTCTAGAGCCTCTGCCACCACCTCTCTTGCCGCCTCTACCTCTATTTTTCACTCCTGTGTTGGTGCTTTTCCCTGATTTCTCAGTATCTGAGGTATCGTAGTCGGTGGTCAGACCATCCGTATCGGGTAGGCTATTCACCAGGGTGGTGGAATCGTAAGCCCCATTCTCCTTGAAATCCGTTAGGTCCCTAATATATTGAAAGTGCTTTATATTTTTAATAAAATTGGTAAACTTATCAAGATTAGCCTGGAGAGCTTTTTCTTTCTTATCAAATTCGCGGTCTGAAGCAAAGGTTTTAGTTGCTTGAATTGCTTCTTTTAGTTTAACAGCATTTCTCTCCAAGGCTCCTCTTTCCTCTTCTAACAGAAGCCCAATCAACCTCAGGGAACTCTCAGTGATTCTCTCCTCCTGGTCCCGGCTCTGCACATCTATTGTGTCGGGAGGCGGGACATTGAGGGACAGCACGGGACATTCTGCCTACCGCCCGGGATGGCGGGACAGTGCCCATAAACCAGGACTGTCCTGCTGGGACAGTTGGGAGCCATTCTGGTAGGTTGTTTTCGGATGATGTGTGTTGCCCCGGTGGGATGCATTATGGTACGTTGCCAAAGACTGATACTTTTGGTATTTTGGGTGGGTTTGGGAACATCAGTGCATGAACATAACCACCTAGGACCAGTAATTGGCGCTCTTGTTACACTGTGCAGCCTACTAGAAGGAAATACTGGAGGGAGGTGCTTGGTAAAGCTGGGTTATCCCTCCATGAAAGCCGGATCTCTGAGTTACAGAGCTGAGTAGGGTGAACAGTCCTACGGGGTCCTCTCCAGCAGGATTCTCAGACTACGAAGAAGATGGACTGAAGTGAGAAACTGTAACGACCTCAGTCCTTGCTGACCACTTCTGTGTCTTATGTTGGGACATTCGGGGGAGGGTGTAGATGTCTCCTAAATCCCCAATGTATGTCCCAGGTCCTGATGTATCTCTGGAGATGTAGATGACCTCACCTTTAAGATGTCTTATCTACAATCTATTGTAATAAAATCTCTTCCCTCCCATCCCTCTTACCTCCCTCACCCACACCTCGCCCCGCTGCTGTCTGGCCAGCTCTCCTGCGGCGACACCAGGGTTCCCTCCTGGTTGTAGAATATCTTCTCCGTGCTGAGATGTTTGCCTCCGAGATGTAGGAAGTTTCTATCTCACCCCAAGTGCTTTTCCTCATCAGTTTAGGTCACATTTAGTCCTGAGCTCTCCAGACCGTCCTTACTATGATGTCACCGGCCACCAATGCATCCCCTGTGGGGCCACACGTGGGATCATTGTGATGACCAACATCCCGTGAGATGAAACAAAGCTCCAGGCGTAAGGTCAGAGTAGCTGAGAGATGACGGATCCATCCAGCACTTACAGCCTCCGCTTTTATGTCCCACAAGGGTCCTAACTCTGTGTTCAGTTCTCAATCAGACTCAATCTCAACCCCAGTCAGGAGCAGGGAAAGCATCACTCGGTGTCAAGTGCAGCCTGAACTCCTGAACTGTAGATGTGGAGGCCCCTTCACTGAAGGGCTGGATGTCAATGATGATGAGATGAGTCACGTCCCTCATAGACACAATGGCACAAGTGCTCTCAGACACCATTCACACTGTGCACGGGAACAGCTCAGATGAGGGGAACAGCGAGAAATCAATCTGCATCACGTGTGAGCGCGTGGCCTCAGGACGGCGACAGGGGCTCTCATTCTACTTGTTCTTAATCAATCACAGAAAATGTTCAAGTCTAGAATTTCTCCTGGTGATTTCTCATTAGTGAAACTTTCAAGTTCTTTGTGCTGATTATAAAGTTATAGCTGAAATGTTAGCGATGAGGGGAGAAGACCACGAGAAGCCCACGCCGTCTTAAAGGGATCCAGAGAGGTCATTGTCACAGTGAGACATGACGTCAGAATGTGCTAAACTTTACCTGTCTCTGGACTAAGTTTACTCCCCTTCATATTAGACAGATTCCTAAATCTCGAGAGTCACAGAACTCTCTTCTCTCAGATGACACACATAGCCTTTGTCTGGTGACCTATGACCTCCAGAAGCCGCGCTCCTCCTGTCCATAGACGAAGCTGCTGTGGGGCCCCTGGGTGGAGGGGAGACCAGGGTTGATCCTTTGCTTCCTGACAGTAATTGCTGCAATTTTAGGCAGCCACCACTAGAGGGAGTACAATGGATGCAGTAATATGAATTGAGCTCCCCCTAGTGGAGGCCACAAGAAGCCAGATCTGTCATAATGGACTGTATACAGGGAAATTATCTGAATAAGTCAAAGTCATCCTCTTTGATGTCATCGGGGGTCAATGATCGGCTCCTCTGAGGGTGTCACACAGCGGTCACTAAAACAGTCTACAGGAGGAAGACTTCTACAGTGATAAGGGATCGTAAAAATATTTTCAAACGAAGCATAATAAGAAAATACCCCCCCCAAAAAAAAATAGATGTGTAGACCCCAGTGATGTCTCTATGGTGGTGACATGTACAGTGTGACCCCTCCTGGTAGATGTGTAGACCCCAGTGATGTCTCTATGGTGGTGACATGTACATTGTGGCCCCTCCTGGTAGATGTGTAGACCCCAGTGATGTCTCTATGGTGGTGACATGTACATTGTGACCCCTCCTGGTAGATGTGTAGACCCCAGTGATGTCTCTATGGTGGTGACATGTACAGTGTGACCCCTCCTGGTAGATGTGTAGACCCCAGTGATGTCTCTATGGTGGTGACATATACATTGTGACCCCCCCTGGTAGATGTGTAGACCCCAGCGATGTATCTATGGTGGTGACATGTACATTGTGACCCCTCCTGGTAGATGTGTAGACCCCAGTGATGTCTCTATGGTGGTGACATGTACAGTGTGACCCTCCTGGTAGATGTGTAGACCCCAGTGATGTCTCTATGGTGGTGACATGTACAGTGTGACCCCTCCTGGTAGATGTGTAGACCCCAGTGATGTCTCTATGGAGGTGACATGTACAGTGTGACCCCTCCTGGTAGATGTGTAGACCCCAGTGATGTCTCTATGGTGGTGACATGTACATTGTGATCCCTCCTGGTAGATGTGTAGACCCCAGTGATGTCTCTATGGTGGTGACATGTACATTGTGACCCTCCTGGTAGATGTGTAGACCCCAGTGATGTCTCTATGGTGGTGACATGTACAGTGTGACCCCTCCTGGTAGATGTGTAGACCCCAGTGATGTCTCTATGGTGGTGACATGTACAGTGTGACCCCTCCTGGTAGATGTGTAGACCCCAGTGATGTCTCTATGGTGGTGACATGTACATTGTGACCCCTCCTGGTAGATGTGTAGACCCCAGTGATGTCTCTATGGTGGTGACATGTACATTGTGACTCCTCCTGGTAGATGTGTAGACCCCAGTGATGTCTCTATGGTGGTGACATGTACATTGTGACCCTCCTGGTAGATGTGTAGACCCCAGTGATGTCTCTATGGTGGTGACATGTACAGTGTGACTCCTCCTGGTAGATGTGTAGACCCCAGTGATGTCTCTATGGTGGTGACATGTACATTGTGTCCCCTCCTGGTAGATGTGTAGACCCCAGTGATGTCTCTATGGTGGTGACATATACAGTGTGACCCCCCCTGGTAGATGTGTAGACCCCAGTGATGTCTCTATGGTGGTGACATGTACAGTGTGACCCTCCTGGTAGATGTGTAGACCCCAGTGATGTCTCTATGGTGGTGACATGTACATTGTGACCCCTCCTGGTAGATGTGTAGACCCCAGTGATGTCTCTATGGTGGTGACATGTACATTGTGACCCCTCCTGGTAGATGTGTAGACCCCAGTGATGTCTCTATGGTGGTGACATGTACATTGTGACCCCTCCTGGTAGATGTGTAGACCCCAGTGATGTCTCTATGGTGGTGACATGTACAGTGTGACCCCTCCTGGTAGATGTGTAGACCCCAGTGATGTCTCTATGGTGGTGACATGTACATTGTGACCCCTCCTGGTAGATGTGTAGACCCCAGTGATGTCTCTATGGTGGTGACATGTACATTGTGACCCCTCCTGGTAGATGTGTAGACCCCAGTGATGTATCTATGGTGGTGACATGTACATTGTGACCCCTCCTGGTAGATGTGTAGACCCCAGTGATATCTCTATGGTGGTGACATGTACAGTGTGACCCCTCCTGGTAGATGTGTAGACCCCAGTGATGTCTCTATGGTGGTGACATGTACAGTGTGACCCCTCCTGGTAGATGTGTAGACCCCAGTGATGTCTCTATGGTGGTGACATGTACAGTGTGACCCCTCCTGGTAGATGTGTAGACCCCAGTGATGTCTCTATGGTGGTGACATGTACATTGTGACCCCTCCTGGTAGATGTGTAGACCCCAGTGATGTCTCTATGGTGGTGACATGTACATTGTGACCCCTCCTGGTAGATGTGTAGACCCCAGTGATGTCTCTATGGTGGTGACATGTACATTGTGACCCCCCCTGGTAGATGTGTAGACCCCAGCGATGTATCTATGGTGGTGACATGTACATTGTGACCCCTCCTGGTAGATGTGTAGACCCCAGTGATGTCTCTATGGTGGTGACATGTACATTGTGACCCCCCCTGGTAGATGTGTAGACCCCAGCGATGTATCTATGGTGGTGACATGTACATTGTGACCCCTCCTGGTAGATGTGTAGACCCCAGTGATGTCTCTATGGTGGTGACATGTACAGTGTGACCCCTCCTGGTAGATGTGTAGACCCCAGTGATGTCTCTATGGTGGTGACATGTACATTGTGATCCCTCCTGGTAGATGTGTAGACCCCAGTGATGTCTCTATGGTGGTGACATGTACATTGTGACCCCTCCTGGTAGATGTGTAGACCCCAGTGATGTCTCTATGGTGGTGACATGTACATTGTGACCCTCCTGGTAGATGTGTAGACCCCAGTGATGTCTCTATGGTGGTGACATGTACATTGTGACCCCCCTGGTAGATGTGTAGACTCCAGTGATGTCTCTATGGTGGTGACATGTACATTGTGACTCCTCCTGGTAGATGTGTAGACCCCAGTGATGTCTCTATGGTGGTGACATGTACAGTGTGACCCCTCCTGGTAGATGTGTAGACCCCAGTGATGTCTCTATGGTGGTGACATGTACAGTGTGACCCTCCTGGTAGATGTGTAGACCCCAGTGATGTCTCTATGGTGGTGACATGTACATTGTGACCCCTCCTGGTAGATGTGTAGACCCCAGTGATGTCTCTATGGTGGTGACATGTACATTGTGACCCCTCCTGGTAGATGTGTAGACCCCAGTGATGTCTCTATGGTGGTGACATGTACAGTGTGACCCCTCCTGGTAGATGTGTAGACCCCAGTGATGTCTCTATGGTGGTGACATGTACAGTGTGACCCCCCCTGGTAGATGTGTAGACCCCAGTGATGTCTCTATGGTGGTGACATGTACATTGTGACCCTCCTGGTAGATGTGTAGACCCCAGTGATGTCTCTATGGTGGTGACATGTACAGTGTGACCCCTCCTGGTAGATGTGTAGACCCCAGTGATGTCTCTATGGTGGTGACATGTACATTGTGACCCCTCCTGGTAGATGTGTAGACCCCAGTGATGTCTCTATGGTGGTGACATGTACATTGTGACCCCTCCTGGTAGATGTGTAGACCCCAGTGATGTCTCTATGGTGGTGACATGTACATTGTGACCCCTCCTGGTAGATGTGTAGACCCCAGTGATGTCTCTATGGTGGTGACATGTACATTGTGACCCCTCCTGGTAGATGTGTAGACCCCAGTGATGTCTCTATGGTGGTGACATGTACAGTGTGACCCCTCCTGGTAGATGTGTAGACCCCAGTGATGTCTCTATGGTGGTGACATGTACATTGTGACCCCTCCTGGTAGATGTGTAGACCCCAGTGATGTCTCTATGGTGGTGACATGTACAGTGTGACCCCTCCTGGTAGATGTGTAGACCCCAGTGATGTCTCTATGGTGGTGACATGTACATTGTGACCCCTCCTGGTAGATGTGTAGACCCCAGTGATGTCTCTATGGTGGTGACATGTACAGTGTGACCCCTCCTGGTAGATGTGTAGACCCCAGTGATGTCTCTATGGTGGTGACATGTACATTGTGACCCCTCCTGGTAGATGTGTAGACCCCAGTGATGTCTCTATGGTGGTGACATGTACAGTGTGACCCCTCCTGGTAGATGTGTAGACCCCAGTGATGTCTCTATGGTGGTGACATCCATGTACAGTGTGACCCCTCCTGGTAGATGTGTAGACCCCAGTGATGTCTCTATGGTGGTGACATGTACACTGTGACCCCTCCTGGTAGATGTGTAGACCCCAGTGATGTCTCTATGGTGGTGACATGTACAGTGTGACCCCTCCTGGTAGATGTGTAGCCCCCAGTGATGTCTCTATGGTGGTGACATGTACATTGTGACCCCTCCTGGTAGATGTGTAGACCCCAGTGATGTCTATGGTGGTGACATGTACATTGTGACCCCTCCTGGTAGATGTGTAGACCCCAGTGATGTCTCTATGGTGGTGACATGTACAGTGTGACCCCTCCTGGTAGATGTGTAGACCCCAGTGATGTCTCTATGGTGGTGACATGTACACTGTGACCCCTCCTGGTGGATGTGTAGACCCCAGTGATGTCTCTATGGTGGTGACATGTACATTGTGACCCCTCCTGGTAGATGTGTAGACCCCAGTGATGTCTCTATGGTGGTGACATGTACATTGTGACCTCTCCTGGTAGATGTGTAGACCCCAGTGATGTCTCTATGGTGGTGACATGTACATTGTGACCCTCCTGGTAGATGTGTAGACCCCAGTGATGTCTCTATGGTGGTGACATGTACAGTGTGACCCCTCCTGGTAGATGTGTAGACCCCAGTGATGTCTCTATGGTGGTGACATGTACAGTGTGACCTCTCCTGGTAGATGTGTAGACCCCAGTGATGTCTCTATGGTGGTGACATGTACATTGTGACCCCTCCTGGTAGATGTGTAGACCCCAGTGATGTCTCTATGGTGGTGACATGTACATTGTGACCCTCCTGGTAAATGTGTAGACCCCAGCGATGTCTCTATGGTGGTGACATGTACATTGTGACCCTCCTGGTAAATGTGTAGACCCCAGTGATGTCTCTATGGTGGTGACATGTACATTGTGATCCCTCCTGGTAGATGTGTAGACCCCAGTGATGTCTCTATGGTGGTGACATGTACAGTGTGACCCCTCCTGGTAGATGTGTAGACCCCAGTGATGTCTCTATGGTGGTGACATGTACATTGTGACCCCTCCTGGTAGATGTGTAGACCCCAGTGATGTCTCTATGGTGGTGACATGTACATTGTGACCCCTCCTGGTAGATGTGTAGACCCCAGTGATGTCTCTATGGTGGTGACATGTACATTGTGACCCCTCCTGGTAGATGTGTAGACCCCAGTGATGTCTCTATGGTGGTGACATGTACATTGTGACCCCTCCTGGTAGATGTGTAGACCCCAGTGATGTCTCTATGGTGGTGACATGTACATTGTGACCCTCCTGGTAGATGTGTAGACCCCAGCGATGTCTCTATGGTGGTGACATGTACATTGTGACCCCTCCTGGTGGATGTGTAGACCCCAGTGATGTCTCTATGGTGGTGACATGTACAGTGTGACCCTCCTGGTAGATGTGTAGACCCCAGTGATGTCTCTATGGTGGTGACATGTACATTGTGACCCCTCCTGGTAGATGTGTAGACCCCAGTGATGTCTCTATGGTGGTGACATGTACAGTGTGACCTCTCCTGGTAGATGTGTAGACCCCAGTGATGTCTCTATGGTGGTGACATGTACAGTGTGACCCCTCCTGGTAGATGTGTAGACCCCAGTGATGTCTCTATGGTGGTGACATGTACATTGTGACCCTCCTGGTAGATGTGTAGACCCCAGTGATGTCTCTATGGTGGTGACATGTACAGTGTGACCCCTCCTGGTAGATGTGTAGACCCCAGTGATGTCTCTATGGTGGTGACATGTACAGTGTGACCCCTCCTGGTAGATGTGTAGACCCCAGTGATGTCTCTATGGTGGTGACATGTACATTGTGACCCTCCTGGTAGATGTGTAGACCCCAGTGATGTCTCTATGGTGGTGACATGTACAGTGTGACCCCTCCTGGTAGATGTGTAGACCCCAGTGATGTCTCTATGGTGGTGACATGTACATTGTGACCCCTCCTGGTAAATGTGTAGACCCCAGTGATGTCTCTATGGTGGTGACATGTACATTGTGACCCCTCCTGGTAGATGTGTAGACCCCAGTGATGTCTCTATGGTGGTGACATGTACAGTGTTACCCCTCCTGGTAGATGTGTAGACCCCAGTGATATCTCTATGGTGGTGACATGTACATTGTGACCCCTCCTGGTAGATGTGTAGACCCCAGTGATGTCTCTATGGTGGTGACATGTACATTGTGACCCTCCTGGTAGATGTGTAGACCCCAGTGATGTCTCTATGGTGGTGACATGTACAGTGTGACCCCTCCTGGTAGATGTGTAGACCCCAGTGATGTCTCTATGGAGGTGACATGTACAGTGTGACCCCTCCTGGTAGATGTGTAGACCCCAGTGATGTCTCTATGGTGGTGACATGTACATTGTGACCCCTCCTGGTAGATGTGTAGACCCCAGTGATGTCTCTATGGTGGTGACATGTACATTGTGACCCCCCTGGTAGATGTGTAGACCCCAGTGATGTCTCTATGGTGGTGACATCCATGTACAGTGTGACCCCTCCTGGTAGATGTGTAGACCCCAGTGATGTCTCTATGGTGGTGACATGTACAGTGTGACCCTCCTGGTAGATGTGTAGACCCCAGTGATGTCTCTATGGTGGTGACATGTACAGTGTGACCCTCCTGGTAGATGTGTAGACCCCAGTGATGTCTCTATGGTGGTGACATGTACAGTGTGACTCCTCCTGGTAGATGTGTAGACCCCAGTGATGTCTCTATGGTGGTGACATGTACAGTGTGACCTCTCCTGGTAGATGTGTAGACCCCAGTGATGTCTCTATGGTGGTGACATGTACAGTGTGACCCCTCCTGGTAGATGTGTAGACCCCAGTGATGTCTCTATGGTGGTGACATGTACATTGTGACCCTCCTGGTAGATGTGTAGACCCCAGTGATGTCTCTATGGTGGTGACATGTACAGTGTGACCCCTCCTGGTAGATGTGTAGACCCCAGTGATGTCTCTATGGTGGTGACATGTACATTGTGACCCCTCCTGGTAGATGTGTAGACCCCAGTGATGTCTCTATGGTGGTGACATGTACATTGTGACCCTCCTGGTAGATGTGTAGACCCCAGTGATGTCTCTATGGTGGTGACATGTACAGTGTGACCCCTCCTGGTAGATGTGTAGACCCCAGTGATGTCTCTATGGTGGTGACATGTACATTGTGACCCCTCCTGGTAAATGTGTAGACCCCAGTGATGTCTCTATGGTGGTGACATGTACATTGTGACCCCTCCTGGTAGATGTGTAGACCCCAGTGATGTCTCTATGGTGGTGACATGTACAGTGTTACCCCTCCTGGTAGATGTGTAGACCCCAGTGATATCTCTATGGTGGTGACATGTACATTGTGACCCCTCCTGGTAGATGTGTAGACCCCAGTGATGTCTCTATGGTGGTGACATGTACATTGTGACCCTCCTGGTAGATGTGTAGACCCCAGTGATGTCTCTATGGTGGTGACATGTACAGTGTGACCCCTCCTGGTAGATGTGTAGACCCCAGTGATGTCTCTATGGAGGTGACATGTACAGTGTGACCCCTCCTGGTAGATGTGTAGACCCCAGTGATGTCTCTATGGTGGTGACATGTACATTGTGACCCCTCCTGGTAGATGTGTAGACCCCAGTGATGTCTCTATGGTGGTGACATGTACAGTGTGACCCCTCCTGGTAGATGTGTAGACCCCAGTGATGTCTCTATGGTGGTGACATCCATGTACAGTGTGACCCCTCCTGGTAGATGTGTAGACCCCAGTGATGTCTCTATGGTGGTGACATGTACACTGTGACCCCTCCTGGTAGATGTGTAGACCCCAGTGATGTCTCTATGGTGGTGACATGTACAGTGTGACCCCTCCTGGTAGATGTGTAGCCCCCAGTGATGTCTCTATGGTGGTGACATGTACATTGTGACCCCTCCTGGTAGATGTGTAGACCCCAGTGATGTCTATGGTGGTGACATGTACATTGTGACCCCTCCTGGTAGATGTGTAGACCCCAGTGATGTCTCTATGGTGGTGACATGTACAGTGTGACCCCTCCTGGTAGATGTGTAGACCCCAGTGATGTCTCTATGGTGGTGACATGTACACTGTGACCCCTCCTGGTGGATGTGTAGACCCCAGTGATGTCTCTATGGTGGTGACATGTACATTGTGACCCCTCCTGGTAGATGTGTAGACCCCAGTGATGTCTCTATGGTGGTGACATGTACATTGTGACCTCTCCTGGTAGATGTGTAGACCCCAGTGATGTCTCTATGGTGGTGACATGTACATTGTGACCCTCCTGGTAGATGTGTAGACCCCAGTGATGTCTCTATGGTGGTGACATGTACTGTGTGACCCCTCCTGGTAGATGTGTAGACCCCAGTGATGTCTCTATGGTGGTGACATGTACAGTGTGACCTCTCCTGGTAGATGTGTAGACCCCAGTGATGTCTCTATGGTGGTGACATGTACAGTGTGACCCTCCTGGTAGATGTGTAGACCCCAGTGATGTCTCTATGGTGGTGACATGTACATTGTGACCCTCCTGGTAAATGTGTAGACCCCAGCGATGTCTCTATGGTGGTGACATGTACATTGTGACCCTCCTGGTAAATGTGTAGACCCCAGTGATGTCTCTATGGTGGTGACATGTACATTGTGATCCCTCCTGGTAGATGTGTAGACCCCAGTGATGTCTCTATGGTGGTGACATGTACAGTGTGACCCCTCCTGGTAGATGTGTAGACCCCAGTGATGTCTCTATGGTGGTGACATGTACATTGTGACCCCTCCTGGTAGATGTGTAGACCCCAGTGATGTCTCTATGGTGGTGACATGTACATTGTGACCCCTCCTGGTAGATGTGTAGACCCCAGTGATGTCTCTATGGTGGTGACATGTACATTGTGACCCCTCCTGGTAGATGTGTAGACCCCAGTGATGTCTCTATGGTGGTGACATGTACATTGTGACCCCTCCTGGTAGATGTGTAGACCCCAGTGATGTCTCTATGGTGGTGACATGTACATTGTGACCCTCCTGGTAGATGTGTAGACCCCAGCGATGTCTCTATGGTGGTGACATGTACATTGTGACCCTCCTGGTAAATGTGTAGACCCCAGTGATGTCTCTATGGTGGTGACATGTACATTGTGACCCCTCCTGGTAGATGTGTAGACCCCAGTGATGTCTCTATGGTGGTGACATGTACAGTGTGACCCCTCCTGGTAGATGTGTAGACCCCAGTGATGTCTCTATGGTGGTGACATGTACATTGTGACCCCTCCTGGTAGATGTGTAGACCCCAGTGATGTCTCTATGGTGGTGACATGTACATTGTGACCCCTCCTGGTAGATGTGTAGACCCCAGTGATGTCTCTATGGTGGTGACATGTACAGTGTGACCCCTCCTGGTAGATGTGTAGACTCCAGTGATGTCTCTATGGTGGTGACATGTACATTGTGACCCCTCCTGGTAGATGTGTAGACCCCAGTGATGTCTCTATGGTGGTGACATGTACAGTGTGACCCCCCCTGGTAGATGTGTAGACCCCAGTGATGTCTCTATGGTGGTGACATGTACATTGTGACCCCCCTGGTAGATGTGTAGACCCCAGTGATGTCTCTATGGTGGTGACATGTACATTGTGACCCCTCCTGGTAGATGTGTAGACCCCAGTGATGTCTCTATGGTGGTGACATGTACAGTGTGACCCCTCCTGGTAGATGTGTAGACCCCAGTGATGTCTCTATGGTGGTGACATGTACAGTGTGACCCTCCTGGTAAATGTGTAGACCCCAGTGATGTCTCTATGGTGGTGACATGTACAGTGTGACTCCTCCTGGTAGATGTGTAGACCCCAGTGATGTCTCTATGGTGGTGACATGTACAGTGTGACCCCTCCTGGTAGATGTGTAGACCCCAGTGATGTCTCTATGGTGGTGACATGTACAGTGTGACCCTCCTGGTAAATGTGTAGACCCCAGTGATGTCTCTATGGTGGTGACATGTACAGTGTGACCCCTCCTGGTAGATGTGTAGACCCCAGTGATGTCTCTATGGTGGTGACATCCATGTACAGTGTGACCCCTCCTGGTAGATGTGTAGACCCCAGTGATGTCTCTATGGTGGTGACATGTACAGTGTGACCCTCCTGGTAGATGTGTAGACCCCAGTGATGTCTCTATGGTGGTGACATGTACAGTGTGACCCTCCTGGTAGATGTGTAGACCCCAGTGATGTCTCTATGGTGGTGACATGTACAGTGTGACTCCTCCTGGTAGATGTGTAGACCCCAGTGATGTCTCTATGGTGGTGACATGTACAGTGTGACCTCTCCTGGTAGATGTGTAGACCCCAGTGATGTCTCTATGGTGGTGACATGTACAGTGTGACCCCTCCTGGTAGATGTGTAGACCCCAGTGATGTCTCTATGGTGGTGACATGTACATTGTGACCCTCCTGGTAGATGTGTAGACCCCAGTGATGTCTCTATGGTGGTGACATGTACAGTGTGACCCCTCCTGGTAGATGTGTAGACCCCAGTGATGTCTCTATGGTGGTGACATGTACAGTGTGACCCCTCCTGGTAGATGTGTAGACCCCAGTGATGTCTCTATGGTGGTGACATGTACATTGTGACCCTCCTGGTAGATGTGTAGACCCCAGTGATGTCTCTATGGTGGTGACATGTACAGTGTGACCCCTCCTGGTAGATGTGTAGACCCCAGTGATGTCTCTATGGTGGTGACATGTACATTGTGACCCCTCCTGGTAAATGTGTAGACCCCAGTGATGTCTCTATGGTGGTGACATGTACATTGTGACCCCTCCTGGTAGATGTGTAGACCCCAGTGATGTCTCTATGGTGGTGACATGTACAGTGTTACCCCTCCTGGTAGATGTGTAGACCCCAGTGATATCTCTATGGTGGTGACATGTACATTGTGACCCCTCCTGGTAGATGTGTAGACCCCAGTGATGTCTCTATGGTGGTGACATGTACATTGTGACCCTCCTGGTAGATGTGTAGACCCCAGTGATGTCTCTATGGTGGTGACATGTACAGTGTGACCCCTCCTGGTAGATGTGTAGACCCCAGTGATGTCTCTATGGTGGTGACATCCATGTACAGTGTGACCCCTCCTGGTAGATGTGTAGACCCCAGTGATGTCTCTATGGTGGTGACATGTACAGTGTGACCCCTCCTGGTAGATGTGTAGACCCCAGTGATGTCTCTATGGTGGTGACATGTACATTGTGACTCCTCCTGGTAGATGTGTAGACCCCAGTGATGTCTCTATGGTGGTGACATGTACAGTGTGACCCCTCCTGGTAGATGTGTAGACCCCAGTGATGTCTCTATGGAGGTGACATGTACTGTGTGACCCCTCCTGGTAGATGTGTAGACCCCAGTGATGTCTCTATGGTGGTGACATCTACATTGTGACCCCTCCTGGTAGATGTGTAGACCCCAGTGATGTCTCTATGGTGGTGACATGTACATTATGACCCCCCTGGTAGATGTGTAGACCCCAGTGATGTCTCTATGGTGGTGACATGTACAGTGTGACCCCTCCTGGTAGATGTGTAGACCCCAGTGATGTCTCTATGGTGGTGACATGTACATTGTGACCCCTCCTGGTAGATGTGTAGACCCCAGTGATGTCTCTATGGTGGTGACATGTACATTATGACCCCCCTGGTAGATGTGTAGACCCCAGTGATGTCTCTATGGTGGTGACATGTACAGTGTGACCCCTCCTGGTAGATGTGTAGACCCCAGTGATGTCTCTATGGTGGTGACATGTACATTGTGACCCTCCTGGTAGATGTGTAGACCCCAGTGATGTCTCTATGGTGGTGACATGTACATTGTGACCCTCCTGGTAGATGTGTAGACCCCAGTGATGTCTCTATGGTGGTGACATGTACATTGTGACCCCCCTGGTAGATGTGTAGACCCCAGTGATGTCTCTATGGTGGTGACATGTACATTGTGACCCTCCTGGTAGATGTGTAGACCCCAGTGATGTGTCTATGGTGGTGACATGTACAGTGTGACCCCTCCTGGTAGATGTGTAGACCCCAGTGATGTCTCTATGGTGGTGACATGTACAGTGTGACCCTCCTGGTAGATGTGTAGACCCCAGTGATGTCTCTATGGTGGTGACATGTACAGTGTGACCCTCCTGGTAGATGTGTAGACCCCAGTGATGTCTCTATGGTGGTGACATGTACATTGTGACCCCTCCTGGTAGATGTGTAGACCCCAGTGATGTCTCTAAGGTGGTGACATGTACATTGTGACTCCTCCTGGTAGATGTGTAGACCCCAGTGATGTCTCTATGGTGGTGACATGTACATTGTGACCCCTCCTGGTAGATGTGTAGACCCCAGTGATGTCTCTATGGTGGTGACATGTACATTATGACCCCCCTGGTAGATGTGTAGACCCCAGTGATGTCCCTATGGTGGTGACATGTACATTGTGACCCCTCCTGGTAGATGTGTAGACCCCAGTGATGTCTCTATGGTGGTGACATGTACATCGTGACCCTCCTGGTAGATGTGTAGACCCCAGTGATGTCACTATGGTGGTGACATGTACAGTGTGACCTCTCCTGGTAGATGTGTAGACCCCAGTGATGTCTCTATGGTGGTGACATGTACAGTGTGACCCCCCCTGGTAGATGTGTAGACCCCAGTGATGTCTCTATGGTGGTGACATGTACAGTGTGACCCCTCCTGGTAGATGTGTAGACCCCAGTGATGTCTCTATGGTGGTGACATGTACATTATGACCCCCCTGGTAGATGTGTAGACCCCAGTGATGTCCCTATGGTGGTGACATGTACATTGTGACCCCTCCTGGTAGATGTGTAGACCCCAGTGATGTCTCTATGGTGGTGACATGTACAGTGTGACCCCTCCTGGTAGATGTGTAGACCCCAGTGATGTCTCTATGGTGGTGACATGTACAGTGTGTCCCCTCCTGGTAGATGTGTAGACCCCAGTGATGTCTCTATGGTGGTGACATGTACAGTGTGACCCCTCCTGGTAGATGTGTAGACCCCAGTGATATCTCTATGGTGGTGACATGTACAGTGTGACCTCTCCTGGTAGATGTGTAGACCCCAGTGATGTCTCTATGATGGTGACATGTACATTGTGACCCCTCCTGGTAGATGTGTAGACCCCAGTGATGTCTCTATGGTGGTGACATGTACATTGTGACCCTCCTGGTAGATGTGTAGACCCCAGTGATGTCTCTATGGTGGTGACATGTACAGTGTGACCTCTCCTGGTAGATGTGTAGACCCCAGTGATGTCTCTATGGTGGTGACATGTACATTGTGACCCCTCCTGGTAGATGTGTAGACCCCAGTGATGTCTCTATGGTGGTGACATGTACAGTGTGACCCCTCCTGGTAGATGTGTAGACCCCAGTGATGTCTCTATGGTGGTGACATGTACATTGTGACCCCTCCTGGTAGATGTGTAGACCCCAGTGATGTCTCTATGGTGGTGACATGTACAGTGTGACCCCTCCTGGTAGATGTGTAGACCCCAGTGATGTCTCTATGGTGGTGACATGTACAGTGTGACCTCTCCTGGTAGATGTGTAGACCCCAGTGATGTCTCTATGGTGGTGACATGTACATTGTGACCCCTCCTGGTAGATGTGTAGACCCCAGTGATGTCTCTATGGAGGTGACATGTACAGTGTGACCCCTCCTGGTAGATGTGTAGACCCCAGTGATGTCTCTATGGTGGTGATATGTACATTGTGACCCCTCTTGGTAGATGTGTAGACCCCAGTGATGTCTCTATGGTGGTGACATGTACAGTGTGACCCCTCCTGGTAGATGTGTAGACCCCAGTGATGTCTCTATGGTGGTGACATGTACATTGTGACTCCTCCTGGTAGATGTGTAGACCCCAGTGATGTCTCTATGGTGGTGACATGTACATTGTGACTCCTCCTGGTAGATGTGTAGACCCCAGTGATGTCTCTATGGTGGTGACATGTACATTGTGACCCCTCTTGGTAGATGTGTAGACCCCAGTGATGTCTCTATGGTGGTGACATGTACAGTGTGACCCCTCCTGGTAGATGTGTAGACCCCAGTGATGTCTCTATGGTGGTGACATGTACATTGTGACCCTCCTGGTAGATGTGTAGACCCCAGTGATGTCTCTATGGTGGTGACATGTACAGTGTGACTCCTCCTGGTAGATGTGTAGACCCCAGTGATGTCTCTATGGTGGTGACATGTACATTGTGACCCTCCTGGTAGATGTGTAGACCCCAGTGATGTCTCTATGGTGGTGACATGTACAGTGTGACCCCTCTTGGTAGATGTGTAGACCCCAGTGATGTCTCTATGGTGGTGACATGTACAGTGTGACCCCTCCTGGTAGATGTGTAGACCCCAGTGATGTCTATGGTGGTGACATGTACAGTGTGACCCCTCCTGGTAGATGTGTAGACCCCAGTGATGTCTCTATGGTGGTGACATGTACATTGTGACCCCTCCTGGTAGATGTGTAGACCCCAGTGATGTCTCTTGTACACTGTGACGGTGATACAGCTGTGAGAAGATAGCTAAGATGACACTACATTGTGTTGGTGCCCAGGACTCCAGGGACATCTTTTCGTATCTTGTACAGGATAATTTTAGCATCTCGTCAGTGACTGCAGGCGATGCCTCCCTGGTGACTCTCCCGCTAATAATATGACTGACGCCTGTTCTGACACCTGAGCACAGAGCTGGGAGGGGGTTAACAAAGTGCGGCCGGGAATAGGTGCTCCCCGCAGGCCGGCCATGAGCTGAGAGGCAACCTGCTGTGCACCTGGTGAGGCCTCCAGGGACCTATTATGGTTTATTCTTGGCTCCCATTGAGGAGTCTTCTACTATAACAACATGGATGGGGTGACTATAGGATGGCGGGGGCTGCAGCTCCAAGAATTACTCCAAATGGCAAAAAGAGCTCGGAGGACAGGACACTGGGGGTACAGACACTGGGAACATGTACCTACAATCCTAAAGATGCTTCATAGTCAGCGACCACATGTGAGGAGCCGGGGGGGTCGGGGGTCAGGTGCTATGAGGATAGAAGGTCATACGGGGTATAACCAGAGGGGTCGTAAAGGTATTCAGACCATGGACCCCACTACATGGCAGCACAAGCCCAACCTCCAACAAAAACCAAGATAAGAGAAATATAAGTAAAGAACGTTGAGTCTTTAAGGGTTGGGTTCAAGTTTTAAATATAATTTAACCAATTCATCTAGAATTAAATCCATATCCAATCAAATCAGTAAAAGCAAAAATAAATATCATTTCATAAAAAGAATTAAACTGATAACAATCCACCCATAGCCTCAGTCCAGAAGTACTCGGGGCGGGAGGCTGGAGGCTCCTCAGGCTTCTCACGGCTTTACCACGGCAGAGCCTCCTCCTATATACCCGGCTTCCGGTGGGCATTGTCCAATCACGTAGCTGCAGAAAGTTCCAGAAGGGAGAATCCATCAGTAACTGCTGCGGGTAAATCGGCACGTACCACCGCTATACAAGACAGGGGGGCGGAGGGGCAACAGGCAAAACTTACCTTCAACTAAATATAAAGAGACCCACAGAGTCAATGTACATGAGGTGACAACATCATCAATCCCGGGAGAAGACATGAACTCAGGAAACACTAATCCTACAATTGTGGTAAATCGTAGCTAAGAACTTCATAGTAACATTAAAATAATAACCAACCCCCAATACTTACCTCACAGATCCCCGAATCCCTATGTCATGTCATGGGTTCAAGCCATTACTAAATTGTCAGCCTCTAGGGAACCGGTGGGACTGATCAACCCAATGGGCTCCCCGACTCCGACATGCAGCTGTTTAGGGCCCTTCCTTTATCACTGGGATCCATGCTATAAGGGGTTCACCGGTGACAGCAAGTTAGGCCCTATCCTCAGACGCTCGGCTATCTCCATCAGCGCTACATACGCCTGGCGCATACTTTATCCATTTGCCATGTCCCTGACCGGCTCCTACCATCCGGCCTCCTACATGTACAATGCTCCCATTTTTGTAGCCCCATCTTATTCTTGCTTTTTGTGTTACCCCCTCCCTGACTATAGGCAGCAGTTCTCTCCCAGGATAACATCATCACATGGCACAGCTCTGGCAGAGGCACAATGGTGGAGCCAGGATCCAATGAGTTGGACTATGGAGGACATGCCTCCTACTGGCTGGGATAGACCTGAAAATCCACGACTGTCCCCCTCACTATGGAGCAGGGGTACACAATACATATGGAGGCAGCAGTAACATTCCATGAAAGAAGAGTAAACCACAGCTTCACGCTCCGTGCCTCACAGCCCTCCCCGATCATTGGCTGACCACCATCCATGACTGAAGGGTAGACACTTTGTCTATTTCCCGTCAGACTCTTGTCCTCGGGGGGCGACACCAGGATCGCACGACTTGAAAGGTTTTATCCCTTCTTCTCAACCCATCCTCATTCATGAGCAGAAATCCCCCGACTCATCGAACTCTGAAGGCCGGGAAGATGCAGACACCTGAGGGACCCTGAGCCGTGACGGCAACTTTCCCAAAGATGAGACGTGTCCTGAGAATTCACATCTAGAGATTTTGAGCAAAGCCTGAAGACAGCGAGAGACATCAATGAAGGAATGCAGAGAGGAGACCAGAAGATGGCATCACCATCGTGTAGATGTGGCTCGTCACTATCCAGAGCACAGGTTAAATTACAAGCTCCTGGCCCAAGGCCATAATCTGTACGAGGATGTCATGTCTATTCCCCCATCATGCTTCATACCCCTTCAAATACTAGAGACATTGGGGCAGATTTACTTACCAGCGGCACATTCTCTGCGGAAGATTTGGTTCCGGCCAGGATTCACTAGGGTAGTTCCTCCGACGTCCACCAGGTGTCGCTGCTGCGCTGAATTCCGTCGGAGTGCACTGAAGTTCACCAAGCCAGGCCGGGTGCAGGTAAGTACGTGTCAAGTGACACTTTTTTTTTTAAATGCAGAGGTTTTTCCGAATCCGTCGTTTTTTTGACAGCCACGCCCCCGACAATCGGCGCTAATCGGAAATATTCAAATAACCCGTCGGAAAAATGCGATTAGGGCCCTTAGTAAATGACTCCCATTGAAAAGGCTGATCTCCTTCAGGGCCACATTTGCCATGAAAAAAAATCTCGCCTCAGGCGGCAGAGTGCAGAGCTCTTTTGGGGGGAAGCAAAATGTCCTACCCTAATGTTGCCCACTGCTTCCCGACTCGCCCACAGAAAAATCAATCACACCTGAATCTTTAATAAACACGTGCGATTGAATCACAGAGATTGGGGGGAGGGGGGAGATTTCTGTAAATAATTAAACTGGAGGATATTTATGATTCAAAAAGTAGGAGGCAGGATATAGGGAACAATATATAACTAAGCTGGGAGGGTATACAGCGTCTGTCCTTATGGCATAGGGGCAGCCGGATTCCCCTGGTACATGAGTGACCGGCTTCTGCGCAGCCTAGTACTGGACTGGTCACGGCTTGGAGGAACAGGCCTCATCCATGACTGGCAGGACCGGCAAGCGGATGATGATGATGAAAGTCCCCATATACAGTAGTACGGCAGAATATGGTAGGATCAATCAGACAACCTGGGGTTAAAGTACCATAGAGGGTCTGAAAATAGTAAAAAAATAAGAAAATGTAAAAAAAAGTTTTAAACAATTGAAATTTATAAACCCTAAAAATTCTAACCCCCCTTTTCCTGATATAAATATAAATAAACAGTAAAAATCATAAACCTGTCCGGTATCGCCGGGTCCCAAAATGTCCGATCGATCAAAATATAAAAACGCTTATCCCCGGCGTTTAACGCTGTAACGTTTCATAGCGTCCAGAGTCAGAAATGCCACAGCTCCGGGCGCCGGAGTGCGAAAGGTTATCAGCGCCAGAAGACGGCAAAATGAAGATTTAATTTTTTTGTACAGGAGGTTTTCATTTTTGTAAATGTATAAAAACATTATAAAACCTGTAGAAATGTGATGTCCCAGCGATCGCAGCGACCAAAGAATGAAACAGACGAGTCACGTGGGGCGCAGTGACAGCCATAAAATCCCACCACAAAATGGAGCAAATATGTTTTTTCACCAGTTTCACTGCATTTGGAATTATTTTCCCGCTTCCCAGTACACGGCAGGAATATTATATCCCGTCACTATGGAGAGCGATGTGTTACACAGAAAACAAGCCCCCGCACAGCTCTGCACATGTAATATTATATCCCATCACTATGGAGTGCGATGTGTTACACAGAAAACAAGCCCCCCGCACAGCTCTGTACATGTAATATTATATCCCATCACTATGGAGTGCGATGTGTTACACAGAAAACAAGCCCGCGCACAGCTCTGCACATGTAATATTATATCCCATCACTATGGAGTGCGATGTGTTACACAGAAAACAAGCCCCCGCACAGCTCTGTACATGTAATATTATATCCCATCACTATGGAGAGCGATGTGTTACACAGAAAACAAGCCCCCGCACAGCTCTGTACATGTAATATTATATCCCGTCACTATGCAGTGCGATGTGTTACACAGAAAACAAGCCCCGCACAGCTCTGTACATGTAATATTATATCCCATCACTATGGAGTGCGATGTGTTACACAGAAAACAAGCCCCCGCACAGCTCTGCACATGTAATATTATATCCCGTCACTATGGAGTGCGATGTGTTACACAGAAAACAAGCCCCCGCACAGCTCTGTACATGTAATATTATATCCCATCACTATGGAGTGCGATGTGTCACACAGAAAACAAGCCCCGCACAGCTCTGTACATGTAATATTATATCCCATCACTATGGAGTGCGATGTGTTACACAGAAAACAAGCCCCCGCACAGCCCTGTACATGTAATATTATATCCCATCACTATGGAGAGCGATGTGTTACACAGAAAACAAGCCCCCGCACAGCTCTGTACATGTAATATTATATCCCGTCACTATGGAGTGCGATGTGTTACACAGAAAACAAGCCCCCACACAGCTCTGTACATGTAATATTATATCCCATCACTATGGAGTGCGATGTGTTACACAGAAAACAAGCCCCCGCACAGCTCTGTACATGTAATATTATATCCCATCACTATGGAGTGCGATGTGTTACACAGAAAACAAGCCCCCGCACAGCTCTGTACATGTAATATTATATCCCATCACTATGGAGTGCGATGTGTTATACAGAAAACAAGCCCCCGCACAGCTCTGTACATGTAATATTATATCCCATCACTATGGAGTGCGATGTGTTACCCAGAAAACAAGCCCCCGCACAGCTCTGTACATGTAATATTATATCCCATCACTATGGAGTGCGATGTGTTACACAGAAAACAAGCCCCCGCACAGCTCTGTACATGTAATATTATATCCCATCGCTATGGAGTGCGATGTGTTACACAGAAAACAAGCCCCCGCACTGCTCTGTACATGTAATATTATATCCCATCACTATGGAGTGCGATGTGTTACACAGAAAACAAGCCCTCGCACAGCTCTGTACATGTAATATTATATCCCATCACTATGGAGAGCGATGTGTTACACAGAAAACAAGCCCCCGCACAGCTCTGTACATGTAATATTATATCCCATCACTATGGAGTGCGATGTGTCACACAGAAAACAAGCCCCCGCACAGCTCTGCACATGTAATATTATATCCCATCACTATGGAGTGCGATGTGTTACACAGAAAACAAGCCCCCGCACAGCTCTGTACATGTAATATTATATCCCATCACTATGGAGTGCGATGTGTTACACAGAAAACAAGCCCCCGCACAGCTCTGTACATGTAATATTATATCCCGTCACTATGGAGTGCGATGTGTTACACAGAAAACAAGCCCCCGCACAGCTCTGTACATGTAATATTATATCCCGTCACTATGGAGTGCGATGTGTTACACAGAAAACAAGCCCCCGCACAGCTCTGTACATGTAATATTATATCCCGTCACTATGGAGAGCGATGTGTTACCCAGAAAACAAGCCCCGCACAGCTCTGTACATGTAATATTATATCCCGTCACTATGGAGTGCGATGTGTTACACAGAAAACAAGCCCTCGCACTGCTCTGTACATGTAATATTATATCCCATCACTATGGAGTGCAATGTGTTACCCAGAAAACAAGCCCCCGCACTGCTCTGTACATGTAATATTATATCCCGTCACTATGGAGAGCGATGTGTTACCCAGAAAACAAGCCCCGCACAGCTCTGTACATGTAATATTATATCCCATCACTATGGAGTGCGATGTGTTACACAGAAAACAAGCCCCCGCACTGCTCTGTACATGTAATATTATATCCCATCACTATGGAGTGCGATGTGTTACACAGAAAACAAGCCCCCGCACAGCTCTGTACATGTAATATTATATCCCATCACTATGGAGTGCGATGTGTTACCCAGAAAACAAGCCCCCGCACAGCTCTGTACATGTAATATTATATCCCATCACTATGGAGTGCGATGTGTTACCCAGAAAACAAGCCCCGCACAGCTCTGTACATGTAATATTATATCCCATCACTATGGAGTGCGATGTGTTACACAGAAAACAAGCCCCCGCACAGCTCTGTACATGTAATATTATATCCCGTCACTATGGAGTGCGATGTGTTACACAGAAAACAAGCCCTCGCACAGCTCTGTACATGTAATATTATATCCCATCACTATGGAGTGCGATGTGTTACACAGAAAACAAGCTCGCGCACTGCTCTGTACATGTAATATTATATCCCATCACTATGGAGTGCGATGTGTTATACAGAAAACAAGCCCCCGCACAGCTCTGTACATGTAATATTATATCCCATCACTATGAAGTGCGATGTGTTACACAGAAAACAAGTCCCCGCACAGCTCTGTACATGTAATATTATATCCCATCACTATGAAGTGCGATGTGTTACACAGAAAACAAGCCCCCGCACAGCTCTGTACATGTAATATTATATCCCATCACTATGGAGTGCGATGTGTTACACAGAAAACAAGCCCCCGCACTGCTCTGTACATGTAATATTATATCCCATCACTATGGAGAGCGATGTGTTACCCAGAAAACAAGCCCCCGCACAGCTCTGTACATGTAATATTATATCCCATCACTATGGAGTGCGATGTGTTACCCAGAAAACAAGCCCCGCACAGCTCTGTACATGTAATATTATATCCCATCACTATGGAGTGCGATGTGTTACACAGAAAACAAGCCCCCGCACAGCTCTGTACATGTAATATTATATCCCATCACTATGGAGTGCGATGTGTTACCCAGAAAACAAGCCCCCGCACAGCTCTGTACATGTAATATTATATCCCATCACTATGGAGTGCGATGTGTTACACAGAAAACAAGCCCCCGCACAGCTCTGTACATGTAATATTATATCCCATCACTATGGAGAGCGATGTGTTACCCAGAAAACAAGCCCCCGCACAGCTCTGTACATGTAATATTATATCCCATCACTATGGAGTGCGATGTGTTACACAGAAAACAAGCCCCCGCACAGCTCTGTACATGTAATATTATATCCCATCACTATGGAGAGCGATGTGTTACACAGAAAACAAGCCCCCGCACAGCTCTGTACATGTAATATTATATCCCATCACTATGGAGAGCGATGTGTTACACAGAAAACAAGCCCCCGCACAGCTCTGTACATGTAATATTATATCCCATCACTATGGAGTGCGATGTGTTACCCAGAAAACAAGCCCCGCACAGCTCTGTACATGTAATATTATATCCCATCACTATGGAGTGCGATGTGTTACCCAGAAAACAAGCCCCCGCACAGCTCTGTACATGTAATATTATATCCCATCACTATGGAGTGCGATGTGTTACCCAGAAAACAAGCCCCCGCACTGCTCTGTACATGTAATATTATATCCCGTCACTATGGAGAGCGATGTGTTACCCAGAAAACAAGCCCCGCACAGCTCTGTACATGTAATATTATATCCCGTCACTATGGAGTGCAATGTGTTATACAGAAAACAAGCCCCCGCACAGCTCTGTACATGTAATATTATATCCCATCACTATGAAGAGCGATGTGTTACACAGAAAACAAGCCCCCGCACAGCTCTGCACATGTAATATTATATCCCATCACTATGGAGTGCAATGTGTTACACAGAAAACAAGCCCCCGCACAGCTCTGTACATGTAATATTATATCCCATCACTATGGAGTGCGATGTGTTACACAGAAAACAAGCCCCCGCACAGCTCTGTACATGTAATATTATATCCCATCACTATGGAGTGCGATGTGTTACACAGAAAACAAGCCCCCGCACAGCTCTGCACATGTAATATTATATCCCATCACTATGGAGAGCGATGTGTCACATAGAAAACAAGCCCCCGCACAGCTCTGTACATGTAATATTATATCCCATCACTATGGAGTGCGATGTGTTACACAGAAAACAAGCCCTCGCACAGCTCTGTACATGTAATATTATATCCCATCACTATGGAGTGCGATGTGTTACACAGAAAACAAGCCCGCGCACAGCTCTGTACATGTAATATTATATCCCATCACTATGGAGTGCGATGTGTTACACAGAAAACAAGCCCCGCACAGCTCTGTACATGTAATATTATATCCCATCACTATGGAGAGCGATGTGTTACACAGAAAACAAGCCCCCGCACAGCTCTGTACATGTAATATTATATCCCATCACTATGGAGAGCGATGTGTTACACAGAAAACAAGCCCCCGCACAGCTCTGTACATGTAATATTATATCCCATCACTATGGAGTGCGATGTGTTACACAGAAAACAAGCCCCCGCACAGCTCTGTACATGTAATATTATATCCCATCACTATGGAGTGCGATGTGTTACACAGAAAACAAGCCCTCGCACAGCTCTGTACATGTAATATTATATCCCATCACTATGGAGAGCGATGTGTTACACAGAAAACAAGCCCCCGCACAGCTCTGCACATGTAATATTATATCCCATCACTATGGAGTGCGATGTGTTATACAGAAAACAAGCCCCCGCACAGCTCTGCACATGTAATATTATATCCCATCACTATGGAGTGCGATGTGTTACACAGAAAACAAGCCCCCGCACAGCTCTGTACATGTAATATTATATCCCATCACTATGGAGTGAGATGTGTTACACAGAAAACAAGCCCCCGCACAGCTCTGTACATGTAATATTATATCCCATCACTATGGAGTGAGATGTGTTACACAGAAAACAAGCCCCCGCACAGCTCTGCACATGTAATATTATATCCCATCACTATGGAGAGCGATGTGTTACACAGAAAACAAGCCCCCGCACAGCTCTGTACATGTAATATTATATCCCATCACTATGGAGTGCGATGTGTTACACAGAAAACAAGCCCCCGCACAGCTCTGTACATGTAATATTATATCCCATCACTATGGAGTGCGATGTGTTACACAGAAAACAAGCCCCCGCACAGCTCTGTACATGTAATATTATATCCCGTCACTATGGAGTGCGATGTGTTACACAGAAAACAAGCCCCCGCACAGCTCTGTACATGTAATATTATATCCCGTCACTATGGAGTGCGATGTGTTACACAGAAAACAAGCCCCCGCACTGCTCTGTACATGTAATATTATATCCCATCACTATGGAGTGCGATGTGTTACCCAGAAAACAAGCCCCTGCACAGCTCTGTACATGTAATATTATATCCCATCACTATGGAGAGCGATGTGTTACACAGAAAACAAGCCCCCGCACAGCTCTGTACATGTAATATTATATCCCGTCACTATGGAGTGCGATGTGTTACACAGAAAACAAGCCCCTGCACAGCTCTGTACATGTAATATTATATCCCATCACTATGGAGAGCGATGTGTTACACAGAAAACAAGCCCCCGCACAGCTCTGTACATGTAATATTATATCCCGTCACTATGGAGTGCGATGTGTTACACAGAAAACAAGCCCCCGCACAGCTCTGTACATGTAATATTATATCCCGTCACTATGGAGTGCGATGTGTTACACAGAAAACAAGCCCCCACACAGCTCTGTACATGTAATATTATATCCCATCACTATGGAGTGAGATGTGTTACACAGAAAACAAGCCCCCGCACAGCTCTGCACATGTAATATTATATCCCATCACTATGGAGAGCGATGTGTTACACAGAAAACAAGCCCCCGCACAGCTCTGTACATGTAATATTATATCCCATCACTATGGAGTGCGATGTGTTACACAGAAAACAAGCCCCCGCACAGCTCTGTACATGTAATATTATATCCCATCACTATGGAGTGCGATGTGTTACACAGAAAACAAGCCCCCGCACAGCTCTGTACATGTAATATTATATCCCATCACTATGGAGTGCGATGTGTTACACAGAAAACAAGCCCCCGCACAGCTCTGTACATGTAATATTATATCCCATCACTATGGAGTGAGATGTGTTACACAGAAAACAAGCCCCCGCACAGCTCTGCACATGTAATATTATATCCCATCACTATGAAGAGCGATGTGTTACACAGAAAACAAGCCCCCGCACAGCTCTGTACATGTAATATTATATCCCATCACTATGGAGTGCGATGTGTTACACAGAAAACAAGCCCCCGCACAGCTCTGTACATGTAATATTATATCCCATCACTATGAAGAGCGATGTGTTACACAGAAAACAAGCCCCCGCACAGCTCTGTACATGTAATATTATATCCCATCACTATGGAGTGCGATGTGTTACACAGAAAACAAGCCCCCGCACAGCTCTGTACATGTAATATTATATCCCATCACTATGGAGAGCGATGTGTTACCCAGAAAACAAGCCCCCGCACAGCTCTGTACATGTAATATTATATCCCATCACTATGGAGTGCGATGTGTTACACAGAAAACAAGCCCCCGCACAGCTCTGTACATGTAATATTATATCCCATCACTATGGAGTGCGATGTGTTACACAGAAAACAAGCCCCCGCACAGCTCTGTACATGTAATATTATATCCCATCACTATGGAGAGCGATGTGTCACATAGAAAACAAGCCCCCGCACAGCTCTGTACATGTAATATTATATCTCATCGCTATGGAGTGCGATGTGTTACACAGAAAACAAGCCCCCGCACAGCTCTGTACATGTAATATTATATCCCATCACTATGGAGTGCGATGTGTCACACAGAAAACAAGCCCCGCACAGCTCTGTACATGTAATATTATATCCCATCACTATGGAGAGCGATGTGTCACACAGAAAACAAGCCCCCGCACAGCTCTGTACATGTAATATTATATCCCATCACTATGGAGTGCGATGTGTTACACAGAAAACAAGCCCCCGCACAGCTCTGTACATGTAATATTATATCCCATCACTATGGAGTGCGATGTGTCACACAGAAAACAAGCCCCCGCACAGCTCTGTACATGTAACATTATATCCCATCACTATGGAGTGCGATGTGTTACACAGAAAACAAGCCCCCGCACAGCTCTGTACATGTAATATTATATCCCGTCACTATGGAGTGCGATGTGTTACACAGAAAACAAGCCCCCGCACAGCTCTGTACATGTAATATTATATCCCGTCACTATGGAGTGCGATGTGTTACACAGAAAACAAGCCCCCGCACAGCTCTGCACATGTAATATTATATCCCATCACTATGGAGAGCGATGTGTTACACAGAAAACAAGCCCCCGCACAGCTCTGTACATGTAATATTATATCCCGTCACTATGGAGTGCGATGTGTTACACACAAAACAAGCCCCCCGCACAGCTCTGTACATGTAATATTATATCCCGTCACTATGAAGTGCGATGTGTTACACAGAAAACAAGCCCCCGCACTGCTCTGTACATGTAATATTATATCCCATCACTATGGAGTGCAATGTGTTACACAGAAAACAAGCCCCCGCACAGCTCTGTACATGTAATATTATATCCCGTCACTATGGAGTGCGATGTGTTACACAGAAAACAAGCCCCCGCACAGCTCTGTACATGTAATATTATATCCCATCACTATGAAGTGCGATGTGTTACACAGAAAACAAGCCCCCGCACAGCTCTGTACATGTAATATTATATCCCGTCACTATGAAGTGCGATGTGTTACACAGAAAACAAGCCCTCGCACAGCTCTGTACATGTAATATTATATCCCGTCACTATGAAGTGCGATGTGTTACACAGAAAACAAGCCCCCGCACAGCTCTGTACATGTAATATTATATCCCGTCACTATGAAGTGCGATGTGTTACACAGAAAACAAGCCCTCGCACAGCTCTGTACATGTAATATTATATCCCGTCACTATGAAGTGCGATGTGTTACACAGAAAACAAGCCCTCGCACAGCTCTGTACATGTAATATTATATCCCATCACTATGGAGTGCGATGTGCTACACAGAAAACAAGCCCCCGCACTGCTCTGCACATGTAATATTATATCCCATCACTATGGAGTGCGATGTGTTACACAGAAAACAAGCCCCCGCACTGCTCTGTACATGGGGAAATAATAAAGTTTTTTGATGGTGGGGAGTGAAAAATAAAAACGAAAAAGGGTCTGGTTGTTAAGGGGTTAACCTGGTGGGGTGGGGGGGGCTGTATATAAATAAGTGGAATGATATACACACAATGATTGGGGGTAATTATAGGATACAATGTATTATTGAGGCTGAAGTCACATGATGATGGGGGGGGGGGGGGGAATATTAGGCTGGATCGTCCCTCAATTCCCTGAAGCTCCTGACAAAGGCTTTGGAGGACGGAGAGAAGAGACCCCCCCCGGGTCTGCATTATACAGGCTCCATGGTGGGGGGGTCACTGTAATATGGTGACATGGGGGGACACGAAACGAGTGACTCCCCCACGACTCATGCGGAGTGATCCTGCCCCGGAGTGACCTCTGACCCTGCTGATCCCTGGACGCCTCTCCATCAGCCGGATCTTTCCTCATTACCTGATCTCCGCAGCAGAGATGTATCTGCAGCACAACTCCTGGGAGAAGAGACGTGTGCAGAGTGTGAATGGAGCCCGAGACTCAGACAGAGAAAGGATAAGGGGGGGTGCACCGCAGGACGGCCACCGGCATGAAAGGGTTAACAAGCGTCTCCCCATGTACTGGAGGCGCCAGGGTCACCATCCACCTTACCCAGGGGTCAAAGGTTTCATCACTTTCATCCTTACAAGCCGCATGTTACCAGCCCGGACCTCCGCAGAACAATATGAGGGTCTGCAGGGGGGGGGGCCCGGGACAGAATAAATAATAATTATACTGGGGACCCAGCCGTCCGCTCCCCAATCCACCAGGAATCTTCTGCCGAGGACCAGCGGGCGCCAAACAGGGAGTCACGGCCCACCAAGGGGCATTACATGGAGGGGCCATAGTAGGGGGTTATTATAGGTCAGTGACCTCGGGAAGGGGCATTACATGGAGGGGCCATAGTAGGGGGTTACTATAGGTCAGTGACCTCTGGAAGGGGCATTACATGGAGGGGCCATAGTAGGGGGTTATTATAGGTCAGTGACCTCGGGAAGGGGCATTACATGGAGGGGCCATAGTAGGGGGTTACTATAGGTCAGTGACCTCGGGAAGGGGCATTACATGGAGGGGCCATAGTAGGGGGTTACTATAGGTCAGTGACCTCTGGAAGGGACATTACATGGAGGGGCCATAGTAGGGGTTATTATAGGTCAGTGACCTCGGGAAGGGGCATTACATGGAGGGGCCATAGTAGGGGGTTACTATAGGTCAGTGACCTCTGGAAGGGGCATTACATGGAGGGGCCATAGTAGGGGGTTACTATAGGTCAGTGACCTCTGGAAGGGACATTACATGGAGGGGCCATAGTAGGGGGTTACTATAGGTCAGTGACCTCTGGAAGGGGCATTACATGGAGGGGCCATAGTAGGGGGTTACTATAGGTCAGTGACCTCAGGAAGGGGCATTACATGGAGGGGCCATAGTAGGGGGTTACTATAGGTCAGTGACCTCTGGAAGGGGCATTACATGGAGGGGCCATAGTAGGGGGTTACTATAGGTCAGTGACCTCTGGAAGGGGTATTACATGGAGGGGCCATAGTAGGGGGTTACTATAGGTCAGTGACCTCTGGAAGGGGCATTACATGGAGGGGCCATAGTAGGGGTTATTATAGGTCAGTGACCTCTGGAAGGGACATTACATGGAGGGGCCATAGTAGGGGGTTACTATAGATCAGTGACCTCTGGAAGGGGCATTACATGGAGGGGCCATAGTAGGGGGTTACTATAGGTCAGTGGCCACAGGGAGGGGCATTACATGGAGGGGCCTTAGTAGGGGGTTACTATAGGTCAGTGACCTCTGGAAGGGGCATTACATGGAGGGGCCATAGTAGGGGGTTACTATAGATCAGTGACCTCTGGAAGGGGCATTACATGGAGGGGCCATAGTAGGGGGTTACTATAGGTCAGTGACCTCTGGAAGGGACATTACATGGAGGGGCCATAGTAGGGGGTTACTATAGATCAGTGACCTCTGGAAGGGGCATTACATGGAGGGGCCATAGTAGGGGGTTACTATAGGTCAGTGGCCACAGGGAGGGGCATTACATGGAGGGGCCATAGTAGCGGGTTACTATAGGTCAGTGACCTCAGGAAGGGACATTACATGGAGGGGCCATAGTAGGGGGTTACTATAGATCAGTGACCTCAGGAAGGGGCATTACATGGAGGGGCCTTAGTAGGGGATTACTATAGGTCAATGACCTCAGGAAGGGGCATTACATGGAGGGGCCATAGTAGGGGGTTACTATAGGTCAGTGACCTCAGGAAGGGGCATTACATGGAGGGTCCATAGTAGGGGGTTACTATAGGTCAGTGACCTCAGGAAGGGACATTACATGGAGGGGCCATAGTAGGGGGTTACTATAGGTCAGTGATCTCAGGAAGGGGCATTACATGGAGGGGCCATAGTAGGGGGTTACTATAGGTCAGTGACCTCTGGAAGGGGCATTACATGGAGGGGCCATAGTAGGGGGTTACTATAGGTCAGTGACCTCAGGAAGGGACATTACATGGAGGGGCCATAGTAGGGGGTTACTATAGGTCAGTGACCTCTGGAAGGGGCATTACATGGAGGGGCCATAGTAGGGGGTTACTATAGGTCAGTGGCCACAGGGAGGGGCATTACATGGAGAGGCCATAGTAGGGGTTACTATAGGTCAGTGACCTCTGGAAGGGGCATTACATGGAGGGGCCATAGTAGGGGTTACTATAGATCAGTGACCTCTGGAAGGGGCATTACATGGAGGGGCCATAGTAGGGAGTTACTATAGGTCAGTGACCACAGGAAGGGGCATTACATGGAGGGGCCATAGTAGGGGGTTACTATAGGTCAGTGGCCTCAGGAAGGGGCATTACATGGAGGGGCCATAGTAGGGGGTTACTATAGATCAGTGACCTCAGGAAGGGGCATTACATGGAGGGGCCATAGTAGGGGGTTACTATAGATCAGTGACCTCTGGAAGGGGCATTACATGGAGGGGCCATAGTAGGGGGTTACTGTAGATCAGTGACCTCTGGAAGGGGCATTACATGGAGGGGCCATAGTAGGGGATTACTATAGGTCAATGACCTCAGGAAGGGCATTACATGGAGGGGCCATAGTAGGGGGTTACTATAGGTCAGTGACCTCTGGAAGGGGCATTACATGGAGGGGCCATAGTAGGGGGTTACTATAGGTCAGTGACCTCTGGAAGGGGCATTACATGGAGGGGCCTTAGTAGGGGGTTACTATAGGTCAATGACCTCAGGAAGGGGCATTACATGGAGGGGCCATAGTAGGGGGTTACTATAGGTCAATGACCTCAGGAAGGGGCATTACATGGAGGGGCCTTAGTAGGGGGTTACTATAGGTCAGTGACCTCTGGAAGGGGCATTACATGGAGGGGCCATAGTAGGGGGTTACTATAGGTCAGTGACCACAGGAAGGGGCATTACATGGAGGAGCCATAGTAGGGGGTTACTATAGGTCAGTGACCTCTGGAAGGGGCATTACATGGAGGGGCCATAGTAGGGGGTTACTATAGGTCAGTGACCACAGGAAGGGGCATTACATGGAGGGGCCATAGTAGGGGGTTACTATAGGTCAGTGACCTCTGGTAGGGGCATTACATGGAGGGGCCATAGTAGGGGGTTACTATAGGTCAGTGACCTCTGGAAGGGGCATTACATGGAGGGGCCATAGTAGGGCGTTACTATAGGTCAGTGACCTCTGGAAGGGGCATTACATGGAGGGGCCATAGTAGGGCGTTACTATAGGTCAGTGGCCTCTGGAAGGGGCATTACATGGAGGGGCCATAGTAGAGGGTTACTATAGGTCAGTGACCTCTGGAAGGGGCATTACATGGAGGGGCCATAGTAGGGGGTTACTATAGGTCAGTGACCTCTGGAAGGGGCATTACATGGATGGGCCATAGTAGGGGGTTACTATAGGTCAGTGACCTCTGGAAGGGGCATTACATGGAGGGGCCTTAGTAGGGGGTTACTATAGGTCAGTGACCTCTGGAAGGGGCATTACATGGAGGGGCCATAGTAGGGGGTTACTATAGGTCAGTGACCACAGGAAGGGGCATTACATGGAGGGGCCATAGTAGGGGGTTACTATAGGTCAGTGACCTCTGGTAGGGGCATTACATGGAGGGGCCATAGTAGGGGGTTACTATAGGTCAGTGACCTCTGGAAGGGGCATTACATGGAGGGGCCATAGTAGGGCGTTACTATAGGTCAGTGACCTCTGGAAGGGGCATTACATGGAGGGGCCATAGTAGGGCGTTACTATAGGTCAGTGGCCTCTGGAAGGGGCATTACATGGAGGGGCCATAGTAGAGGGTTACTATAGGTCAGTGACCTCTGGAAGGGGCATTACATGGAGGGGCCATAGTAGGGGGTTACTATAGGTCAGTGACCTCTGGAAGGGGCATTACATGGATGGGCCATAGTAGGGGGTTACTATAGGTCAGTGACCTCTGGAAGGGGCATTACATGGAGGGGCCTTAGTAGGGGGTTACTATAGGTCAGTGACCTCGGGAAGGGGCATTACATGGAGGGGCCATAGTAGGGGGTTACTATAGGTCAGTGACCACAGGAAGGGGCATTACATGGAGGGGCCATAGTAGGGGGTTACTATAGGTCAGTGACCTCTGGAAGGGGCATTACATGGAGGGGCCATAGTAGGGGGTTACTATAGGTCAGTGATCTCAGGAAGGGGCATTACATGGAGGGGCCATAGTAGGGGGTTACTATAGGTCAGTGACCTCTGGAAGGGGCATTACATGGAAGGGCCATAGTAGGAGTTACCATAGGTCAGTGACCTCTGTAAGGGGCATTACATGGAGGGGCCATAGTAGGGGGTTACTATAGGTCAGTGGCCTCTGGAAGGGACATTACATGGAGGGGCCATAGTAGGGGGTTACTATAGGTCAGTGATCTCAGGAAGGGGTATTACATGGAGGGGCCATAGTAGGGGGTTACTATAGGTCAGTGACCTCTGGAAGGGGCATTACATGGAGGGGCCATAGTAGGGGGTTACTATAGGTCAGTGATCTCAGGAAGGGGCATTACATGGAGCAGCCATAGTAGGGGGTTACTATAGGTCAGTGACCTGTGGAAGGGGCAGTACATGGAGGGGCCATAGTAGGGGGTTACTATAGGTCAGTGACCTCTGGAAGGGGCATTACATGGAGGGGCCATAGTAGGGGTTACTATAGGTCAGTGACCTCTGGAAGGGACATTACATGGAGGGGCCATAGTAGGGGGTTACTATAGGTCAGTGACCTCTGGAAGGGGCATTACATGGAGGGGCCATAGTAGGGGGTTACTATAGGTCAGTGATCTCAGGAAGGGGCATTACATGGAGGGGCCATAGTAGGGGGTTACTATAGGTCAGTGACCTCTGGAAGGGGCATTACATGGAGGGGCCATAGTAGGAGTTACCATAGGTCAGTGACCTCTGGAAGGGGCATTACATGGAGGGGCCATAGTACGGGGTTACTATAGGTCAGTGGCCTCTGGAAGGGACATTACATGGAGGGGCCATAGTAGGGGGTTACTATAGGTCAGTGACCTCTGGAAGGGACATTACATGGAGGGGCCATAGTAGGGGGTTACTATAGGTCAGTGGCCTCTGGAAGGGGCATTACATGGAGGGGCCATAGTAGGGGGTTACTATAGGTCAGTGGCCTCTGGAAGGGGCATTACATGGAGGGGCCATAGTAGGGGGTTACTATAGGTCAGTGGCCACAGGAAGGGGCATTACATGGAGGGGCCATAGTAGGGGGTTACTATAGGTCAGTGGCCACAGGAAGGGGCATTACATGGAGCAGCCATAGTAGGGGGTTACTATAGGTCAGTGACCTCTGGAAGGGGCATTACATGGAGGGGCCATAGTAGGAGTTACCATAGGTCAGTGACCTCTGGAAGGGGCATTACATGGAGGGGCCATAGTAGGGGGTTACTATAGGTCAGTGGCCTCTGGAAGGGACATTACATGGAGGGGCCATAGTAGGGGGTTACTATAGGTCAGTGACCTCTGGAAGGGGCATTACATGGAGGGGCCATAGTAGGGGGTTACTATAGGTCAGTGACCTCTGGAAGGGACATTACATGGAGGGGCCATAGTAGGGGGTTACTATAGGTCAGTGGCCTTTGGAAGGGGCATTACATGGAGGGGCCATAGTAGGGGGTTACTATAGGTCAGTGATCTCAGGAAGGGGCATTACATGGAGCAGCCATAGTAGGGGGTTACTATAGGTCAGTGACCTTTTCAAGGGGCAGTACATGGAGGGGCCATAGTAGGGGGTTACTATAGGTCAGTGACCTCTGGAAGGGGCATTACATGGAGGGGCCATAGTAGGGGTTACTATAGGTCAGTGACCTCTGGAAGGGACATTACATGGAGGGGCCATAGTAGGGGGTTACTATAGGTCAGTGACCTCTGGAAGGGGCATTACATGGAGGGGCCATAGTAGGGGGTTTCTATAGGTCAGTGACCTCTGGAAGGGGCATTACATGGAGGGGCCATAGTAGGGCATTACTATAGATCAGTGACCTCATGAAGGGACATTACATGGAGGGGCCATAGTAGGGGGTTACTATAGGTCAGTGACCTCTGGAAGGGGCATTACATGGAGGGGCCATAGTAGGGGGTTACTATAGGTCAGTGACCACAGGAAGGGGCATTACATGGAGGGGCCATAGTAGGGGTTACTATAGGTCAGTGGTCATAGGGAGGGGCATTAAACCCTTTCTCCCCTTCCCGGAGCTTATCACAGCCAATCATTGAGCTCGCCCCCAGCTTTGCCTGATTTGTGAATGACATTCTCTCGGTAACCCAGGAGTCTGGTGTCAGGAAGTAAGAGTTTTCCTTATGGAGAGGTTGCCGCCTTAAAGACGTGTGGAGACTTAAAGCCATTGACGCTCAACTAGGGAATTCTGGGAAGTATGCAAATATGTTTTCCAAGGTGAGAAATGAAAAACTTCCCCTTTTAGCTCCTTGTAAGACGCCCCCTCACCACCAAGCCTGACCTACAAGAAGCCTAATGACATGAGGTGGGATTACGCCAAACCAGTATGAAGGAACAGACCCTCCCCCCCTCTGTAGACGGCGCTGCACAATGTTCTGACCCGGTTGGGTCTCCTCAGTAAACAGGAGTCTGGACAACCTCTTAGCTGCAATCACCAAGCTCTTCAAGAGAAGGATAGACCCGGACTGGCTGGATACCCCCCCATCTCTGGGATCGTCTCCCCCGCCTGGTTTGATGATGAGCTCTGCGGCACGGCATCTCTTGTGACGGGGGTTAATGGGGCGAGTCGCCCGCTCTCCTGTCTCTGCTCACCCATCCGTCTCTCCCAATCCTCTCATTAGACTCTGTAAACAAATTTCCAGCAGAAATGACAGAATATTCTTATCTCCGGTGCCGCCGCCAGATTTACATATAAATGAGATGGAGATGAATCTCGTGGGAAGGTCTGGCCATTCACCGAGGGGAGAACAACAGAGTGTGGTAGGAAGAAGGGAGGAAAACAAGGAATAAGAAAGGGAGCAGGAAGACAGGAAAGTATGGAGAAACAGGAAGGAAGAGGAGGGGAGGCTGCATCGAAGGAAGGGAGGAAGGAAAGAAGGAAGGACGGAAGAGGAGGGGAGGCTGCGTCGAAGGAAGGGAGGAAGGAAAGAAGGAAGGAAGGAAGAGGAGGGGAGGCTGCGTCGAAGGAAGGGAGGAAGGAAAGAAGGAAGGAAGGAAGAGGAGGGGAGGCTGCATCGAAGGAAGGGAGGAAGGAAAGAAGGAAGGAAGGAAGAGGAGGGGAGGCTGCAATAAAGGAAGGGAGGAAGGAAAGAAGGAAGGAAGAGGAGGGGAGGCTGCATCGAAGGAAGGGAGGAAGGAAAGAAGGAAGGAAGAGGAGGGGAGGCTGCATCGAAGGAAGGGAGGAAGGAAAGAAGGAAGGAAGAGGAGGGGAGGCTGCATCGAAGGAAGGGAGGAAGGAAAGACGGAAATAAGGAAGTAATAGAGAAAGACAAAGGAAGAAGAGACACGAGTAAGGAACAGAGGGAGGGCAGAAAACCGGGAGGGCAGAAGGATAGGAAGGAGGAAGACAAAGAAGTAATAAGAAAGAGAGGATGAGAGGAGGACAAGCAAGGAGAAGGAAAGGAAAGTAGGAAAAAAGGGGCAAAAAAAGTCATTTTCCGGTGTCTGGAGGGATCCGGGATCTGGCGGTTGTGGCCTAACAGACGGTGATGATCATGGTGCTTGGTATGGGAACGGAGGCCTCGTCCACAGCCGGGCAGGTCTCCAGTGGTGGTGTGTGCCAGAACATGGAGGGAGAGGCTGACACGGACATGGAAGCCACGCTGCGTGGCCGGCCAGCCAAGCTAGCTGCATGCGGTGTACGCCCGACAGGATATGTAGGGTACACCTGGACTGGTGGAGGAAGTTGTGGAGGCGTAAGGGTTAATAGTTATAAGTGCACTTTAAGGGGAGGAGGTTTGCTGCAGTGCACTTTCCTCCTCCCCTCTTGTTCTGTATATAAGGGGAGCAAGTCTCCTCCCTCTTCCTCTCTTGATTGCGGCACTCAAGGAAGCAGTGCGCGCTGAGAGGCATCCAGGACCTTTACCTGGTAAGATGGAGGATCCCCTTGTTGTGGCGCTCCGCGCCCGTGTCCGATCTGAGGGGGAGGGGTGGTTATCACAAGTCCTCTCCCCTTCAGCGGTTCCGGCCGGACCCCCCTCCCCCCCCGACCCCCCCCCTTGCGGTTTCTCCCGCGAATAATGTTGTGGTTTCTGGCGCTGCCCGGCGGTCTGCGAGGATCTCCAGACCGCCGGAGCGACTCAGCCCAGGGCTTATGTCGCCACCTGATCCCCCCTCGGTGGTGCGGAGGTCGGGCTCTGCTCGTGCTGCGCCTGATTGTGGCGCACGTGCACGCGCCACTAGTGGGCGCAGTGGTGCGCGTGATCGTGCGGTTACCGCATTTCCGGCCGGGGGGGGGCTTCCTGCCCCTACTCCGGTCCAGACTGGTTCCCAGCGCTCCAGCCACACGCTTCCTAGCAGCACAGCAGCCAGACCAGCCGCATCAGCCATGGGGAACTCCAGGTCTGCCGGATCTTCCACAGACACCCCTCTTCCTTCTCAGGATGAGTCTGGGGTGTCTGTTCCTCCTCCACCCACACCTTCCCCAGTGGTGGCAGTATCTCCTGCCATGCCTATGGCTGCGGGGTCTGACTCTGGCGATGGCACAGCTTTATCTCAGCCAGCAGTCTACCCCTCTGCCTTTTTTGCTATGCCCCAGGCCCCCGTTTTTCCCTTGGGGGCTGATAGTGTGCCAGTGCCCTTGGTTCTCCCTGCCCAGTCCCAGCGCGCTAGGCGCTCGCCATCTTCTTCCTCCTCCCGGGACGACCGCAGGCGCAGGCGCCGCGGCTCTGCGGCGTCAATTTCTCAGCAAAGTGGCCGCTCCAGGTCGACTCGAAGACATAGGAGATCCAGGTCGTCCAGATGGCGCTCCCCGTCATCCTCGGGCGGTTCATCGAGCCCATCGGCGAGGTCTGGTCCAAGTCGCCGGGCACGGCATCAGCGGGACCGCAGTGGGTCATCCAGGGCGTCCGGCCTGGTTCCAGCAGCAGCGAGCGCGTCGCCCTCGGTTGTGACCGCGGGTGCTCCTCCTCCAGGTACTTTTCAATATGCTGGGGCGTGGGGTAGTGGGGAGGGCCCAGGGGGGGGTTCTGAGCTGGTAGCATCATTGAAGGCTTTGTTAGACCGTTATACCCCCCCTGCGCCCGCCCCCCTCCCTCAGCCCCCCTCCTCTGGGTCAGCTGCCCCTCCGCTGGCAGGGATTCACAAGGATGCTGTGTTTTGCGGGGTGAGCCCGCTTGGGGCGCATTTGGATGCTGAGTTGAAAGAGAAGATTTGGTCTAATGCTTATATAGACATTTGGTCGCTTGTGTCGGTTGATCAGAATACGGTGGACCGGGAGAGGGTGGTGGCTACTGCCCGCCCTCAGGACAGGAAGCCGAAAGTGGCTAAGACGATAAATAATTGGTTACAGGCTTTCTCCGTTTTGGGTTATGTTATGGGTCAAAAGCATCCGGAGCGCTGTTCTGAGTTGTTTTTGTATCAAGATGTCATTTACACTACGTTTAAGACTCATGGCGGCAACGCGTGGTGGAAGTATGATGAGGACTTTAGGCGGCGGCTAGCATTGGAGCCTGATGTGGGTTGGGGTGTTAAGGTGACCGATGTTTGGGTGCGTTTGATGGTGTCCCCTAAGCCGCCTATTCAGTCCTCGGCCGCCGGTTCCTCTGCATCTGCTGCTCAGGGATCGGTGGCCCCCCGGCGACCTGGTGCCTGCTGGCTGTATAATGACGGACCCTGCCGTTTCTATGGCTTGTGTAAGTACAAGCACGAGTGCTCCTCTTGTGGGGGTGGCCACGCAGTCGTCCGCTGTCCCCGAGCGCCACAGAAGCAGGGCGCCAGGTCCCAACCCCTCCCTGATCGAAAAGACGCCAGTGAACGTAGTCGCGATGTTGCCGTGGCTCGACCAGTATCCTGATCGGCTGGCCGCCAGTCAGTTGTGGGAAGGTTTTAGTTGTGGGTTTTTTATACCTTTTGAGTATAGGGAGGAGGGTTGTGTGTCTAAGAATTTGAAGTCTGCCAGGGAGAATCCTGAGATCTTGAGGGAGAAGATTCAGAAGGAAGTGGATTTGGGTAGGATTGAGGGCCCTTTTGATACGCCGCCTTTTCCTAATTTGCGTGTTTCCCCTTTGGGAGTTGTTCCCAAGAAGGAACCGGGAAAGTTTCGCCTCATTCATCACTTGTCCTTTCCGAAGGGCACGTCTGTGAATTATGGTATTTCTGCCGAGGAGGCTTCCGTCTCCTATGTGTCTTTTGATAGGGCGGTTTATCTTCTTAGGGAGGCGGGTGAAGGGGCCCTCATGGCTAAGTCCGATGTGGAATCTGCTTTTCGTTTGTTGCCCGTCCATCCGGAATGTTATCATCTGCTAGGTTGTTGTGTTGATGGCCTTTTTTATTACGACACTTGCCTGCCAATGGGGTGTTCCATTTCTTGTCGTTATTTTGAGTTGTTTAGTTCATTTTTGGAGTGGGTGGTTCGATGGGAGATAGGTTTTCGTTCTGCTATTCATTATCTAGATGATTTTCTTTTTGTGGGGCCGGCGGAGAGCCCTGTGTGTTTGCATCTCCTTTCTACTTTTCAGTTTTTGATGCAGCGTTTTGGGGTGCCGTTGTCGGTTGACAAGACCGAGGGACCGAAAACGGTCATTTCCTTTCTGGGCATCGAGTTTGATTCAGAGGCCATGGTGTATCGTTTGCCTGTGGATAAGTTGGAAAGGCTGGTGTCTCTGGTAGAGGGATTTTGCGCTGTGAAGAGGGTTACGCTGCGGCAGGTGCAGTCGCTTCTCGGCCTTTTGGTTTTCGCTTGTAGAATCATGCCAATGGGCCGGGTTTTTTCTAGACGCTTGTCTTTGGCCACGAAGGGAGTGGTTAATCCAGACCATCACATTCGCATTTCTGCTTCATTGCGTGCGGATTTGAAAATGTGGCGGCAGTTTTTGGTGTCCTATAATGGTAGGACTTGCTGGCAAAGTGATGAGGTGGAGAATGATGAGCTCTCATTGTTTACAGACGCTGCTGGTAGTAGCGGTTTTGGGGCGGTTTTTGGCGACGAATGGTGTGCGGCTCCTTGGCCTGAGTCATGGATACAGGATGGTCTGGTTCGCAACCTTACGCTTTTGGAGCTCTTTCCAATAGTGGTTGCGGTCGAGATTTGGGGGTATGTTTTTTCCAACAGGAAGATTCGTTTTTGCACTGATAATTTAGGTGTTGTTTATTGCATTAACAAACAGACTTCCTCCTCTTTGCCAGTTTTGTCTCTCCTGCGCCATCTGGTTCTGCGGTGCCTCCAGTTTAACATCCATTTCCGTGCCCGTCATGTCCCTGGGGTTGAGAATGTTGTCGCTGATCCGTTGTCACGTTTTGATTTCCAGGTTTTCCGTCAGCGCCACCCATCGGCGGCGCTGTTGGGCAAGGAGTGCCCGGTTTTCCTGTGGGAGCTGATCCGCAGCTGATGGCCTTAGTTCGGTCATCTTTGGCCCCGTCTACTTGGCAGCAGTACGGTAAGGCGTGGGAGGCCTGGTTGGCTGTGTCTGGTGGGTTTGATGTTTTCCATTGTGTTTCTGACAGAATTCAGGTGACCCACCGGTATTTGGTCTCATTGCGGGAATTAGGTGTGTCCGGTGCGGTAGCGCAGTGCAGGTTAGCAGGGGTAGCTTTTTTCCTGCAGCTTTATGGCTTTTCAGATGTCACAAAGTCTTTTGTGATACGACAAGCCTTGAAGGGCTGGCGTCGAGAACACGTTACGGTGGAATCGCGTCGCCCGGTTTCTTTTGCCCTGTTGTGTGACTTGATACGGGTCACTCCGATAGTGTGTTCCTCCCCTACAGAGGCTTTATTGTTTGCGCTGGCTTTCAGTTTTGCGTTTTTTGGGGCCTTTCGGGTGAGTGAGCTGGTTTCCCCTTCTTCTGTCAAGCGGGGTGGTTTGTCTAGAGGGGATGTGTGTTTGGGTCAAGGTTGTGTTAGGATTCGGGTGCGTAGGTCCAAGACTGACCTTTATGGTCGGGGGTCATGGGTCCGCCTTCTGGCTGTACCTGGGCCAGCATGCCCTTGCGCAGGACTATGTGTCGTTGTCTATTCCGGGGGAAAATTTCTTATCCCACGGGGATGGTTCCCCTTTGACGTGTTTTCAATTTCGGTCTGTTTTTAAAAAATGTTTGTTGGAGGTTGGTTCAGATGTATCCGCATATGGGACCCATTCGTTTAGGATTGGCGCAGCGACTGAGGCAGCTAGAGCGGGTTTACCCGATTCTGAGGTTATGCGGATAGGTAGATGGAGGTCTGCATGCTTTGCTAGATATGTTCGCCCTGATCTGCTCTAATTTATTTGTTTGTCTTTCAGGCTCTTCAGGATCACTTCGTCCGACAGTTTGGATTTTGGGGCATTCATATGTCCTTTGGGCGGGTCAGAGAGCGGCATGTCGGCCGGGAGGTCGGCAACTCGGTTTTCAACGCGCTGATGTGTTTTGGAGAGGTGTTCGTGGTTTGAAGTGGGTTCAAGTTTTGCCAGAAGCGGTGGAGATTGGTAGAGCCACATCAGGGCCTGTGGTTTTAGTTATTCATGCAGGGGGAAATGATTTGGGTTTTCTGCGGGTGCCGGAACTCCTTACTTTGATGCGAAATGATCTAGATAGGGTTTTGTCTTATTTCCCTGAAGTGGTTCTCGTGTGGTCAGAGATTATCCCTCGCAGGGTGTGGCATGGGGCCAGGGATGCGGCAGCAGTGGAGAGGTCCCGCCGCACAGTTAATGCTAGAATGGCGCGGTATGTAAGAGCTAAGTGTGGGGTTGTCGTGCGTCATCAGGAGTTGGAAGGCGACAATGGTGCTTTGTTGCGGCCTGACGGCGTTCATTTGAACGAGATTGGGTTAGATATATTTCTGGCAGGTTTGCAGGATGGGGTGGAGCAGGCTCTATTCTTGTTGGGTGGTGGTCGTAGCTCCGTGTAGGGGTACACGGACCTACTAGTGGCGGAAAATGGAGATTTGAGAGGTGTACTTTGCTCGTCTGGCCGACTTGCCATCTGGGAGTCCAGATGGGCAGATGGGCATAGTGCAGTCCCGAGCCGTTTTACCGTTGGATGGAGATTTCTTTCACCAAAAGTGCCTAATGTTGTTCAATAATGTTTGAGATTGTTAAACAATAATTGTTAATAAATGCTGTGACCGGTTTTCCACCACCCAACATGAGCCTCAGTGTTTACGTTATTTGGGTTTACTACGGGTTGTTTGAATGCTGTTAGTAAAGTGCTGGTGAGTTATAAATGCTAAGAAGGGGGTTAGTCATTCATTCCACCAGTCTGCCCCTGTCTACATGGGGCATGGACCAGTGAGACGGCAGAGTGCCATCAATGGGGTTTTTTACTCTCTCGGAAAACCCCTCTAAGGAAAGTTTATTCTCGTGCTGTGATGGCCAGTAAATGTTTACTGAACTTAGGATTGAAGCAAAGGTGGAAAACAAATCACATCAAGAGCAGGAAAGTATCTTTAAAGGGGTCGTTCAAGAGTCTAAAAAACCCTCTCTGGTAAATAGTTTCCCCCAGGACCAAGGACCTTGTGCCAGTTTTGTGTGGCACTTTGCAGGTTCTTTTCAGCGTAACCTCCTTGTACAGGTAGTGAAGTGTCTGGGTCACATTTGTGTCACACGTGACCCTTTTGTGTCGCGGCTGCTCTCTTCTTCGTGTGACACAAATTCCTGCACTAGAATGGGTGTTCTGGTGCACAGTCAGAACGTGCCCACATTTTTAATGCAAAGTGCACCCTACATTAAAGGTGCACCGAAAAGAAATTGGTGCAGTCAGGGGGCACCGGATTCATGAAGAACGTGCACCAGAAATCCTGAATCTGGCGCCCCCTGCACACATAGTGGTCCGAATCGGGTTTTGCGCCGGGCTTCCCGAATTTTTCCAATTTGCGCCGAATTGCCCCGGGATTTTGGCGCACGCGATCGGACTGTGGTGCATCGGCACCGGATTTCACACGACAGAAATTGGGGGGCGTGGCCATCGGAAAAAACCCAAAGGATTCAGAAAAACTGCGGAATTAAAAAAATAAAATTGTGTTGCAAGAATATCACTCACATACACCGGAACGAAGCAGGTGAACTGCGGCGGACCTCGGCACAGCAGCAACACCTCATGGACATCGGGTGCACGACCTTAGTGAATCCCGGACGGACCCGAATCAGCGTTGGAGAACACACCACTGGATCGCGACTGGACCGGGTAAGTAAATCTGCCCCAGTAAGTTTGCAACGTTTATAGTAATTGTGGGTCCATTGGCAGAAGGGTTGATGTACAGACAAGCCTCTTGACAATCCCTAGGTGGCTCTAGAGAACATCTCACCTTGGATCAGATCCAGGACATTGGATGAGTTATAGCTTCTCAATGTGAAGTCATAGCATCAGTGTCCTGGTCTTATAGAACCAAATGAATCCCTGGATGCTGATGAGGCCAGACACGCCCCACATCCTATGCTCCCACTGAGAGTTCTGTATATTCCAAGGCCGCTCGAGTAACCTAAGACCCCGCATTGGCCTTGCTGCCCTGATACCAGATATGTATCTGCCCATTGTCTGGGATGGACCATAAATCCATAACTAGCATATACCTTGGATCAGTCGTTTATGGTCCTTTGTGTCTGTGTAAATATTGCAGGGAATTCTTTCAATATAAGGCCGGGGGGAAGGTCATGGGTAATGGTGGGAAATGGGAATGGGGTAAGGGAGTTGGATGGAAGGAAGGAGGTGCGGGGCACCCAAGCTCTTCTAGTATATACGCCCCTCCTGTACACATGTGGTGGATGCCTCTGCCCCTTTTCCTCTCCTTGTGGGTATTTATTTGCTGTCCTTGCCCCCTGCGTTCTTACCATTATGACGGACACAGGACATCCAGACATACACTCACCGGCCCCTTTATTAGGTACACCTGTCCAACTGCTCGTTAACATTTAATTTCTAATCAGCCAATCACATGGCGGCAGTGCATTTAGGCATGTAGACATGGTCAAGACAATCTCCTGCAGTTCTCCCGAGCATCAGTATGGGGAAGAAAGGTGATTTGTGGCCTGTGAACGTGGCATGGTTGTTGGTGCCAGAAGGGCTGGTCTGAGTATTTCAGAAACTGCTGATCTACTGGGATTTTCACACACAACCTTCTCTAGGGTTTACAGAGAATGGTCCGAAAAAGGAAAAACATCCAGTGAGCGGCAGTTCTGTGGGCGGAAATGCCTTGTTGATGCCAGAGGTCAGAGGAGAATGGGCAGACTGGTTCGAGCTGATAGAAAGGCAACAGTGACTCAAATCGCCACCCGTTACAACCAAGGTAGGCAGAAGAGCATCTCTGAATGCACAGTACATCGAACTTTGAGGCAGATGGGCTACAGCAGCAGAAGACCACACCGGGTGCCACTCCTTTCAGCTAAGAACAGGAAACTGAGGATACAATTTGCACAAGCTCATCGAAATTGGACAGTAGAAGATTGGAAAAACGTTGCCTGGTCTGATGTGACTCTCGATTTCTGCTGTGACATTCGGATGGTAGGGTCAGAATTTGGCGTCAACAACATGAAAGCATGGATCCATCCTGCCTTGTATCAGCGGGTCAGGCTGGTGCTGGTGGTGTCATGGATCCATCCTGCCTTGTATCAGCGGCTCAGGCTGGTGGTGGTGGTGTCATGGATCCATCCTGCCTTGTATCAGCGGCTCAGGCTGGTGGTGGTGGTGTCATGGATCCATCCTGCCTTGTATCAGCGGCTCAGGCTGGTGGTGCTGGTGTCATGGATCCATCCTGCCTTGTATCAGCGGCTCAGGCTGGTGGTGGTGGTGTCATGGATCCATCCTGCCTTGTATCAGCGGGTCAGGCTGGTGGTGGTGGTGTCATGGATCCATCCTGCCTTGTATCAGCGGGTCAGGCTGGTGGTGGTGGTGTCATGGATCCATCCTGCCTTGTATCAGCGGCTCAGGCTGGTGGTGGTGGTGTCATGGATCCATCCTGCCTTGTATCAGCGGCTCAGGCTGGTGGTGGTGGTGTCATGGATCCATCCTGCCTTGTATCAGCGGCTCAGGCTGGTGGTGGTGTCATGGATCCATCCTGCCTTGTATCAGCGGCTCAGGCTGGTGGTGCTGGTGTCATGGATCCATCCTGCCTTGTATCAGCGGCTCAGGCTGGTGGTGGTGGTGTCATGGATCCATCCTGCCTTGTATCAGCGGGTCAGGCTGGTGGTGCTGGTGTCATGGATCCATCCTGCCTTGTATCAGCGGCTCAGGCTGGTGGTGGTGGTGTCATGGATCCATCCTGCCTTGTATCAGCGGCTCAGGCTGGTGCTGGTGTCATGGATCCATCCTGCCTTGTATCAGCGGCTCAGGCTGGTGGTGGTGGTGTCATGGATGCATCCTGCCTTGTATCAGCGGGTCAGGCTGGTGGTGGTGTCATGGATCCATCCTGCCTTGTATCAGCGGGTCAGGCTGGTGGTGGTGGTGTCATGGATCCATCCTGCCTTGTATCAGCGGCTCAGGCTGGTGGTGGTGGTGTCATGGTGTTGTTGCTGACCATGTCCATCCCTTTATGAGCACAATGTACCCTGTAACATCTGATGGCTACTTTCAGCAGGATAATGCGCCATGGCATAAAGCTGGAATCATCTCGGACTGGTTTCTTGAACATGACAATGAGGTCACTGGACACAAATGGCCTCCACAGTCACCAGATCTCAATCCAATAGAGCATCTTTGGGATGTGGTGGAACGGGAGATTCGCATCATGGATGTGCAGCCGACAAATCTGCGGCAACTGTGTGATGCCATCATGTCACTATGGAGCAAAATCTCTGAGGAGCTTCCAGCACCTTGTTGTATCTATGCCACGAAGAATTGAGGCAGTTCTGAAGGCAAAAGGGGGTCCAACCCGTTACTAGCATGGTGCACCTAATAAAGTGGCCAGTGAGTGTAAGTGGCAGCTCTGCCCTCGGGATGTCAGACACGTTCTGGGCGGCTCACATGTCGGGCCAGGGCCCGGGGTTGTGCTGACGATGCTACATAAGTAGATTCCAATCGATTTTTGATGACTTTTATTGATGATCTTTTTATCATCTCTGACACATAAAACCTCAGATGAGTGTAAAGAGTCTGAACAAGTAGTCAATGGGGGTCATTTATTAAGGGCCCGATTCGCGTTTTCCCGACGTGTTACCCGAATATTTCCGTTTTGCGCCGCTTGTACTTAAATTGCCCCGGGATTTTGGCGCACGCGATCGGATTGTGGCGCATCGGCGCTGGCATGCGCGCGACGGAAATCGGGGGGCGTGGCCGAACGAAAACCCGACGTATTCGGAAAAACCGCCGCATTTAAAAACCGAAAATGTGTCGCATAAGGACCGCTTACCTTCACCTGGTCCAGCTCGGTGCATTCCGGCGCGATGAGTTTACTTTCAGCGCAGCAGCGCCACCTGGTGGACGGCGGAAGAACTACCTTATTAAATCCCGGCCGGACCCGAATCCAGAGCGGAGAAGCCGCCGCTGGAACGCGAATGGACCGGGTAAGTAAATTTGCCCCAATAAGTCTAAAATCCTGACCTATTGGATAAAAGACAACCCAGAAACTCATCTTCACTCCCCGATTAACTCCTCGGTGCTCCCCATCCGCTCCTCCCCCACAGACACTGCGCGGCGATGGAATACATGGGGCCACAGCAGACGCTTTTATTACATATAAAACAACAAATTATAAACATTAACAAATAACAATGTAAAGTGCATGTACAGTCCGAACTGATACGTCCTAAGAGCAATGACTCACACGTTACCTGCTTACCCCCGCCGCACCGGCTCGGGAGCTGACGAATATGCCGCAGGTAACCCCAACCCCCTGTACCCACCTCCAGGTGGGCCAGCTTAAAGACGTAGTCATCCTCCATTTCCCTTTTGGTTATGCCCTCAGTGCCGAACCTTCCGATATCTTCCCCCAAGGCCTTATCCCGTGGCTGCATGACAAAATTCTTCACTACTGAAGGGTGGGCATCTGTCCTCGGTGCCGAGGTCCAAAGAGGAAGCAGGGAGTCCGGCCCCAACCTTTTATGTTGGTAAGCCCCGCCCCCTACATGACCTCCCCCTCTCTTCTGAGCTCCTCCCCCTCTAACCACACCTTGTTTAACCCTATGCCTGCTTTTATTACCCCTGGTCAAGGCGAGATAAAGGCTCCGCCTGACCTTCTGCCCTTTCCTGTATGTGGCAGGTTAGGAGACATCAAGGTAAGGAGCAGAGCTGAAGACTCCACTGCCTGTGATTCTTAAAGGGGTGATCCAGGAAACTAAAATTCCTTATGAAATGGCTCAGCGCTGTATCAGAGCAATATTGCCGCTGAGTATTGGTGAGTATCTCCACAGGTTCAGCTGCCGGGGTGAGGAGTTCTGGGTCAGTACACTGGTGCCGACATCTTTTATAAGATGGGCTAGTACAAAAAGCACTTCATGAGCCATCACCATCTCTAGATGCAGTAATAGAAATACTGAGCCAATTTATGAAATGAGGTGGAATAGGTCCTTCCCCTATTCCCATTAATACAAAGTCTCTTCAAGGCTCAGTATTGGATCTTTCTCTATCTATCTGATTTTTTCAATTCTCTCCTAGGTCTTCATCCATTTTACAACCAGTGCTCCTCAGACTGCGGCCCTAGGTCTTTCTCCTTTTGATATTGGGGTTCTGTACTAGGTCTTCTACTCTTCCCATTCTTGGTTCCTCAAGGTTCAGTCTCAGATCTCCCTCCTCTTTCTGTTGGGGTCCAGTCCTAAGTCCTTCCTTCCCCTTCCTGTTGGAGTTCCCTTGGGTTGGGTCCCAGTTCTTCATCCTGCCTTTTTCTGTTGGGTTTCTGCTATAGTTTTTCTCTTCCCTTTTCTGTTGAAGTTTCTCAGGGTTAAGTCGCTCCTCTCCCCAATACTGTGGCTTCTCAGACTCATCTTAGGGCTGTACTCTGGACGAACCCGGATAGGAAAGGACAGAGTAGGACACCGAGGCAGAGGAACCTCAACCGGATGGGGAAAAAAGAACAAAGGGGCAGATTTATCAAGCTATATAAAAGTAAGAATGTTCATGAGCACTGGTACAATGAAAGCTGAGCTGTGATTGGTTGTGATGGGCAAGTAAGAACATTCCTACTTTTAGACAACTTGATAAATCTGCCCCAATATTCCAACAGCAAGAGGAAAGGGGAAAACCTACGGCTCAACCTCAACTCAACAGGATGGTGGAGCTAAGATGAACTAGGACAGAACCCCAACAGCAAAGGAAAATGGAGGACCAAGGACGGCCCTCAGGAGCCTCCCAGGACTCTACCCTGAAGAATTCCAATAATAATGGAAAAACAAACCCCAACAGCAGGAGGAAGGTGTAACATCGATGGAACCTTGAAGAATTCTTAGGAAAGAGAGAAAGCAGAAGAGGAGATCCAACGAGTAGATCACCTAGAATAAGGCTACAAAGTAAGAAAACTAAGACAAGGTAAGGATTAAGAAGAAGCTGATGATGGTCATTGGTGTCCACCACTACAGAGAGACCCAGTGGGTCAGAAGGGAGTTGTCTCCATGTGATCTGGCGAAGAGGAGCTCATGGTGATTTCATGTTGGGGTGATCTCTATATGTGAATGGATCCTGAGAATATTCCTGTATAACATGGAGATGCGAGGGTTCTATGGGCTGCGTTATTCTCATACATCAGATCGCTCACTGGGGCTCATCACATCGGAGCGGGTGAATCTGCTGTGAATAAAACACAAAGAACTGAGATCCGAGAGTCATTACTGGAAATCGTTTACTGGAAATATCCGTAACAAAGGGATGAGAGCAGTGACCCGGAAACCCCGGAGCGGAGCGCGTGTCTCTCGTCTCATAGTAAGAGACGTTACAATTAAGAAGATAAGTGGAGAGGGCGCCCTCTGCTTGGCTGTAGCCGCTTATCCCATCACTCACCGTGATGTTTCCACAACGTGGGCTGTAATTATATCTGTAGAGCTCTTATCTGCGCTTCCCAGAGGATCTCACAAGTGTCCAGAGGCTGAAGCCGTGAGATGGAGGATGGAACATGCAGACAAGTTCTAGCAATCCGGAGATTCTCACTGTGAGACGTTCTCTGCCTACAATAAACTTACCAAGCCCTAAAAACCAAAGAGAAGGTCCAAACATCCTCTATAGCCAGAAGTGAGGACCACCTGTCACCAGAAGCAATCAACTACAACAGGGACCAGTGAGGCTCAGCGTCTCCTGGGGACCAGCAAGTGACACTCAGGAGAGATGGATATAACATTATGTGACTTCTCATTGTTGCCTACAGATAAATATTCTGAATATTATGCCTATCCCATGTCTTCACTGTCCTGGAGCATGTCCTGGTCTTGTGTCCTGGGTGCGGACCATTGCTGTAATCTGGTGCTGCCGAGAACATGCACTTATCTGCACATCTACTCCTCGACTGCTAGAAGCCTGTATTTCCCTCGTTACTGTACTACTCTTCATTTGTACTCCTGTGCTGCTATATCATTGTACAACATTCACAATCCGCTGTGCTGCCCTCCTGTACTCCTCTGCCCCTGTACTTCTGTACTCTATACCCCTGCTCTCCTGTACTCCTCTGCCCCTTTACTTCTGTACTCTATACTCCTGCCCTCCTGTACTCCTCTGCCCCTGTACTTCTGTACTCTATACCCCTCCCCTCCTGTACTCCTCTGCCCCCGTACTTCTGTACTCTATACTCCTGCCCTCCTGTACTCCTCTGCCCCTGTACTTCTGTACTCTATACCCCTGCTCTCCTGTACTCCTCTGCCCCTTTACTTCTGTACTCTATACTCCTGCCCTCCTGTACTCCTCTGCCCCTGTACCTCTGTACTCTATACCCCTCCCCTCCTGTACTCCTCTGCCCCCGTACTTCTGTACTCTATACTCCTGCCCTCCTGTACTCCTCTGCCCCTGTACCTCTGTACTCTATACCCCTCCCCTCCTGTACTCCTCTGCCCCTGTACTTCTGTACTCTATACTCCTGCCCTCCTGTACTCCTCTGCCCCTGTGCTTCTGTACTCTATACTCCTCCCCTCCTGTACTCCTCTGCCCCTGTACTTCTGTACTCTATACTCCTGCCCTCCTGTACTTCTCTGCCCCTGTACTCCTGTACTCTATTCTCCCGCTCTCCTGTACTTCTCTGCCCCTGTAATTCTGTACTGTATACTCCTGCCCTCCTGTACTCCTCTGCCCCTGTACTTCTGTACTCTATACTCCTGCTCTCCTGTACTCCTCTGCCCCTGTACTTCTGTACTCTATACTCCCGCTCTCCTGTACTCCTCTGCCCCTGTACTTCTGTACTGTATACTCCTGCCCTCCTGTACTCCTCTGCCCCTGTGCTTCTGTACTCTATACTCCTGCCCTCCAGTACTCCTCTGCCCCTGTGCTTCTGTACTCTATACTCCTCCCCTCCTGTACTCCTCTGCCCCTGTGCTTCTGTACTCTATACTCCTCCCCTCCTGTACTCCTCTGCCCCTGTACTTCTGTACTCTATACTCCTGCCCTCCTGTACTTCTCTGCCCCTGTACTCCTGTACTCTATACTCCCGCTCTCCTGTACTTCTCTGCCCCTGTAATTCTGTACTCTATACTCCTGCACTCCTGTACTCCTCTGCCCCTGTACTTCTGTACTCTATACTCCTGCCCTCCAGTACTCCTCTGCCCCTGTGCTTCTGTACTCTATACTCCTCCCCTCCTGTACTCCTCTGCCCCTGTGCTTCTGTACTCTATACTCCTCCCCTCCTGTACTCCTCTGCCCCTGTACTTCTGTACTCTATACTCCTGCTCTCCTGTACTCCTCTGCCCCTGTACTTCTGTACTCTATACTCCTGCCCTCTGGTACTCCTCTGCCCCTGTGCTTCTGTACTGTATACTCCTGCTCTCCTGTGCTTCTGTACTCTTTACTCCTCCCCTCCTGTACTCCTCTGCCCCTGTATTTCTGTACTCTATACTCCTGCCCTCCTGTACTCCTCTGCCCCTGTACTTCTGTACTCTATACTCCTCCCCTCCTGTACTCCTCTGCCCCTGTGCTTCTGTACTCTATACTCCTCCCCTCCTGTACTCCTCTGCCCCTGTACTTCTGTACTCTATACTCCTGCCCTCCTGTACTCCTCTGCCCCTGTGCTTCTGTACTCTATACTCCTGCTCTCCGGTACTCCTCTGCCCCTATACTTCTGTACTCTATACTCCTGCCCTCTGGTACTCCTCTGCCCCTGTGCTTCTGTACTGTATACTCCTGCTCTCCTGTACTCCTCTGCCCCTGTACTTCTGTACTCTATACTCCTGCCCTCCTGTACTCCTCTGCCCCTGTACTTCTGTACTCTATACTCCTCCCCTCCTGTACTCCTCTGCCCCTGTACTTCTGTACTCTATGCTCCTGCCCTCCTGTACTCCTCTGCCCCTGTGCTTCTGTACTCTATACTCCTCCCCTCCTGTACTCCTCTGCCCCTGTGCTTCTGTACTCTATACTCCTCCCCTCCTGTACTCCTCTGCCCCTGTACTTCTGTACTCTATACTCCTGCTCTCCTGTACTCCTCTGCCCCTGTACTTCTGTAGTCTTTACTCCTGCCCTCCAGTACCCCTCTGCCCCTGTGCTTCTGTACTCTATACTCCTCCTCTCCTGTACTCCTCTGTCCCTGTGCTTCTGTACTCTTTACTCCTCCCCTCCTGTACTCCTCTGCCCCTGTGCTTCTGTACTCTATACTCCTCCCCTCCTGTACTCCTCTGCCCCTTTACTTCTGTACTCTATACTCCTGCTCTCCTGTACTCCTCTGCCCCTGTACTTCTGTGCTGTATACTCCTGCCCTCCTGTACTCCTCTGCCCCTGTACTTCTGTACTCTATACTCCTCCCCTCCTGTACTCCTCTGCCCCTGTACTTCTGTACTCTATACTACTGCCCTCCAGTACTCCTCTGCCCCTGTGCTTCTGTACTCTATACTCCTCCCCTCCTGTACTCCTCTGCCCCTGTACTTCTGTACTCTATACTCCTCCCCTCCTGTACTCCTCTGCCCCTGTACTTCTGTACTCTATACTCCTGCTCTCCTGTACTCCTGTACTCTATACTCCTGCCCTCCTGTACTCATTTGCCCCTGTACTTCTGTACTGTATACTCCTGCCCTCCTGTACTCTATACTCCTGCCCTCCTGTACTCTATACTCCTGCCCTCCTGTACTCCTCTGCCCCTGTGCTTCTGTACTGTATACTCCTGCCCTCCTGTACTCCTCTGCCCCTTTACTTCTGTACTGTATACTCCTGCTCTCCTGTACTCCTCTGCCCCTGTACTTCTGTACTCTATACTCCTGCCCTCCTGTACTCCTCTGCCCCTGTGCTTCTGTACTCTATACTCCTCCCCTACTGTACTCCTCTGCCCCTGTACTTCTGTACTGTATACTCCTGCCCTCCTGTACTCCTCTGCCCCTGTGCTTCTGTACTCTATACTCCTGCCCTCCAGTACTCCTCTGCCCCTGTGCTTCTGTACTCTATACTCCTCCCCTCCTGTACTCTGCCCCTGTACTTCTGTACTCTATACTCCTCCCCTCCTGTACTCCTCGGCCCCTGTACTTCTGTACTCTATACTCCTGCTCTCCTGTACTCCTCTGCCCCTGTACTTCTGTACTCTATACTCCTGCCCTCCAGTACTCCTGTGCCCCTGTGCTTCTGTACTCTATACTCCTCCCCTCCTGTACTCCTCTGTCCCTGTGCTTCTGTACTCTATACTCCTCCCCTCCTGTACTCCTCTGTCCCTGTGCTTCTGTACTCTATACTCCTCCCCTCCTGTACTCCTCTGCCCCTGTACTTCTGTACTCTATACTCCTGCTCTCCTGTACTCCTCTGCCCCTGTACTTCTGTACTCTATACTCCTGCCAACCTGTACTCCTCTGCCCCTGCGCTTCTGTACTCTATACTCCTCCCCTCCTGTACTCTGCCCCTGTACTTCTGTACTCTATACTCCTGCTCTCCTGTACTCCTCTGCCCCTGTACTTCTGTACTCTATACTCCTGCCCTCCAGTACTCCTCTGCCCCTGTGCTTCTGTACTCTATACTCCTCCCCTCCTGTACTCCTCTGTCCCTGTGCTTCTGTACTCTATACTCCTCCCCTCCTGTACTCCTCTGTCCCTGTGCTTCTGTACTCTATACTCCTCCCCTCCTGTACTCCTCTGCCCCTGTACTTCTGTACTCTATACTCCTGCGCTCCTGTACTCCTCTGCCCCTCTACTTCTGTACTCTATACTCCTGCCAACCTGTACTCCTCTGCCCCTGTACTTCTGTACTCTATACTCCTCCCCTCCTGTACTCCTCTGCCCCTGTACTTCTGTACTCTATACTCCTCCCCTCCTGTACTCCTCTGCCCCTGTACTTCTGTACTCTATACTCCTGCCCTCTGGTACTCCTCTGCCCCTGTGCTTCTGTACACTATACCCCTCCCCTCCTGTACTCCTCTGCCCCTGTACTTCTGTACTCTATACTCCTCCCCTCCTGTACTCCTCTGCCCCTGTACTTCTGTACTCTATACTCCGGCTCTCCTGTACTCCTCTGCCCCTGCACTTCTGTACTCTATACTCCTGCCCTCCTGTACTCCTCTGCCCCTGTGCTTCTGGACTCTATACTCCTGCTCTCCTGTACTCCTCTGCCCCTGTACTTCTGTACTCTATACTCCTGCCCTCTGGTACTCCTCTGCCCCTGTGCTTCTGTACTGTATACTCCTGCTCTCCTGTACTCCTCTGCCCCTGTGCTTCTGTACTCTATACTCCTCCCCTCCTGTACTCCTCTGCCCCTGTACTTCTGTACTCTATACTCCTGCCCTCCAGTACTCCTCTGCCCCTGTACTTCTGTACTCTATACTCCTGCCCTCCTGTACTCCTCTGCCCCTGTGCTTCTGTACTCTATACTCCTGCCCTCCAGTACTCCTCTGCCCCTGTGCTTCTGTACTCTATACTCCTCCCCTCCTGTACTCCTCTGCCCCTGTGCTTCTGTACTCTATACTCCTCCCCTCCTGTACTCCTCTGCCCCTGTGCTTCTGTACTCTATACGCCTGCCCTCCTGTACTCCTCTGCCCCTGTACTTCTGTACTCTATACTCCTGCTCTCCTGTACTCCTCTGCCCCTGTACTTCTGTACTCTATACTCCTGCCCTCCAGTACTCCTCTGCCCCTGTGCTTCTGTACTCTATACTCCTGCCCTCCAGTACTCCTCTGCCCCTGTGCTTCTGTACTCTATACTCCTCCCTTCCTGTACTCCTCTGCCCCTGTGCTTCTGTACTCTATACTCCTTCCCTCCTGTACTCCTCTGCCCCTGTGCTTCTGTACTCTATACTCCTGCCCTCCTGTACTCCTCTGCCCCTGTACTTCTGTACTCTATACTCCTGCTCTCCTGTACTCCTCTGCCCCTGTACTTCTGTACTCTATACTCCTGCCAACCTGTACTCCTCTGCCCCTGTACTTCTGTGCTGTATAATCCTGCCCTCCTGTACTCCTCTGCCCCTGTATTTCTGTACTCTATACTCCTGCCCTTCTGTACTCCTCTGCCCCTGTACTTCTGTACTCTATACTCCTGCTCTCCTGTACTCCTCTGCCCCTGTACTTCTGTACTCTATACTCCTTCCAACCTGTACTCATCTGCCCCTGTACTTCTGTGCTGTATACTCCTGCCCTCCTGTACTCCTCTGCCCCTGTATTTCTGTACTCTATACTCTTGCCCTCCTGTACTCCTCTGCCCCTGTACTTCTGTACTCTATATTCCTGCCCTCCTGTACTCCTCTGTCACTGTGCTTCTGTACTCTATACTCCTGCTCTCCTGTACTCCTCTGCCCCTGTACTTCTGTACTCTATACTCCTGCCCTCCTGTACACCTCTGCCCCTGTACTTCTGTACTCTATACTCCTCCCCTCCTGTACTCCTCTGCCCCTGTACTTCTGTACTCTATACTCCTGCCCTCCAGTACTCCTCTGCACCTGTGCTTCTGTACTCTATACTCCTCCCCTCCTGTACTCCTCTGCCCCTGTACTTCTGTACTGTATACTCCTCCCCTCCTGTACTCCTCTGCCCCTGTACTTCTGTACTCTATACTCCTGCCCTCCAGTACTCCTCTGCCCCTGTACTTCTGTACTCTATACTCCTGCCCTCCTGTACTCCTCTGCCCCTGTGCTTCTGTACTCTATACTCCTGCTCTCCTGTACTCCTCTGCCCCTGTACTTCTGTACTCTATACTCCTGCCCTCTGGTACTCCTCTGCCCCTGTGCTTCTGTACTGTATACACCTGCTCTCCTGTACTCCTCTGCCCCTGTACTTCTGTACTCTATACTCCTGCCCTCTGGTACTCCTCTGCCCCTGTGCTTCTGTACTGTATACTCCTGCTCTCCTGTACTCCTCTGTCCCTGTACTTCTGTACTCTATACTCCTCCCCTCCTGTACTCCTCAGCCCCTGTACTTCTGTACTCTATACTCCTGCCCTCCACTACTCCTCTGCCCCTGTACTTCTGTACTCTATACTCCTGCCCTCCTGTACTCCTCTGCCCCTGTACTTCTGTACTCTATACTCCTCCCCTCCTGTACTCCTCTGCCCCTGTACTTCTGTACTCTATATTCCTGCCCTCCTGTACTCCTCTGTCCCTGTACTTCTTTACTCTATACTCCTGCCCTCCTGTACTCCTCTGCCCCTGCACTTCTGTACTCTATACTCCAGCCCTCCTGTACTTCTGTACTCCTCTGCTCCTGCCCCCCTGTACTCCTCTGCCCCTGTACTTCTGTATGCTATACTCCTGCCCTCCTGTACTCCTCTGCCCCTGTAGTTCTGTACTCTATACTCCTGCCCTCCAGTACTCCTCTGCCCCTGTGCTTCTGTACTCTATACTCCTGCCCTCCTGTACTCCTCTGCCCCTGTGCTCCTGTACTCTATACTCCTCCCCTCCTGTACTCCTCTGCCCCTGTACTTCTGTACTCTATACTCCTGCCCTCCTGTACTTCTCTGCCCCTGTACTCCTGTACTCTATACTCCCGCTCTCCTGTACTTCTCTGCCCCTGTAATTCTGTACTGTATACTCCTGCCCTCCTGTACTCCTCTGCCCCTGTACTTCTGTAATCTATACTCCTGCTCTCCTGTACTCCTCTGCCCCTGTACTTCTGTACTCTATACTCCCGCTCTCCTGTACTCCTCTGCCCCTGTACTTCTGTACTGTATACTCCAACCCTCCTGTACTCCTCTGCCCCTGTGCTTCTGTACTCTATACTCCTGCCCTCCAGTACTCCTCTGCCCCTGTGCTTCTGTACTCTATACTCCTCCCCTCCTGTACTCCTCTGCCCCTGTGCTTCTGTACTCTATACTCCTCCCCTCCTGTACTCCTCTGCCCCTGTACTTCTGTACTCTATACTCCTGCTCTCCTGTACTCCTCTGCCCCTGTACTTCTGTACTCTATACTCCTGCCCTCTGGTACTCCTCTGCCCCTGTGCTTCTGTACTGTATACTCCTGCTCTCCTGTGCTTCTGTACTCTATACTCCTGCCCTCTGGTACTCCTCTGCCCCTGTACTTCTGTACTCTATACTCCTGCTCTCCTGTACTCCTCTGCCCCTGTACTTCTGTACTCTATACTCCTGCTCTCCTGTACTCCTCTGCCCCTGTACTTCTGTACTCTATACTCCTGCCCTCCAGTACTCCTCTGCCCCTGTGCTTCTGTACTCTATACTCCTCCTCTCCTGTACTCCTCTGTCCCTGTGCTTCTGTACTCTTTACTCCTCCCCTCCTGTACTCCTCTGCCCCTGTGCTTCTGTACTCTATACTCCTCCCCTCCTGTACTCCTCTGCCCCTGTACTTCTGTACTCTATACAACTGCTCTCCTGTACTCCTCTGCCCCTGTACTTCTGTGCTGTATACTCCTGCCCTCCTGTACTCCTCTGCCCCTGTACTTCTGTACTCTATACTCCTCCCCTCCTGTACTCCTCTGCCCCTGTACTTCTGTACTCTATACTCTTGCCCTCCAGTACTCCTCTGCCCCTGTGCTTCTGTACTCTATACTCCTCCCCTCCTGTACTCCTCTGCCCCTGTACTTCTGTACTCTATACTCCTCCCCTCCTGTACTCCTCTGCCCCTGTACTTCTGTACTCTATACTCCTGCTCTCCTGTACTCCTGTACTCTATACTCCTGCCCTCCTGTACTCATTTGCCCCTGTACTTCTGTACTGTATACTCCTGCCCTCCTGTACTCTATACTCCTGCCCTCCTGTATTCTATACTCCTGCCCTCCTGTACTCCTCTGCCCCTGTGCTTCTGTACTGTATACTCCTGCCCTCCTGTACTCCTCTGCCCCTTTACTTCTGTACTGTATACTCCTGCTCTCCTGTACTCCTCTGCCCCTGTACTTCTGTACTCTATACTCCTGCCCTCCTGTACTCCTCTGCCCCTGTGCTTCTGTACTCTATACTCCTCCCCTCCTGTACTCCTCTGCCCCTGTACTTCTGTACTGTATACTCCTGCCCTCCTGTACTCCTCTGCCCCTGTGCTTCTGTACTCTATACTCCTGCCCTCCAGTACTCCTCTGCCCCTGTGCTTCTGTACTCTATACTCCTCCCCTCCTGTACTCCTCTGCCCCTGTACTTCTGTACTCTATACTCCTCCCCTCCTGTACTCCTCGGCCCCTGTTCTTCTGTACTCTATACTCCTGCTCTCCTGTACTCCTCTGCCCCTGTACTTCTGTACTCTATACTCCTGCCCTCCAGTACTCCTCTGCCCCTGTGCTTCTGTACTCTATACTCCTCCCCTCCTGTACTCCTCTGTCCCTGTGCTTCTGTACTCTATACTCCTCCCCTCCTGTACTCCTCTGTCCCTGTGCTTCTGTACTCTATACTCCTCCCCTCCTGTACTCCTCTGCCCCTGTACTTCTGTACTCTATACTCCTGCTCTCCTGTACTCCTCTGCCCCTGTACTTCTGTACTCTATACTCCTTCCAACCTGTACTCCTCTGCCCCTGTACTTCTGTACTCTATACTCCTCCCCTCCTGTACTCCTCTGCCCCTGTACTTCTGTACTCTATACTCCTCCCCTCCTGTACTCCTCTGCCCCTGTACTTCTGTACTCTATACTCCTGCCTTCCAGTACTCCTCTGCCCCTGTGCTTCTGTACTTTATACCCCTCCCCTCCTGTACTCCTCTGCCCCTGTACTTCTGTACTCTATACTCCTCCCCTCCTGTACTCCTCTGCCCCTGTACTTCTGTACTCTATACTCCTGCTCTCCTGTACTCCTCTGCCCCTGTACTTCTGTACTCTATACTCCTGCCCTCCTGTACTCCTCTGCCCCTGTGCTTCTGTACTCTATACTCCTGCTCTCCTGTACTCCTCTGCCCCTGAACTTCTGTACTCTATACTCCTGCCCTCTGGTACTCCTCTGCCCCTGTGCTTCTATACTGTATACTCCTGCTCTCCTGTACTCCTCTGCCCCTGTGCTTCTGTACTCTATACTCCTCCCCTCCTGTACTCCTCTGCCCCTGTACTTCTGTACTCTATACTCCTGCCCTCCAGTACTCCTCTGCCCCTGTACTTCTGTACTCTATACTCCTGCCCTCCTGTACTCCTCTGCCCCTGTGCTTCTGTACTCTATACTCCTCCCCTCCTGTACTCCTCTGCCCCTGTACTTCTGTACTGTATACTCCTGCCCTCCTGTACTCCTCTGCCCCTGTGCTTCTGTACTCTATACTCCTGCCCTCCAGTACTCATCTGCCCCTGTGCTTCTGTACTCTATACTCCTCCCCTCCTGTACTCCTCTGCCCCTGTGCTTCTGTACTCTATACTCCTCCCCTCTTGTACTCCTCTGCCCCTGTACTTCTGTACTCTATACTCCTGCTCTCCTGTACTCCTCTGCCCCTGTACTTCTGTACTCTATACTCCTGCCCTCCAGTACTCCTCTGCCCCTGTGCTTCTGTACTCTATACTCCTCCCCTCCTGTACTCCTCTGTCCCTGTGCTTCTGTACTCTATACTCCTCCCCTCCTGTACTCCTCTGTCCCTGTGCTTCTGTACTCTATACGCCTCCCCTCCTGTACTCCTCTGCCCCTGTACTTCTGTACTCTATACTCCTGCTCTCCTGTTCTCCTCTGCCCCTGTACTTCTGTACTCTATACTCCTGCCAACCTGTACTCCTCTGCCCCTGTACTTCTGTACTCTATACTCCTCTGCCCCTGTACTTCTGTACTCTATTCTTCTCCCCTCCTGTACTCCTCTGCCCCTGTACTTCTGTACTCTATACTCCTGCCCTATACTCCTCTGCCCCTGTACTTCTGTACTCTATTCTTCTCCCCTCCTGTACTCCTCTGCCCCTGTACTTCTGTACTCTATACTCCTGCCCTCCAGTACTCCTCTGCCCCTGTGCTTCTGTACACTATACCCCTCCCCTCCTGTACTCCTCTGCCCCTGTACTTCTGTACTCTATACTCCTCCCCTCATGTACTCCTCTGCCCCTGTACTTCTGTACTCTATACTCCGGCTCTCCTGTACTCCTCTGCCCCTGTACTTCTGTACTCTATACTCCTGCCCTCCTGTACTCCTCTGCCCCTGTGCTTCTGTACTCTATACTCCTGCTCTCCTGTACTCCTCTGCCCCTGTACTTCTGTACTCTATACTCCTGCCAACCTGTACTCCTCTGCCCCTGTGCTTCTGTACTGTATACTCCTGCTCTCCTGTACTCCTCTGCCCCTGTGCTTCTGTACTCTATACTCCTCCCCTCCTGTACTCCTCTGCCCCTGTACTTCTGTACTCTATACTCCTGCCCTCCAGTACTCCTCTGCCCCTGTACTTCTGTACTCTATACTCCTGCCCTCCTGTACTCCTCTGCCCCTGTGCTTCTGTACTCTATACTCCTGCCCTCCAGTACTCCTCTGCCCCTGTGCTTCTGTACTCTATACTCCTCCCCTCCTGTACTCCTCTGCCCCTGTGCTTCTGTACTCTATACTCCTCCCCTCCTGTACTCCTCTGCCCCTGTGCTTCTGTACTCTATACGCCTGCCCTCCTGTACTCCTCTGCCCCTGTACTTCTGTACTCTATACTCCTGCTCTCCTGTACTCCTCTGCCCCTGTACTTCTGTACTCTATACTCCTGCCCTCCAGTACTCCTCTGCCCCTGTGCTTCTGTACTCTATACTCCTGCCCTCCAGTACTCCTCTGCCCCTGTGCTTCTGTACTCTATACTCCTCCCTTCCTGTACTCCTCTGCCCCTGTGCTTCTGTACTCTATACTCCTTCCCTCCTGTACTCCTCTGCCCCTGTGCTTCTGTACTCTATACTCCTCCCCTCCTGTACTCCTCTGCCCCTGTACTTCTGTACTCTATACTCCTGCTCTCCTGTACTCCTCTGCCCCTGTACTTCTGTACTCTATACTCCTGCCAACCTGTACTTCTCTGCCCCTGTACTTCTGTGCTGTATACTCCTGCCCTCCTGTACTCCTCTGCCCCTGTATTTCTGTACTCTATACTCCTGCCCTCCTGTACTCCTCTGCCCCTGTACTTCTGTACTCTATACTCCTGCCCTCCTGTACTCCTCTGCCCCTGTACTTCTGTACTCTATACTCCTCCCCTCCTGTACTCCTCTGCCCCTGTGCTTTTGTACTCTATACTCCTCCCCTCCTGTACTCCTCAGCCCCTGTACTTCTGTACTCTATACTCCTGCCCTCCTGTACTCCTCTGCCCCTGTGCTTCTGTACTCTATACTCCTGCTCTCCGGTACTCCTCTGCCCCTATACTTCTGTACTCTATACTCCTGCCCTCTGGTACTCCTCTGCCCCTGTGCTTCTGTACTGTATACTCCTGCTCTCCTGTACTCCTCTGCCCCTGTACTTTTGTACTCTATACTCCTGCCCTCCTGTACTCCTCTGCCCCTGTACTTCTGTACTCTATACTCCTCCCCTCCTGTACTCCTCTGCCCCTGTACTTCTGTACTCTATGCTCCTGCCCTCCTGTACTCCTCTGCCCCTGTGCTTCTGTACTCTATACTCCTCCCCTCCTGTACTCCTCTGCCCCTGTGCTTCTGTACTCTATACTCCTCCCCTCCTTTACTCCTCTGCCCCTGTACTTCTGTACTCTATACTCCTGCTCTCCTGTACTCCTCTGCCCCTGTACTTCTGTACTCTATACTCCTGCCCTCCAGTACTCCTCTGCCCCTGTGCTTCTGTACTCTATACTCCTCCTCTCCTGTACTCCTCTGTCCCTGTGCTTCTGTACTCTTTACTCCTCCCCTCCTGTACTCCTCTGCCCCTGTGCTTTTGTACTCTATACTCCTCCCCTCCTGTACTCCTCTGCCCCTGTACTTCTGTACTCTATACTCCTGCTCTCCTGTACTCCTCTGCCCCTGTACTTCTGTGCTGTATACTCCTGCCCTCCTGTACTCCTCTGCCCCTGTACTTCTGTACTCTATACTCCTCCCCTCCTGTACTCCTCTGCCCCTGTACTTCTGTACTCTATACTCCCGCCCTCCAGTACTCCTCTGCCCCTGTGCTTCTGTACTCTATACTCCTCCCCTCCTGTACTCCTCTGCCCCTGTACTTCTGTACTCTATACTCCTCCCCTCCTGTACTCCTCTGCCCCTGTACTTCTGTACTCTATACTCCTGCTCTCCTGTACTCCTGTACTCTATACTCCTGCCCTCCTGTACTCATTTGCCCCTGTACTTCTGTACTGTATACTCCTGCCCTCCTGTACTCCTCTGCCCCTGTGCTTCTGTACTGTATACTCCTGCCCTCCTGTACTCCTCTGCCCCTGTGCTTCTATACTGTATACTCCTGCTCTCCTGTACTCCTCTGCCCCTGTGCTTCTGTACTCTATACTCCTCCCCTCCTGTACTCCTCTGCCCCTGTACTTCTGTACTCTATACTCCTGCCCTCCAGTACTCCTCTGCCCCTGTACTTCTGTACTCTATACTCCTGCCCTCCTGTACTCCTCTGCCCCTGTGCTTCTGTACTCTATACTCCTGCCCTCCAGTACTCCTCTGCCCCTGTGCTTCTGTACTCTATACTCCTCCCCTCCTGTACTCCTCTGCCCCTGTGCTTCTGTACTCTATACTCCTCCCCTCCTGTACTCCTCTGCCCCTGTGCTTCTGTACTCTATACGCCTGCCCTCCTGTACTCCTCTGCCCCTGTACTTCTGTACTCTATACTCCTGCTCTCCTGTACTCCTCTGCCCCTGTACTTCTGTACTCTATACTCCTGCCCTCCAGTACTCCTCTGCCCCTGTGCTTCTGTACTCTATACTCCTGCCCTCCAGTACTCCTCTGCCCCTGTGCTTCTGTACTCTATACTCCTCCCTTCCTGTACTCCTCTGCCCCTGTGCTTCTGTACTCTATACTCCTTCCCTCCTGTACTCCTCTGCCCCTGTGCTTCTGTACTCTATACTCCTCCCCTCCTGTACTCCTCTGCCCCTGTACTTCTGTACTCTATACTCCTGCTCTCCTGTACTCCTCTGCCCCTGTACTTCTGTACTCTATACTCCTGCCAACCTGTACTTCTCTGCCCCTGTACTTCTGTGCTGTATACTCCTGCCCTCCTGTACTCCTCTGCCCCTGTATTTCTGTACTCTATACTCCTGCCCTCCTGTACTCCTCTGCCCCTGTACTTCTGTACTCTATACTCCTGCCCTCCTGTACTCCTCTGCCCCTGTACTTCTGTACTCTATACTCCTCCCCTCCTGTACTCCTCTGCCCCTGTGCTTTTGTACTCTATACTCCTCCCCTCCTGTACTCCTCAGCCCCTGTACTTCTGTACTCTATACTCCTGCCCTCCTGTACTCCTCTGCCCCTGTGCTTCTGTACTCTATACTCCTGCTCTCCGGTACTCCTCTGCCCCTATACTTCTGTACTCTATACTCCTGCCCTCTGGTACTCCTCTGCCCCTGTGCTTCTGTACTGTATACTCCTGCTCTCCTGTACTCCTCTGCCCCTGTACTTTTGTACTCTATACTCCTGCCCTCCTGTACTCCTCTGCCCCTGTACTTCTGTACTCTATACTCCTCCCCTCCTGTACTCCTCTGCCCCTGTACTTCTGTACTCTATGCTCCTGCCCTCCTGTACTCCTCTGCCCCTGTGCTTCTGTACTCTATACTCCTCCCCTCCTGTACTCCTCTGCCCCTGTGCTTCTGTACTCTATACTCCTCCCCTCCTTTACTCCTCTGCCCCTGTACTTCTGTACTCTATACTCCTGCTCTCCTGTACTCCTCTGCCCCTGTACTTCTGTACTCTATACTCCTGCCCTCCAGTACTCCTCTGCCCCTGTGCTTCTGTACTCTATACTCCTCCTCTCCTGTACTCCTCTGTCCCTGTGCTTCTGTACTCTTTACTCCTCCCCTCCTGTACTCCTCTGCCCCTGTGCTTTTGTACTCTATACTCCTCCCCTCCTGTACTCCTCTGCCCCTGTACTTCTGTACTCTATACTCCTGCTCTCCTGTACTCCTCTGCCCCTGTACTTCTGTGCTGTATACTCCTGCCCTCCTGTACTCCTCTGCCCCTGTACTTCTGTACTCTATACTCCTCCCCTCCTGTACTCCTCTGCCCCTGTACTTCTGTACTCTATACTCCCGCCCTCCAGTACTCCTCTGCCCCTGTGCTTCTGTACTCTATACTCCTCCCCTCCTGTACTCCTCTGCCCCTGTACTTCTGTACTCTATACTCCTCCCCTCCTGTACTCCTCTGCCCCTGTACTTCTGTACTCTATACTCCTGCTCTCCTGTACTCCTGTACTCTATACTCCTGCCCTCCTGTACTCATTTGCCCCTGTACTTCTGTACTGTATACTCCTGCCCTCCTGTACTCTATACTCCTGCCCTCCTGTACTCTATACTCCTGCCCTCCTGTACTCCTCTGCCCCTGTGCTTCTGTACTGTATACTCCTGCCCTCCTGTACTCCTCTGCCCCTTTACTTCTGTACTGTATACTCCTGCTCTCCTGTACTCCTCTGCCCCTGTACTTCTGTACTCTATACTCCTGCCCTCCTGTACTCCTCTGCCCTGTGCTTCTGTACTCTATACTCCTCCCCTCCTGTACTCCTCTGCCCCTGTACTTCTGTACTGTATACTCCTGCCCTCCTGTACTCCTCTGCCCCTGTGCTTCTGTACTCTATACTCCTGCCCTCCAGTACTCCTCTGCCCCTGTGCTTCTGTACTCTATACTCCTGCCCTCCAGTACTCCTCTGCCCCTGTGCTTCTGTACTCTATACTCCTCCCTTCCTGTACTCCTCTGCCCCTGTGCTTCTGTACTCTATACTCCTTCCCTCCTGTACTCCTCTGCCCCTGTGCTTCTGTACTCTATACTCCTCCCCTCCTGTACTCCTCTGCCCCTGTACTTCTGTACTCTATACTCCTGCTCTCCTGTACTCCTCTGCCCCTGTACTTCTGTACTCTATACTCCTGCCAACCTGTACTCCTCTGCCCCTGTACTTCTGTGCTGTATACTCCTGCCCTCCTGTACTCCTCTGCCCCTGTATTTCTGTACTCTATACTCCTGCCCTCCTGTACTCCTCTGCCCCTGTACTTCTGTACTCTATACTCCTGCCCTCCTGTACTCCTCTGCCCCTGTACTTCTGTACTCTATACTCCTCCCCTCCTGTACTCCTCTGCCCCTGTGCTTTTGTACTCTATACTCCTCCCCTCCTGTACTCCTCAGCCCCTGTACTTCTGTACTCTATACTCCTGCCCTCCTGTACTCCTCTGCCCCTGTGCTTCTGTACTCTATACTCCTGCTCTCCGGTACTCCTCTGCCCCTATACTTCTGTACTCTATACTCCTGCCCTCTGGTACTCCTCTGCCCCTGTGCTTCTGTACTGTATACTCCTGCTCTCCTGTACTCCTCTGCCCCTGTACTTTTGTACTCTATACTCCTGCCCTCCTGTACTCCTCTGCCCCTGTACTTCTGTACTCTATACTCCTCCCCTCCTGTACTCCTCTGCCCCTGTACTTCTGTACTCTATGCTCCTGCCCTCCTGTACTCCTCTGCCCCTGTGCTTCTGTACTCTATACTCCTCCCCTCCTGTACTCCTCTGCCCCTGTGCTTCTGTACTCTATACTCCTCCCCTCCTGTACTCCTCTGCCCCTGTACTTCTGTACTCTATACTCCTGCTCTCCTGTACTCCTCTGCCCCTGTACTTCTGTACTCTATACTCCTGCCCTCCAGTACTCCTCTGCCCCTGTGCTTCTGTACTCTATACTCCTCCTCTCCTGTACTCCTCTGTCCCTGTGCTTCTGTACTCTTTACTCCTCCCCTCCTGTACTCCTCTGCCCCTGTGCTTTTGTACTCTATACTCCTCCCCTCCTGTACTCCTCTGCCCCTGTACTTCTGTACTCTATACTCCTGCTCTCCTGTACTCCTCTGCCCCTGTACTTCTGTGCTGTATACTCCTGCCCTCCTGTACTCCTCTGCCCCTGTACTTCTGTACTCTATACTCCTCCCCTCCTGTACTCCTCTGCCCCTGTACTTCTGTACTCTATACTCCTGCCCTCCAGTACTCCTCTGCCCCTGTGCTTCTGTACTCTATACTCCTCCCCTCCTGTACTCCTCTGCCCCTGTACTTCTGTACTCTATACTCCTCCCCTCCTGTACTCCTCTGCCCCTGTACTTCTGTACTCTATACTCCTGCTCTCCTGTACTCCTGTACTCTATACTCCTGCCCTCCTGTACTCATTTGCCCCTGTACTTCTGTACTGTATACTCCTGCCCTCCTGTACTCTATACTCCTGCCCTCCTGTACTCTATACTCCTGCCCTCCTGTACTCCTCTGCCCCTGTGCTTCTGTACTGTATACTCCTGCCCTCCTGTACTCCTCTGCCCCTTTACTTCTGTACTGTATACTCCTGCTCTCCTGTACTCCTCTGCCCCTGTACTTCTGTACTCTATACTCCTGCCCTCCTGTACTCCTCTGCACTGTGCTTCTGTACTCTATACTCCTCCCCTCCTGTACTCCTCTGCCCCTGTACTTCTGTACTGTATACTCCTGCCCTCCTGTACTCCTCTGCCCCTGTGCTTCTGTACTCTATACTCCTGCCCTCCAGTACTCCTCTGCCCCTGTGCTTCTGTACTCTATACTCCTCCCCTCCTGTACTCCTCTGCCCCTGTACTTCTGTACTCTATACTCCTCCCCTCCTGTACTCCTCGGCCCCTGTACTTCTGTACTCTATACTCCTGCTCTCCTGTACTCCTCTGCCCCTGTACTTCTGTACTCTATACTCCTGCCCTCCAGTACTCCTCTGCCCCTGTGCTTCTGTACTCTATACTCCTCCCCTCCTGTACTCCTCTGTCCCTGTGCTTCTGTACTCTATACTCCTCCCCTCCTGTACTCCTCTGTCCCTGTGCTTCTGTACTCTATACTCCTCCCCTCCTGTACTCCTCTGCCCCTGTACTTCTGTACTCTATACTCCTGCTCTCCTGTACTCCTCTGCCCCTGTATTCTGTACTCTATACTCCTGCCAACCTGTACTCCTCTGCCCCTGTACTTCTGTACTCTATACTCCTCCCCTCCTGTACTCCTCTGCCCCTGTACTTCTGTACTCTATACTCCTCCCCTCCTGTACTCCTCTGCCCCTGTACTTCTGTACTCTATACTCCTGCCCTCCAGTACTCCTCTGCCCCTGTGCTTCTGTACACAATACCCCTCCCCTCCTGTACTCCTCTGCCCCTGTACTTCTGTACTCTATACTCCTCCCCTCCTGTACTCCTCTGCCCCTGTACTTCTGTACTCTATACTCCTGCTCTCCTGTACTCCTCTGCCCCTGTACTTCTGTACTCTATACTCCTGCCCTCCTGTACTCCTCTGCCCCTGTGCTTCTGTACTCTATACTCCTGCTCTCCTGTACTCCTCTGCCCCTGTACTTCTGTACTCTATACTCCTGCCCTCTGGTACTCCTCTGCCCCTGTGCTTCTGTACTGTATACTCCTGCTCTCCTGTACTCCTCTGCCCCTGTGCTTCTGTACTCTATACTCCTCCCCTCCTGTACTCCTCTGCCCCTGTACTTCTGTACTCTATACTCCTGCTCCCCTGTACTCCTCTGCCCCTGTACTTCTGTACTCTATACTCCTGCCAACCTGTACTCCTCTGCCCCTGTACTTCTGTACTCTATACTCCTCCCCTCCTGTACTCCTCTGCCCCTGTACTTCTGTACTCTATACTCCTCCCCTCCTGTACTCCTCTACCCCTGTACTTCTGTACTCTATACTCCTGCTCTCCTGTACTCCTCTGCCCCTGTACTTCTGTACTCTATACTCCTGCCCTCCAGTACTCCTCTGCCCCTGTGCTTCTGTACTCTATACTCCTCCTCTCCTGTACTCCTCTGTCCCTGTGCTTCTGTACTCTTTACTCCTCCCCTCCTGTACTCCTCTGCCCCTGTGCTTTTGTACTCTATACTCCTCCCCTCCTGTACTCCTCTGCCCCTGTACTTCTGTACTCTATACTCCTGCTCTCCTGTACTCCTCTGCCCCTGTACTTCTGTGCTGTATACTCCTGCCCTCCTGTACTCCTCTGCCCCTGTACTTCTGTACTCTATACTCCTCCCCTCCTGTACTCCTCTGCCCCTGTACTTCTGTACTCTATACTCCTGCCCTCCAGTACTCCTCTGCCCCTGTGCTTCTGTACTCTATACTCCTCCCCTCCTGTACTCCTCTGCCCCTGTACTTCTGTACTCTATACTCCTCCCCTCCTGTACTCCTCTGCCCCTGTACTTCTGTACTCTATACTCCTGCTCTCCTGTACTCCTGTACTCTATACTCCTGCCCTCCTGTACTCATTTGCCCCTGTACTTCTGTACTGTATACTCCTGCCCTCCTGTACTCTATACTCCTGCCCTCCTGTACTCTATACTCCTGCCCTCCTGTACTCCTCTGCCCCTGTGCTTCTGTACTGTATACTCCTGCCCTCCTGTACTCCTCTGCCCCTTTACTTCTGTACTGTATACTCCTGCTCTCCTGTACTCCTCTGCCCCTGTACTTCTGTACTCTATACTCCTGCCCTCCTGTACTCCTCTGCACTGTGCTTCTGTACTCTATACTCCTCCCCTCCTGTACTCCTCTGCCCCTGTACTTCTGTACTGTATACTCCTGCCCTCCTGTACTCCTCTGCCCCTGTGCTTCTGTACTCTATACTCCTGCCCTCCAGTACTCCTCTGCCCCTGTGCTTCTGTACTCTATACTCCTGCCCTCCAGTACTCCTCTGCCCCTGTGCTTCTGTACTCTATACTCCTCCCTTCCTGTACTCCTCTGCCCCTGTGCTTCTGTACTCTATACTCCTTCCCTCCTGTACTCCTCTGCCCCTGTGCTTCTGTACTCTATACTCCTCCCCTCCTGTACTCCTCTGCCCCTGTACTTCTGTACTCTATACTCCTGCTCTCCTGTACTCCTCTGCCCCTGTACTTCTGTACTCTATACTCCTGCCAACCTGTACTCCTCTGCCCCTGTACTTCTGTGCTGTATACTCCTGCCCTCCTGTACTCCTCTGCCCCTGTATTTCTGTACTCTATACTCCTGCCCTCCTGTACTCCTCTGCCCCTGTACTTCTGTACTCTATACTCCTGCCCTCCTGTACTCCTCTGCCCCTGTACTTCTGTACTCTATACTCCTCCCCTCCTGTACTCCTCTGCCCCTGTGCTTTTGTACTCTATACTCCTCCCCTCCTGTACTCCTCAGCCCCTGTACTTCTGTACTCTATACTCCTGCCCTCCTGTACTCCTCTGCCCCTGTGCTTCTGTACTCTATACTCCTGCTCTCCGGTACTCCTCTGCCCCTATACTTCTGTACTCTATACTCCTGCCCTCTGGTACTCCTCTGCCCCTGTGCTTCTGTACTGTATACTCCTGCTCTCCTGTACTCCTCTGCCCCTGTACTTTTGTACTCTATACTCCTGCCCTCCTGTACTCCTCTGCCCCTGTACTTCTGTACTCTATACTCCTCCCCTCCTGTACTCCTCTGCCCCTGTACTTCTGTACTCTATGCTCCTGCCCTCCTGTACTCCTCTGCCCCTGTGCTTCTGTACTCTATACTCCTCCCCTCCTGTACTCCTCTGCCCCTGTGCTTCTGTACTCTATACTCCTCCCCTCCTGTACTCCTCTGCCCCTGTACTTCTGTACTCTATACTCCTGCTCTCCTGTACTCCTCTGCCCCTGTACTTCTGTACTCTATACTCCTGCCCTCCAGTACTCCTCTGCCCCTGTGCTTCTGTACTCTATACTCCTCCTCTCCTGTACTCCTCTGTCCCTGTGCTTCTGTACTCTTTACTCCTCCCCTCCTGTACTCCTCTGCCCCTGTGCTTTTGTACTCTATACTCCTCCCCTCCTGTACTCCTCTGCCCCTGTACTTCTGTACTCTATACTCCTGCTCTCCTGTACTCCTCTGCCCCTGTACTTCTGTGCTGTATACTCCTGCCCTCCTGTACTCCTCTGCCCCTGTACTTCTGTACTCTATACTCCTCCCCTCCTGTACTCCTCTGCCCCTGTACTTCTGTACTCTATACTCCTGCCCTCCAGTACTCCTCTGCCCCTGTGCTTCTGTACTCTATACTCCTCCCCTCCTGTACTCCTCTGCCCCTGTACTTCTGTACTCTATACTCCTCCCCTCCTGTACTCCTCTGCCCCTGTACTTCTGTACTCTATACTCCTGCTCTCCTGTACTCCTGTACTCTATACTCCTGCCCTCCTGTACTCATTTGCCCCTGTACTTCTGTACTGTATACTCCTGCCCTCCTGTACTCTATACTCCTGCCCTCCTGTACTCTATACTCCTGCCCTCCTGTACTCCTCTGCCCCTGTGCTTCTGTACTGTATACTCCTGCCCTCCTGTACTCCTCTGCCCCTTTACTTCTGTACTGTATACTCCTGCTCTCCTGTACTCCTCTGCCCCTGTACTTCTGTACTCTATACTCCTGCCCTCCTGTACTCCTCTGCACTGTGCTTCTGTACTCTATACTCCTCCCCTCCTGTACTCCTCTGCCCCTGTACTTCTGTACTGTATACTCCTGCCCTCCTGTACTCCTCTGCCCCTGTGCTTCTGTACTCTATACTCCTGCCCTCCAGTACTCCTCTGCCCCTGTGCTTCTGTACTCTATACTCCTCCCCTCCTGTACTCCTCTGCCCCTGTACTTCTGTACTCTATACTCCTCCCCTCCTGTACTCCTCGGCCCCTGTACTTCTGTACTCTATACTCCTGCTCTCCTGTACTCCTCTGCCCCTGTACTTCTGTACTCTATACTCCTGCCCTCCAGTACTCCTCTGCCCCTGTGCTTCTGTACTCTATACTCCTCCCCTCCTGTACTCCTCTGTCCCTGTGCTTCTGTACTCTATACTCCTCCCCTCCTGTACTCCTCTGTCCCTGTGCTTCTGTACTCTATACTCCTCCCCTCCTGTACTCCTCTGCCCCTGTACTTCTGTACTCTATACTCCTGCTCTCCTGTACTCCTCTGCCCCTGTATTCTGTACTCTATACTCCTGCCAACCTGTACTCCTCTGCCCCTGTACTTCTGTACTCTATACTCCTCCCCTCCTGTACTCCTCTGCCCCTGTACTTCTGTACTCTATACTCCTCCCCTCCTGTACTCCTCTGCCCCTGTACTTCTGTACTCTATACTCCTGCCCTCCAGTACTCCTCTGCCCCTGTGCTTCTGTACACAATACCCCTCCCCTCCTGTACTCCTCTGCCCCTGTACTTCTGTACTCTATACTCCTCCCCTCCTGTACTCCTCTGCCCCTGTACTTCTGTACTCTATACTCCTGCTCTCCTGTACTCCTCTGCCCCTGTACTTCTGTACTCTATACTCCTGCCCTCCTGTACTCCTCTGCCCCTGTGCTTCTGTACTCTATACTCCTGCTCTCCTGTACTCCTCTGCCCCTGTACTTCTGTACTCTATACTCCTGCCCTCTGGTACTCCTCTGCCCCTGTGCTTCTGTACTGTATACTCCTGCTCTCCTGTACTCCTCTGCCCCTGTGCTTCTGTACTCTATACTCCTCCCCTCCTGTACTCCTCTGCCCCTGTACTTCTGTACTCTATACTCCTGCTCCCCTGTACTCCTCTGCCCCTGTACTTCTGTACTCTATACTCCTGCCAACCTGTACTCCTCTGCCCCTGTACTTCTGTACTCTATACTCCTCCCCTCCTGTACTCCTCTGCCCCTGTACTTCTGTACTCTATACTCCTCCCCTCCTGTACTCCTCTGCCCCTGTACTTCTGTACTCTATACTCCTGCTCTCCTGTACTCCTCTGCCCCTGTACTTCTGTACTCTATACTCCTGCCCTCCAGTACTCCTCTGCCCCTGTGCTTCTGTACTCTATACTCCTCCTCTCCTGTACTCCTCTGTCCCTGTGCTTCTGTACTCTTTACTCCTCCCCTCCTGTACTCCTCTGCCCCTGTGCTTTTGTACTCTATACTCCTCCCCTCCTGTACTCCTCTGCCCCTGTACTTCTGTACTCTATACTCCTGCTCTCCTGTACTCCTCTGCCCCTGTACTTCTGTGCTGTATACTCCTGCCCTCCTGTACTCCTCTGCCCCTGTACTTCTGTACTCTATACTCCTCCCCTCCTGTACTCCTCTGCCCCTGTACTTCTGTACTCTATACTCCTGCCCTCCAGTACTCCTCTGCCCCTGTGCTTCTGTACTCTATACTCCTCCCCTCCTGTACTCCTCTGCCCCTGTACTTCTGTACTCTATACTCCTCCCCTCCTGTACTCCTCTGCCCCTGTACTTCTGTACTCTATACTCCTGCTCTCCTGTACTCCTGTACTCTATACTCCTGCCCTCCTGTACTCATTTGCCCCTGTACTTCTGTACTGTATACTCCTGCCCTCCTGTACTCTATACTCCTGCCCTCCTGTACTCTATACTCCTGCCCTCCTGTACTCCTCTGCCCCTGTGCTTCTGTACTGTATACTCCTGCCCTCCTGTACTCCTCTGCCCCTTTACTTCTGTACTGTATACTCCTGCTCTCCTGTACTCCTCTGCCCCTGTACTTCTGTACTCTATACTCCTGCCCTCCTGTACTCCTCTGCACTGTGCTTCTGTACTCTATACTCCTCCCCTCCTGTACTCCTCTGCCCCTGTACTTCTGTACTGTATACTCCTGCCCTCCTGTACTCCTCTGCCCCTGTGCTTCTGTACTCTATACTCCTGCCCTCCAGTACTCCTCTGCCCCTGTGCTTCTGTACTCTATACTCCTCCCCTCCTGTACTCCTCTGCCCCTGTACTTCTGTACTCTATACTCCTCCCCTCCTGTACTCCTCGGCCCCTGTACTTCTGTACTCTATACTCCTGCTCTCCTGTACTCCTCTGCCCCTGTACTTCTGTACTCTATACTCCTGCCCTCCAGTACTCCTCTGCCCCTGTGCTTCTGTACTCTATACTCCTCCCCTCCTGTACTCCTCTGTCCCTGTGCTTCTGTACTCTATACTCCTCCCCTCCTGTACTCCTCTGTCCCTGTGCTTCTGTACTCTATACTCCTCCCCTCCTGTACTCCTCTGCCCCTGTACTTCTGTACTCTATACTCCTGCTCTCCTGTACTCCTCTGCCCCTGTATTCTGTACTCTATACTCCTGCCAACCTGTACTCCTCTGCCCCTGTACTTCTGTACTCTATACTCCTCCCCTCCTGTACTCCTCTGCCCCTGTACTTCTGTACTCTATACTCCTCCCCTCCTGTACTCCTCTGCCCCTGTACTTCTGTACTCTATACTCCTGCCCTCCAGTACTCCTCTGCCCCTGTGCTTCTGTACACTATACCCCTCCCCTCCTGTACTCCTCTGCCCCTGTACTTCTGTACTCTATACTCCTCCCCTCCTGTACTCCTCTGCCCCTGTACTTCTGTACTCTATACTCCTGCTCTCCTGTACTCCTCTGCCCCTGTACTTCTGTACTCTATACTCCTGCCCTCCTGTACTCCTCTGCCCCTGTGCTTCTGTACTCTATACTCCTGCTCTCCTGTACTCCTCTGCCCCTGTACTTCTGTACTCTATACTCCTGCCCTCTGGTACTCCTCTGCCCCTGTGCTTCTGTACTGTATACTCCTGCTCTCCTGTACTCCTCTGCCCCTGTGCTTCTGTACTCTATACTCCTCCCCTCCTGTACTCCTCTGCCCCTGTACTTCTGTACTCTATACTCCTGCTCCCCTGTACTCCTCTGCCCCTGTACTTCTGTACTCTATACTCCTGCCAACCTGTACTCCTCTGCCCCTGTACTTCTGTACTCTATACTCCTCCCCTCCTGTACTCCTCTGCCCCTGTACTTCTGTACTCTATACTCCTCCCCTCCTGTACTCCTCTGCCCCTGTACTTCTGTACTCTATACTCCTGCCCTCCAGTACTCCTCTGCCCCTGTGCTTCTGTACACTACACCCCTCCCCTCCTGTACTCCTCTGCCCCTGTACTTCTGTACTCTATACTCCTCCTCTCCTGTACTCCTCTGCCCCTGTACTTCTGTACTCTATACTCCGGCTCTCCTGTACTCCTCTGCCCCTGTACTTCTGTACTCTATACTCCTGCCCTCCTGTACTCCTCTGCCCCTGTGCTTCTGTACTCTATACTCCTGCTCTCCTGTACTCCTCTGCCCCTGTACTTCTGTACTCTATACTCCTGCCCTCTGGTACTCCTCTGCCCCTGTGCTTCTGTACTGTATACTCCTGCTCTTCTGTACTCCTCTGCCCCTGTGCTTCTGTACTCTATACTCCTCCCCTCCTGTACTCCTCTGCCCCTGTACTTCTGTACTCTATACTCCTGCCCTCCAGTACTCCTCTGCCCCTGTACTTCTGTACTCTATACTCCTGCCCTCCTGTACTCCTCTGCCCCTGTGCTTCTGTACTCTATACTCCTGCCCTCCAGTACTCCTCTGCCCCTGTGCTTCTGTACTCTATACTCCTCCCCTCCTGTACTCCTCTGCCCCTGTGCTTCTGTACTCTATACTCCTCCCCTCCTGTACTCCTCTGCCCCTGTGCTTCTGTACTCTATACGCCTGCCCTCCTGTACTCCTCTGCCCCTGTACTTCTGTACTCTATACTCCTGCTCTCCTGTACTCCTCTGCCCCTGTACTTCTGTACTCTATACTCCTGCCCTCCAGTACTCCTCTGCCCCTGTGCTTCTGTACTCTATACTCCTGCCCTCCAGTACTCCTCTGCCCCTGTACTTCTGTACTCTATACTCCTGCTCCCCTGTACTCCTCTGCCCCTGTACTTCTGTACTCTATACTCCTGCCAACCTGTACTCCTCTGCCCCTGTACTTCTGTACTCTATACTCCTCCCCTCCTGTACTCCTCTGCCCCTGTACTTCTGTACTCTATACTCCTCCCCTCCTGTACTCCTCTGCCCCTGTACTTCTGTACTCTATACTCCTGCCCTCCAGTACTCCTCTGCCCCTGTGCTTCTGTACACTATACCCCTCCCCTCCTGTACTCCTCTGCCCCTGTACTTCTGTACTCTATACTCCTCCCCTCCTGTACTCCTCTGCCCCTGTACTTCTGTACTCTATACTCCGGCTCTCCTGTACTCCTCTGCCCCTGTACTTCTGTACTCTATACTCCTGCCCTCCTGTACTCCTCTGCCCCTGTGCTTCTGTACTCTATACTCCTGCTCTCCTGTACTCCTCTGCCCCTGTACTTCTGTACTCTATACTCCTGCCCTCTGGTACTCCTCTGCCCCTGTGCTTCTGTACTGTATACTCCTGCTCTCCTGTACTCCTCTGCCCCTGTGCTTCTGTACTCTATACTCCTCCCCTCCTGTACTCCTCTGCCCCTGTACTTCTGTACTCTATACTCCTGCCCTCCAGTACTCCTCTGCCCCTGTACTTCTGTACTCTATACTCCTGCCCTCCTGTACTCCTCTGCCCCTGTGCTTCTGTACTCTATACTCCTGCCCTCCAGTACTCCTCTGCCCCTGTGCTTCTGTACTCTATACTCCTCCCCTCCTGTACTCCTCTGCCCCTGTGCTTCTGTACTCTATACTCCTCCCCTCCTGTACTCCTCTGCCCCTGTGCTTCTGTACTCTATTCGCCTGCCCTCCTGTACTCCTCTGCCCCTGTACTTCTGTACTCTATACTCCTGCTCTCCTGTACTCCTCTGCCCCTGTACTTCTGTACTCTATACTCCTGCCCTCCAGTACTCCTCTGCCCCTGTGCTTCTGTACTCTATACTCCTGCCCTCCAGTACTCCTCTGCCCCTGTGCTTCTGTACTCTATACTCCTCCCTTCCTGTACTCCTCTGCCCCTGTGCTTCTGTACTCTATACTCCTTCCCTCCTGTACTCCTCTGCCCCTGTGCTTCTGTACTCTATACTCCTCCCCTCCTGTACTCCTCTGCCCCTGTACTTCTGTACTCTATACTCCTGCTCTCCTGTACTCCTCTGCCCCTGTACTTCTGTACTCTATACTCCTGCCAACCTGTACTCCTCTGCCCCTGTACTTCTGTGCTGTATACTCCTGCCCTCCTGTACTCCTCTGCCCCTGTATTTCTGTACTCTATATTCCTGCCCTCCTGTACTCCTCTGTCCCTGTACTTCTGTACTCTATACTCCTCCCCTCCTGTACTCCTCTGCCCCTGTACTTCTGTACTCTATACTCCTGCCCTCCTGTACTCCTCTGCCCCTGTACTTCTGTACTCTATACTCCTCCCCTCCTGTACTCCTCTGCCCCTGTACTTCTGTACTCTATACTCCTGCCCTCCTGTACTCCTCTGCCCCTGTACTTCTGTACTCTATACTCCTCCCCTCCTGTACTCCTCTGCCCCTGTACTTCTGTACTCTATACTCCTGCCCTCCAGTACTCCTCTGCACCTGTGCTTCTGTACTCTATACTCCTCCCCTCCTGTACTCCTCTGCCCCTGTACTTCTGTACTGTATACTCCTCCCCTCCTGTACTCCTCTGCCCCTGTACTTCTGTACTCTATACTCCTGCCCTCCAGTACTCCTCTGCCCCTGTACTTCTGTACTCTATACTCCTGCCCTCCTGTACTCCTCTGCCCCTGTGCTTCTGTACTCTATACTCCTGCTCTCCTGTACTCCTCTGCCCCTGTACTTCTGTACTCTATACTCCTGCCCTCTGGTACTCCTCTGCCCCTGTGCTTCTGTACTGTATACACCTGCTCTCCTGTACTCCTCTGCCCCTGTACTTCTGTACTCTATACTCCTGCCCTCTGGTACTCCTCTGCCCCTGTGCTTCTGCACTGTATACTCCTGCTCTCCTGTACTCCTCTGTCCCTGTACTTCTGTACTCTATACTCCTCCCCGCCTGTACTCCTCTGCCCCTGTACTTCTGTACTCTATACTCCTGCCCTCCACTACTCCTCTGCCCCTGTACTTCTGTACTCTATACTCCTGCCCTCATGTACTCCTCTGCCCCTGTACTTCTGTACTCTATACTCCTCCCCTCCTGTACTCCTCTGCCCCTGTACTTCTGTACTCTATATTCCTGCCCTCCTGTACTCCTCTGTCCCTGTACTTCTGTACTCTATACTCCTGCCCTCCAGTACTCCTCTGCCCCTGTGCTTCTGTACTCCATACTCCTGCCCTCCAGTACTCCTCTGCCCCTGTGCTTCTGTACTCTATACTCCTCCCTTCGTGTACTCCTCTGCCCCTGTGCTTCTGTACTCTATACTCCTTCCCTCCTGTACTCCTCTGCCCCTGTGCTTCTGTACTCTATACTCCTCCCCTCCTGTACTCCTCTGCCCCTGTACTTCTGTACTCTATACTCCTGCTCTCCTGTACTCCTCTGCCCCTGTACTTCTGTACTCTATACTCCTGCCAACCTGTACTCCTCTGCCCCTGTACTTCTGTGCTGTATACTCCTGCCCTCCTGTACTCCTCTGCCCCTGTATTTCTGTACTCTATACTCCTGCCCTCCTGTACTCCTCTGCCCCTGTACTTCTGTACTCTATACTCCTGCTCTCCTGTACTCCTCTGCCCCTGTACTTCTGTACTCTATACTCCTGCCAACCTGTACTCCTCTGCCCCTGTATTTCTGTACTCTATACTCTTGCCCTCCTGTACTCCTCTGCCCCTGTACTTCTGTACTCTATATTCCTGCCCTCCTGTACTCCTCTGTCCCTGTACTTCTGTACTCTATACTCCTCCCCTCCTGTACTCCTCTGCCCCTGTACTTCTGTACTCTATACTCCTGCCCTCCTGTACTCCTCTGCACCTGTGCTTCTGTACTCTATACTCCTCCCCTCCTGTACTCCTCTGCCCCTGTACTTCTGTACTGTATACTCCTCCCCTCCTGTACTCCTCTGCCCCTGTACTTCTGTACTCTATACTCCTGCCCTCCAGTACTCCTCTGCCCCTGTACTTCTGTACTCTATACTCCTGCCCTCCTGTACTCCTCTGCCCCTGTGCTTCTGTACTCTATATTCCTGCCCTCCTGTACTCCTCTGCCCCTGCACTTCTGTACTCTATACTCCAGCCCTCCTGTACTTCTGTACTCCTCTGCTCCTGCCCCCCTGTACTCCTCTGCCCCTGTACTTCTGTATGCTATACTCCTGCCCTCCTGTACTCCTCTGCCCCTGTAGTTCTGTACTCTATACTCCTGCCCTCCAGTACTCCTCTGCCCCTGTGCTTCTGTACTCTATACTCCTGCCCTCCTGTACTCCTCTGCCCCTGTGCTCCTGTACTCTATACTCCTCCCCTCCTGTACTCCTCTGCCCCTGTACTTCTGTACTCTATACTCCTGCCCTCCTGTACTTCTCTGCCCCTGTACTCCTGTACTCTATACTCCCGCTCTCCTGTACTTCTCTGCCCCTGTAATTCTGTACTGTATACTCCTGCCCTCCTGTACTCCTCTGCCCCTGTACTTCTGTAATCTATACTCCTGCTCTCCTGTACTCCTCTGCCCCTGTACTTCTGTACTGTAGACTCCTGCCCTCCTGTACTCCTCTGCCCCTGTGCTTCTGTACTCTATACTCCTGCCCTCCAGTACTCCTCTGCCCCTGTGCTTCTGTACTCTATACTCCTGCCCTCCTGTACTCCTCTGCCCCTGTGCTTCTGTACTCTATACTCCTGCACTCCTGTACTCCTCTGCCCCTGTGCTTCTGTACTCTATACTCCTGCCCTCCAGTACTCCTCTGCCCCTGTGCTTCTGTACTCTATACTCCTCCCCTCCTGTACTCCTCTGCCCCTGTGCTTCTGTACTCTATACTCCTCCCCTCCTGTACTCCTCTGCCCCTGTGCTTCTGTACTCTATACGCCTGCCCTCCTGTACTCCTCTGCCCCTGTACTTCTGTACTCTATACTCCTGCTCTCCTGTACTCCTCTGCCCCTGTACTTCTCTACTCTATACTCCTGCCCTCCAGTACTCCTCTGCCCCTGTGCTTCTGTACTCTATACTCCTGCCCTCCAGTACTCCTCTGCCCCTGTACTTCTGTACTCTATACTCCTGCTCCCCTGTACTCCTCTGCCCCTGTACTTCTGTACTCTATACTCCTGCCAACCTGTACTCCTCTGCCCCTGTACTTCTGTACTCTATACTCCTGCCCTCCTGTACTCCTCTGCCCCTGTACTTCTGTACTCTATACTCCTCCCCTCCTGTACTCCTCTGCCCCTGTACTTCTGTACTCTATACTCCTGCCCTCCAGTACTCCTCTGCCCCTGTGCTACTGTACACTATACCCCTCCCCTCCTGTACTCCTCTGCCCCTGTACTTCTGTACTCTATACTCCTGCCAACCTGTACTCCTCTGCCCCTGTATTTCTGTACTCTATACTCTTGCCCTCCTGTACTCCTCTGCCCCTGTACTTCTGTACTCTATATTCCTGCCCTCCTGTACTCCTCTGTCCCTGTACTTCTGTACTCTATACTCCTCCCCTCCTGTACTCCTCTGCCCCTGTACTTCTGTACTCTATACTCCTGCCCTCCTGTACTCCTCTGCACCTGTGCTTCTGTACTCTATACTCCTCCCCTCCTGTACTCCTCTGCCCCTGTACTTCTGTACTGTATACTCCTCCCCTCCTGTACTCCTCTGCCCCTGTACTTCTGTACTCTATACTCCTGCCCTCCAGTACTCCTCTGCCCCTGTACTTCTGTACTCTATACTCCTGCCCTCCTGTACTCCTCTGCCCCTGTGCTTCTGTACTCTATACTCCTGCTCTCCTGTACTCCTCTGCCCCTGTACTTCTGTACTCTATACTCCTGCCCTCTGGTACTCCTCTGCCCCTGTGCTTCTGTACTGTATACACCTGCTCTCCTGTACTCCTCTGCCCCTGTACTTCTGTACTCTATACTCCTGCCCTCTGGTACTCCTCTGCCCCTGTGCTTCTGCACTGTATACTCCTGCTCTCCTGTACTCCTCTGTCCCTGTACTTCTGTACTCTATACTCCTCCCCTCCTGTACTCCTCTGCCCCTGTAATTCTGTACTCTATACTCCTGCCCTCCACTACTCCTCTGCCCCTGTACTTCTGTACTCTATAATCCTGCCCTCCTGTACTCCTCTGCCCCTGTACTTCTGTACTCTATACTCCTCCCCTCCTGTACTCCTCTGCCCCTGTACTTCTGTACTCTATATTCCTGCCCTCCTGTACTCCTCTGTCCCTGTACTTCTGTACTCTATACTCCTGCTCTCCTGTACTCCTCTGCCCCTGCACTTCTGTACTCTATACTCCAGCCCTCCTGTACTTCTGTACTCCTCTGCTCCTGCCCCCCTGTACTCCTCTGCCCCTGTACTTCTGTATGCTATACTCCTGCCCTCCTGTACTCCTCTGCCCCTGTAGTTCTGTACTCTATACTCCTGCCCTCCAGTACTCCTCTGCCCCTGTGCTTCTGTACTCTATACTCCTGCCCTCCTGTACTCCTCTGCCCCTGTGCTCCTGTACTCTATACTCCTCCCCTCCTGTACTCCTCTGCCCCTGTACTTCTGTACTCTATACTCCTGCCCTCCTGTACTTCTCTGCCCCTGTACTCCTGTACTCTATACTCCCGCTCTCCTGTACTTCTCTGCCCCTGTAATTCTGTACTGTATACTCCTGCCCTCCTGTACTCCTCTGCCCCTGTACTTCTGTAATCTATACTCCTGCTCTCCTGTACTCCTCTGCCCCTGTACTTCTGTACTGTAGACTCCTGCCCTCCTGTACTCCTCTGCCCCTGTGCTTCTGTACTCTATACTCCTGCCCTCCAGTACTCCTCTGCCCCTGTGCTTCTGTACTCTATACTCCTCCCCTCCTGTACTCCTCTGCCCCTGTGCTTCTGTACTCTATACTCCTCCCCTCCTGTACTCCTCTGCCCCTGTACTTCTGTACTCTATACTCCTGCCCTCCTGTACTTCTCTGCCCCTGTACTCCTGTACTCTATACTCCCGCTCTCCTGTACTTCTCTACCCCTGTAATTCTGTACTGTATACTCCTGCCCTCCTGTACTCCTCTGCCCCTGTACTTCTGTACTCTATACTCCTGCTCTCCTGTACTCCTCTGCCCCTGTACTTCTGTACTCTATACTCCCGCTCTCCTGTACTCCTCTGCCCCTGTACTTCTGTACTGTATACTCCTGCCCTCCTGTACTCCTCTGCCCCTGTGCTTCTGTACTCTATACTCCTGCCCTCCAGTACTCCTCTGCCCCTGTGCGTCTGTACTCTATACTCCTCCCCTCCTGTACTCCTCTGCCCCTGTGCTTCTGTACTCTAAACTCTTCCCCTCCTGTACTCCTCTGCCCCTGTACTTCTGTACTCTATACTCCTGCTCTCCTGTACTCCTCTGCCCCTGTACTTCTGTACTCTATACTCCTGCCCTCTGCTACTCCTCTGCCCCTGTGCTTCTGTACTGTATACTCCTGCTCTCCTGTGCTTCTGTACTCTATACTCCTCCCCTCCTGTACTCCTCTGCCCCTGTACTTCTGTACTCTATACTCCTGCCCTCCTGTACTCCTCTGCCCCTGTACTTCTGTACTCTATACTCCTCCCCTCCTGTACTCCTCTGCCCCTGTGCTTCTGTACTCTATACTCCTCCCCTCCTGTACTCCTCTGCCCCTGTACTTCTGTACTCTATACTCCTGCCCTCTGGTACTCCTCTGCCCCTGTGCTTCTGTACTGTATACTCCTGCTCTCCTGTACTCCTCTGCCCCTGTACTTCTGTACTTTATACTCCTGCCCTCCTGTACTCCTCTGCCCCTGTACTTCTGTACTCTATACTCCTCCCCTCCTGTACTCCTCTGCCCCTGTACTTCTGTACTCTATGCTCCTGCCCTCCTGTACTCCTCTGCCCCTGTGCTTCTGTACTCTATACTCCTCCCCTCCTGTACTCCTCTGCCCCTGTGCTTCTGTACTCTATACTCCTCCCATCCTGTACTCCTCTGCCCCTGTACTTCTGTACTCTATACTCCTGCCCTCCAGTACTCCTCTGCCCCTGTACTTCTGTACTCTATACTCCTGCCCTCCAGTACTCCTCTGCCCCTGTGCTTCTGTACTCTATACTCCTCCCCTCCTGTACTCCTCTGCCCCTGTGCTTCTGTACTCTATACTCCTCCCCTCCTGTACTCCTCTGCCCCTGTACTTCTGTACTCTATACTCCTGCTCTCCTGTACTCCTCTGCCCCTGTACTTCTGTACTCTATACTCCTGCCAACCTGTACTCCTCTGCCCCTGTACTTCTGTGCTGTATATTCCTGCCCTCCTGTACTCCTCTGCCCCTGTACTTCTGTACTCTATACTCCTCCCCTCCTGTACTCCTCTGCCCCTGTACTTCTGTACTCTATACTCCTGCCCTCCAGTACTCCTCTGCCCCTGTGCTTCTGTACTCTATACTCCTCCCCTCCTGTACTCCTCTGCCCCTGTACTTCTGTACTCTATACTCCTCCCCTCCTGTACTCCTCTGCCCCTGTACTTCTGTACTCTATACTCCTGCTCTCCTGTACTCCTGTACTCTATACTCCTGCCCTCCTGTACTCCTCTGCCCCTGTACTTCTGTACTGTATACTCCTGCCCTCCTGTACTCTATACTCCTGCCCTCCTGTACTCTATACTCCTGCCCTCCTGTACTCCTCTGCCCCTGTACTTCTGTACTGTATACTCCTGCCCTCCTGTACTCCTCTGCCCCTTTACTTCTGTACTGTATATTCCTGCTCTCCTGTACTCCTCTGCCCCTGTACTTCTGTACTCTATACTCCTGCCCTCCTGTACTCCTCTGCCCCTGTGCTTCTGTACTCTATACTCCTCCCCTCCTGTACTCCTCTGCCCCTGTACTTCTGTACTGTATACTCCTGCCCTCCTGTACTCCTCTGCCCCTGTGCTTCTGTACTCTATACTCCTGCCCTCCAGTACTCCTCTGCCCCTGTGCTTCTGTACTCTGTACTCCTCCCCTCCTGTACTCCTCTGCCCCTGTGCTTCTGTACTCTATACTCCTCCCCTCCTGTACTCCTCTGCCCCTGTACTTCTGTACTCTATACTCCTGCTCTCCTGTACTCCTCTGCCCCTGTACTTCTGTACTCTATACTCCTGCCCTCCAGTACTCCTCTGCCCCTGTGCTTCTGTACTCTATACTCCTCCCCTCCTGTACTCCTCTGTCCCTGTGCTTCTGTACTCTATACTCCTCCCCTCCTGTACTCCTCTGTCCCTGTGCTTCTGTACTCTATACTCCTCCCCTCCTGTACTCCTCTGCCCCTGTATTTCTGTACTCTATACTCCTGCTCTCCTGTACTCCTCTGCCCCTGTACTTCTGTACTCTATACTCCTGCCAACCTGTACTCCTCTGCCCCTGTACTTCTGTACTCTATACTCCTCCCCTCCTGTACTCCTCTGCCCCTGTACTTCTGTACTCTATACTCCTCCCCTCCTGTACTCCTCTGCCCCTGTACTTCTGTACTCTATACTCCTGCCAACCTGTACTCCTCTGCCCCTGTACTTCTGTACTCTATACTCCTCCCCTCCTGTACTCCTCTGCCCCTGTACTACTGTACTCTATACTCCTCCCCTCCTGTACTCCTCTGCCCCTGTACTTCTGTACTCTATACTCCTGCCCTCCAGTACTCCTCTGCCCCTGTGCTTCTGTACACTATACCCCTCCCCTCCTGTACTCCTCTGCCCCTGTACTTCTGTACTCTATACTCCTGCCAACCTGTACTCCTCTGCCCCTGTACTTCTGTACTCTATACTCCTCCCCTCCTGTACTCCTCTGCCCCTGTACTTCTGTACTCTATACTCCTCCCCTCCTGTACTCCTCTGCCCCTGTACTTCTGTACTCTATACTCCTGCCCTCCAGTACTCCTCTGCCCCTGTGCTTCTGTACACTATACCCCTCCCCTCCTGTACTCCTCTGCCCCTGTGCTTCTGTACTCTATACTCCTCCCCTCCTGTACTCCTCTGCCCCTGTACTTCTGTACTCTATACTCCTGCTCTCCTGTACTCCTCTGCCCCTGTACTTCTGTACTCTATACTCCTGCCCTCCTGTACTCCTCTGCCCCTGTGCTTCTGTACTCTATACTCCTGCTCTCCTGTACTCCTCTGCCCCTGTACTTCTGTACTCTATACTCCTGCCCTCTGGTACTCCTCTGCACCTGTGCTTCTGTACTATATACTCCTGCTCTCCTGTACTCCTCTGCCCCTGTGCTTCTGTACTCTATACTCCTCCCCTCCTGTACTCCTCTGCCCCTGTACTTCTGTACTCTATACTCCTGCCCTCCAGTACTCCTCTGCCCCTGTACTTCTGTACTCTATACTCCTGCCCTCCTGTACTCCTCTGCCCCTGTGCTTCTGTACTCTATACTCCTGCCCTCCAGTACTCCTCTGCCCCTGTGCTTCTGTACTCTATACTCCTCCCCTCCTGTACTCCTCTGCCCCTGTGCTTCTGTACTCTATACTCCTCCCCTCCTGTACTCCTCTGCTTCTGTACTTATGTACTCTATACGCCTGCCCTCCTGTACTCCTCTGCCCCTGTACTTCTGTACTCTATACTCCTGCTCTCCTGTACTCCTCTGCCCCTGTACTTCTGTACTCTATACTCCTGCCCTCCAGTACTCCTCTGCCCCTGTGCTTCTGTACTCTATACTCCTGCCCTCCAGTACTCCTCTGCCCCTGTGCTTCTGTACTCTATACTCCTCCCTTCCTGTACTCCTCTGCCCCTGTGCTTCTGTACTCTATACTCCTCCCCTCCTGTACTCCTCTGCCCCTTTGCTTCTGTACTCTATACTCCTCCCCTCCTGTACTCCTCTGCCCCTGTACTTCTGTACTCTATACTCCTGCTCTCCTGTACTCCTCTGCCCCTGTACTTCTGTACTCTATACTCCTGCCAACCTGTACTCCTCTGCCCCTGTACTTCTGTGCTGTATACTCCTGCCCTCCTGTACTCCTCTGCCCCTGTATTTCTGTACTCTATACTCTTGCCCTCCTGTACTCCTCTGCCCCTGTACTTCTGTACTCTATATTCCTGCCCTCCTGTACTCCTCTGTCCCTGTACTTCTGTACTCTATACTCCTGCCCTCCTGTACTCCTCTGCCCCTGTACTTCTGTACTCTATACTCCTGCCCTCCTGTACTCCTCTGCCCCTGTACTTCTGTACTCTATACTTCTGCCCTCCAGTACTCATCTGCACCTGTGCTTCTGTACTCTATACTCCTCCCCTCCTGTACTCCTCTGCCCCTGTACTTCTGTACTCTATACTCCTCCCCTCCTGTACTCCTCTGCCCCTGTACTTCTGTACTCTATACTCCTGCCCTCCAGTACTCCTCTGCCCCTGTACTTCTGTACTCTATACTCCTGCCCTCCTGTACTCCTCTGCCCCTGTGCTTCTGTACTCTATACTCCTGCTCTCCTGTACTCCTCTGCCCCTGTACTTCTGTACTCTATACTCCTGCTCTCCTGTACTCCTCTGCCCCTGTACTTCTGTACTCTATACTCCTGCCCTCTGGTACTCCTCTGCCCCTGTGCTTCTGTACTGTATACTCCTGCTCTCCTGTACTCCTCTGCCCCTGTACTTCTGTACTCTATACTCCTCCCCTCCTGTACTCCTCTGCCCCTGTACTTCTGTACTCTATACTCCTGCCCTCCACTACTCCTCTGCCCCTGTACTTCTGTACTCTATACTCCTGCCCTCCACTACTCCTCTGCCCCTGTACTTCTGTACTCTATACTCCTCCCCTCCTGTACTCCTCTGCCCCTGTACTTCTGTACTCTATATTCCTGCCCTCCTGTACTCCTCTGTCCCTGTACTTCTGTACTCTATACTCCTGCCCTCCTGTACTCCTCTGCCCCTGAACTACTGTACTCTATACTCCAGCCCTCCTGTACTTCTGTACTCTATGCTCCTGCCCCCCTGTACTCCTCTGCCCCTGTACTTCTGTATGCTATACTCCTGCCCTCCTTTACTCCTCTGCCCCTGTAGTTCTGTACTCTATACTCCTGCCCTCCAGTACTACTCTGCCCCTGTGCTTCTGTACTCTATACTCCTCCCCTCCTGTACTCCTCTGCCCCTGTGCTTCTGTACTCTATACTCCTCCCCTCCTGTACTCCTCTGCCCCTGTACTTCTGTACTCTATACTCCTGCCCTCCTGTACTCCTCTGCCCCTGTGCTTCTGTACTCTATACTCCTGCTCTCCTGTACTCCTCTGCCCCTGTACTTCTGTACTCTATACTCCTGCTCTCCTGTACTCCTCTGCCCCTGTACTTCTGTACTCTATACTCCTGCCCTCTGGTACTCCTCTGCCCCTGTGCTTCTGTACTGTATACTCCTGCTCTCCTGTACTCCTCTGCCCCTGTACTTCTGTACTCTATACTCCTCCCCTCCTGTACTCCTCTGCCCCTGTACTTCTGTACTCTATACTCCTGCCCTCCACTACTCCTCTGCCCCTGTACTTCTGTACTCTATACTCCTGCCCTCCACTACTCCTCTGCCCCTGTACTTCTGTACTCTATACTCCTCCCCTCCTGTACTCCTCTGCCCCTGTACTTCTGTACTCTATATTCCTGCCCTCCTGTACTCCTCTGTCCCTGTACTTCTGTACTCTATACTCCTGCCCTCCTGTACTCCTCTGCCCCTGAACTACTGTACTCTATACTCCAGCCCTCCTGTACTTCTGTACTCTATGCTCCTGCCCCCCTGTACTCCTCTGCCCCTGTACTTCTGTATGCTATACTCCTGCCCTCCTTTACTCCTCTGCCCCTGTAGTTCTGTACTCTATACTCCTGCCCTCCAGTACTACTCTGCCCCTTTGCTTCTGTACTCTATACTCCTCCCCTCCTGTACTCCTCTGCCCCTGTGCTTCTGTACTCTATACTCCTCCCCTCCTGTACTCCTCTGCCCCTGTGCTTCTGTACTCTATACTCCTCCCCTTCTGTACTCCTCTGCCCCTGTACTTCTGTACTGTATACTCCTGCCCTCCTGTACTCCTCTGCCCCTGTACTTCTGTACTCTATACTCCTGCTCTCCTGTACTCCTCTGCCCCTGTACTCTATACTCCTGCCCTCCAGTACTCCTCTGCCCCTGTGCTTCTGTACTCTATACTCCTCCCCTCCTGTACTCCTCTGCCCCTGTGCTTCTGTACTCTATACTCCTCCCCTCCTGTACTCCTCTGCCCCTGTGCTTCTGTACTCTATACTCCTCCCCTCCTGTACTCCTCTGCCCCTGTACTTCTGTACTCTATACTCCTGCTCTCCTGTACTCCTCTGCCCTGTGCTTCTGTACTCTATACTCCTGCCCTCCAGTACTCCTCTGCCCCTGTGCTTCTGTACTCTATACTCCTCCCCTCCTGTACTCCTCTGCCCCTGTGCTTCTGTACTCTATACTCCTCCCCTCCTGTACTCCTCTGCCCCTGTGCTTCTGTACTCTATACTCCTCCCCTCCTGTACTCCTCTGCCCCTGTGCTTCTGTACTCTATACTCCTGCCCTCCTGTACTCCTCTGCCCCTGTACTTCTGTACTCTATACTCCTGCCCTCCTGTACTCCTCTGCCCCTGTACTTCTGTACTCTATACTCCTGCCCTCCTTTACTCCTCTGCCCCTGTACTTCTCTCATCTATACTCCTGCCCTCCTGTACTCCTCTGCCCCTGTACTTCTGTACTCTATACTTCTGCCCTCCTGTACTCCTCTGCCCCTGTACTTCTGTACTCTATACTCCTGCCCTCCTGTACTTCTCTGCCCCTGTACTTCTGTACTCTATGCTCCTACCCTCCTGTACTCCTCTGCCCCTGTACTTCTGTACTGTATACTCCTGCCCTCCTATACTCCTCTGCCCCTGTACTTCTGTACTCTATGCTCCTGCCGTCCTGTACTCCTCTGCCCCTGTACTTCTGTACTCTATACTCCTGCCCTCCTTTACTCCTCTGCCCCTGTTCTTCTCTCATCTATACTCCTGCCCTCCTGTACTCCTCTGCCCCTGTACTTCTGTACTCTATACTTCTGCCCTCCTGTACTCCTCTGCCCCTGTACTTCTGTACTCTATACTCCTGCCCTCCTGTACTTCTCTGCCCCTGTACTTCTGTACTCTATACTCCTGCCCTCCTGCACTCCTCTGCCCCTGTGCTTCTGTACTCTATACTCCTGCTCTCCTGTACTCTTCTGCCCCTGTACTTCTGTACTCTATACTCCTGCCAACCTGTACTCCTCTGCCCCTGTACTTCTGTACTCTATACTCCTCCCCTCCTGTACTCCTCTGCCCTGTACTTCTGTACTATATGATCCTGCCCTCCTGTACTTCTCTGCCCCTGTACTTCTGTACTCTATACTCCTGCCCTCCAGTACTCCTCTGCCCCTGTACTTCTGTATGCTATACTCCTGCCCTCCTGTACTTCTCTGCCCCTGTACTTCTGTATGCTATACACCTGCCCTCCTGTACTCCGCTGCCCCTGTACTTCTGTACTCTATGCTCCTGCCCTCCTGTACTCCTCTGCCCCTGTACTTCTGTACTCTATACTCCTGCCCTCCTGTACTCCTCTGCCCCTGTACTTCTCTACTCTATACTCCTGCTCTCCTGTAATCCTCTGCCCCTGTACTTCTGTACTCTATGCTCCTGCCCTCCTGTACTCTTCTGCCCCTGTACTTCTGTACTCTATACTCCTGCCATCCAGTACTCCTCTGCCCCTGTACTTCTGTACTCTATACTCCTGCCCTCCTGTACTCCTCTGCCCCTGTACTTCTGTACTCTATACTCCTGCTCTCCTGTACTCCTCTGCCCCTGTACTTCTGTACGCTATACTCCTGCCCTCCTGTACTCCTCTGCCCCTGTACTTCTGTACTCTATACTCCTGCCCTCCTGTACTCCTCTGCCCTTGTACTTCTGTACTCTATACTCCTGCCCTCCTGTACTCCTCTGCCCCTGTACTTCTGTACTCTATACTCCTGCCCTCCTGTACTCCTCTGCCCCTGTACTTCTGTACTCTATACTCCTGCTCTCCTGTACTCCTCTGCCCCTGTACTTCTGTACTCTATACTCCTGCTGTCCTGTACTCCTCTGCCCCTGTACTCCTGTACTCTATACTCCTGCCCTCCTGTACTCCTCTGCCCCTGTGCTTCTGTACTCTATACTCCTGCCCTCCTGTACTTCTCTGCCCCTGTGCTTCTGTACTCTATACTCCTGCCCTCCAGCACTCCTCTGCCCCTGTACTTTTGTACTCTATACTCCTGCTCTCCTGTACTCCTCTGCCCCTGTGCTTCTCTACTCTATACTCCTGCCCTCCTGTACTCCTCTGCCCCTGTACTTCTGTACTCTATACTCCTGCCCTCCTGTACTCCTCTGCCCCTGTGCTTCTGTACTCTATACTCCTCCCCTCCTGTACTCCTCTGCCCCTGTACTTCTGTACTCTATACTCCTGCTCTCCTGTACTCCTCTGCCCCTGTACTTCTGTACTCTATACTCCTCCCCTCCTGTATTCTCTGCCCCTGTACTTCTGTACGCTATACTCCTGCTCTCCTGTACTTCTCTGCCCCTGTACTTCTCTACTCTATACTCCTGCTCTCCTGTACACCTCTGCCACTGTACTCCTGTACTCTATACTCCTGCCCTCCTGTACTCCTCTGCCCCTGTACTTCTGTACTCTATACTCCTGCCCTCCAGTACTCCTCTGCCCCTGTACTTCTGTACGCTATACTCCTGCCCTCCTGTACTTCTGTACTCTATGCTCCTGCCCCCCTGTACTCCTCTGGCCCTGTACTTCTGTATACCCGATCATTGGCCGTATACCCGATCACTGGCCGTATACCCGATCACTGGCCGTATACCTGATCACTGTATACCCGATCACTGTATACCCGATCACTGGCCGATCACTGGCCGTATACCCGATCACTGTATACCCGATCACTGGCCGTATACCTGATCACTGTATACCCGATCACTGGCCGATCACTGGCCGTATACCCGATCACTGGCCGTATACCCGATCACTGTATACCCGATCACTGGCCGATCACTGGCCGTATACCCGATCACTGGCCGTATATCCGATCACTGTATACCCGATCACTGTATACCCGATCACTGTATACTCGATCACTGTATACCCGATCACTGGCCGTATACCCGATCACTGTATACCCGATCACTGGCCGATCACTGGCCGTATATCCGATCACTGTATACCCGATCACTGTATACCCGATCACTGTATACCCGATCACTGTATACCCGATCACTGGCCGTATACCCGATCACTGGCCGTATACCCGATCACTGGCCGTATACCTGATCACTGATTGCTGTGCATTTCCCAGCTGTTATCCTTGGCAGTGGCAGCAGGGGGCAGTGTTGGGCTGTGGCTCACATTTACAAGACCAGAAAATAAACATCTCTAGAAAAGTTAAATTGGCTACACCACAGTGACATCTATCATTACAGTATAGTGTGCACTATGTGCAGGGGGGTGTACTATGTGCAGGGGGGTTTACTATGTGCAGGGGGTGTGTACTATGTGCAGGGGGTGTGTACTATGTGCAGTGGGTGTGTACTATGTGCAGGGGGTGTGTACTATGTGCAGGGGGTGTGTACTATGTGCAGGGGGGTGTACTATGTGCAGGAGGGTGTACTATGTGCAGGAGGGTGTACTATGTGCAGGAGGGTGTACTATGTGCAGGGGGTGTACTATGTGCAGGGGGTGTACTATGTGCAGGGGGTGTGTACTATGTGCAGTGTGTACTAAGTGCAGGGGGTGTGTACTATGTGCAGTGTGTACTAAGTGCAGGGGGTGTGTACTATGTGCAGTGTGTACTAAGTGCAGGGGGTGTGTACTATGTGCAGGCGGTGTGTACTATGTGCATGGGGTGTACATAACACTGGCTGCAGAGAGCACAGAGCACAGCAGTGTGAGGTGTGATTACACATCTCTCCAGGGACAATACATAACACTGGCTGCAGAGAGCACAGAGCACAGCAGTGTGAGGACTGATTACACATCTCTCCAGGGACAATACATAACACTGGCTGCGGAGAGCACAGAGCACAGCAGTGTGAGGTCTGATTACTCATCTCTCCAGGGACAATACATAACACTGGCTGCAGAGAGCACAGAGCACAGCAGTGTGAGGTCTGATTACTCATCTCTCCAGGGACAATGCATAACACTGGCTGCAGAGTGCACAGAGCACAGCAGTGTGAGGTCTGATTACACATCTCTCCGGGGACAATACATAACACTGGCTGCAGAGAGAACAGAGCACAGCAGTGTGAGGTCTGATTACACATCTCTCCAGGGACAATACATAACACTGGCTGCAGAGAGCACAGAGCACAGCAGTGTGAGGTCTAATTCCACATTTCTCTGTCTGCAGTCTCATGGTCACAAATGCTGATGGATCCCTTTAAGGAGGGCTGATCTGGGATGTTATGCTATTACTGAGCGCGGTGATAACATGTGGCGGTTATTATCAGCGATTAGTTATACAGCGCGGCCGGTGCAATGCTCCGGCTGTCATCTCCTCCGTCTATTACACGGATAATGGAGGAGGAAGCATTTATCATCCATCTCGCCGTGCGTTCTCCTGATGGTAATTATCAGACACACAACGCACCCTTAAAGGGATAATAACCCCAAACTAAGAGGCCTGAAAACTGGACAAGCCTCAGCTAAAGGGACGGCTCCAGCCCCCAATGTCTTGTGTCGTCTCACATTCACCGAGCACGAAAGTCACTGTCATCGAGATGTGCAGAAGGAGCCGCGTCTATGATCTCCGGTGACAGCGCTCTCCAGCCTGCCTTACACTCGTCTGCTCATTACCTTAATCAGCTTTAATTGCTGCCTCTGAACCCTCACAGCTCAGAGGAGAGGAATAACATCATAGAGCTGTCACCTACAAGTCACTCTGCCGACCAACAGCAAATGAAAGGATGAAGAAATAAAGAAGAAGAACAAGACAAGGAAGAGTGAAGGTCAGGAGAAGAAAAGTGGATGATGGGGAGTTAAGTGAGAAGAAGAAGAGTAAGGAGGAGAGTGAGAAGAAGAAGAGTAAGGAGGAGAGTGAGAAGAAGAAGAGTAAGGAGGAGAGTGAGAAGAAGAAGAGTAAGGAGGAGAGTGAGAGTGAGAAGAAGAAGAGTAAGGAGGAGAGTGAGAAGAAGAAGAGTAAGGAGGAGAGTGAGAAGAAGAGTAAGGAAAGAGAGAGAAGAAGAAGAGTAAAGAGGATAGTGAGAAGAAGAGTAAAGAGGATAGTGAGAAGAAGAAGAGCAAGGAGGAGAGTGAGAAGAAGAGTAAGGAGGAGAATGAGAAGAAGAAGAGTAAGGAGGAGAGTGAGAAGAAGAACAGTAAGGAGGAGAGTGAGAAGAAGAAGAGTAAGGAGAGAGTGAGAAGAAGAAGAGTAAGGAGGAGAATGAGAAGAAGAGTAAGGAGGAGAGTGAGAAGAAGAACAGTAAGGAGGAGAGTGAGAAGAAGAAGAGTAAGGAGAGAGTGAGAAGAAGAAGAGTAAGGAGGAGAATGAGAAGAAGAGTAAGGGAAAGAGTGAGAAGAAGAGTAAGGAGGAGAGTGAGAAGAAGAGTAAGGAGGGAGTGATAAGAAGAGTAAGGAGGAGAGAGAGAGAAGAAGAATAGTAAGGAGGAGAGAGAGAGAAGAAGAAGAGTAAGGAGAGAGTGAGAAGAAGAGCAAAGAGGAGAGTGAGAAGAAGAATAGTAAGGAGGAGAGAGAGAGAAGAAGAAGAGTAAGGAGAGAGTGAGAAGAAGAGCAAAGAGGAGAGTGAGAAGAAGAAGAGTAAGGAGGAGAGTGAGAAGAAGAAGAGTAAGGAGGAGAGAGAGAGAAGAAGAAGAGTAAGGAGGAGAGAGAGAGAAGAAGAAGAGTAAGGAGGAGAGTGAGAAGAAGAAGAGTAAGGAGGAGAGAGAGAGAAGAAGAAGAGTAAGGAGGAGAGTGAGAAGAAGAAGAGTAAGGAGGAGAGAGAAGAAGAAGAGTAAGGAGGAGAGAGAGAGAAGAAGAAGAGTAAAAAGAGAGTGAGAAGAAGAGCAAGGAGGAGAGTGAGAAGAAGAAGAGCAAGGAGGAGAGTGAGAAGAAGAAGAGTAAAGAGTAAAGAGGAGAGTGAGAAGAAGAAGAGTAAGGAGAGAGTGAGAAGAAGAGTAAGGAGGAGAGTGAGAATAAGAAGAGTAAGGAGGAGAGAGAGAAGAAGAAGAGTAAGGAGTAGAGAGAGAGAAGAAGAAGAGCAAGGAGGAGAGTGAGAAGATGAAGAGCAAGGAGGAGAGTGAGAAGAAGAAGAGTAAGGAGGAGAGTGAGAAGAAGAAGAGCAAGGAGGAGCGTGAGAAGAAGAAGAGCAAGGAGAGAGTGAGAAGAAGAAGAGCAAGGAGAGAGAGAAGAAGAAGAGCAAGGAGGAGAGTGAGAAGAAGAAGAGCAAGGAGGAGAGTGAGAAGAAGAAGAGCAAGGAGGAGAGTGAGAAGAAGAAGAGCAAGGAGGAGCGTGAGAAGAAGAAGAGCAAGGGGGAGAGTGAGAAGAAGAAGAGCAAGGAGAGAGAGAAGAAGAAGAGTAAGGAGAGATTGAGAAGAAGAGTAAGGGGGAGAGTGAGAAGAAGAAGAGCAAGGGGGAGAGTGAGAAGAAGAAGAGTAAGGAGAGAGAGAAGAAGAAGAGTAAGGAGAGATTGAGAAGAAGAGTAAGGGGGAGAGTGAGAAGAAGAAGAGCAAGGGGGAGAGTGAGAAGAAGAAGAGCAAGGGGGAGAGTGAGAAGAAGAAGAGTAAGGAGGAGAGTGAGAAGAAGAAGAGTAAGGAGGAGAGTGAGAAGAAGAAGAGCAAGGAGGAGAGTGAGAAGAAGAAGAGCAAGGAGGAGAGTGAGAAGAAGAAGAGCAAGGAGAGAGAGAGAGAAGAAGAAGAGTAAGGGGGAGAGTGAGAAGAAGAAGAGCAAGGAGGAGAGTGAGAAGAAGAAGAGCAAGGAGGAGAGTGAGAAGAAGAAGAGCAAGGGGGAGAGTGAGAAGAAGAAGAGTAAGGAGAGAGAGAAGAAGAAGAGTAAGGAGAGATTGAGAAGAAGAGTAAGGGGGAGAGTGAGAAGAAGAAGAGCAAGGGGGAGAGTGAGAAGAAGAAGAGCAAGGGGGAGAGTGAGAAGAAGAAGAGTAAGGAGGAGAGTGAGAAGAAGAAGAGTAAGGAGGAGAGTGAGAAGAAGAAGAGCAAGGAGGAGAGTGAGAAGAAGAAGAGCAAGGAGGAGAGTGAGAAGAAGTAGAGCAAGGAGGAGAGTGAGAAGATGAAGAGCAAGGAGGAGAGTGAGAAGAAGAGTAAGGAGGAGAGTGAGAAGAAGAAGAGCAAGGAGAGAGAGAGAGAAGAAGAAGAGCAAGGAGAGAGAGAAGAAGAAGAGTGAGAAGAAGAAGAGCGAGAAGTAGAGTGAGAAGAAGAGTAAGGAGGAGAGTAAGGAGGAGAGTGAGAAGTAGAGTAAAGAGGAGAGTGAGAAGAAGAAAAGTAAGGGGGAGAGTGAGACGAAGAGTAAGGAGAGAGTGAGAAGAAGAGTAAGGAGGAGAGTGAGAAGAAGAAGAGCAAGGAGGAGAGTGAGAAGAAGAAGAGCAAGGAGGAGAGTGAGAAGAAGAAGAGCAAGGAGGAGAGTGAGAAGAAGAAGAGCAAGGGGGAGAGTGAGAAGAAGAAGAGTGAGAAGTAGAAGAGTAAGGAGGAGAAGAGTAAGGAGGAGAAGAGTAAGGAGGAGAGTGAGGAGAAGAAGAGTAAGGAAAGAGAGAGAAGAAGAAGAGTAAGGAGGAGAGTGAGGAGAAGAAGAGTAAGGAAAGAGAGAGAAGAAGAAGAGTAAGGGGGAGAGTGAGAAGAAGAAGAAGAGTAAGGAGAGTGAAAAGAAAATAAAACATTTATGGGTGTCAGCAGAATCCCAAGACACCTCCACACTGCAATGTTAAGGGTTAAAAAAAAACGCAAGGAGGAGAGTGAGAAGAAGAAGAGTAAGGAGGAGAGTGAGAAGAAGAAGAGTAAGGAGGAGAGTGAGAAGAAGAACAGTAAGGAGAGAGAGAGAGAGAGAGAGAGAGAGAGAAGAAGAGTAAGGGGGAGAGTGAGAAGAAGAAGAGTGAGAAGTAGAAGAGTAAGGAGGAGAAGAGTAAGGAGGAGAAGAGTAAGGAGGAGAGTGAGAAGAAGAAGAGTAAGGAGGAGAGTGAGAAGAAGAAGAGTAAGGAGGAGAGTGAGAAGAAGAAGAGTAAGGAGGAGAGTGAGAAGAAGAAGAGTAAGGAGGAGAGTGAGAAGAAGAAGAGTAAGGAGGAGAGTGAGAAGAAGAGTAAGGAGGAGAGTGATAAGAAGAGTAAAGGGGAGAATGAGAAGAAGAGGAGTAAGGAGGGAGTGAGAAGAAGAGTAAGGAGGAGAGTGAGAAGAAGAGTAAGGAGGAGAGTGAGAAGAAGAGTAAGGGGGAGAGTGAGAAGAAGAAGAGTAAGGAGGAGAGTGAGAAGAAGAGTAAGGGGGAGAGTGAGAAGAAGAGTAATGGGGAGAATGAGAAGAAGAAGAGTAAGGAGGGAGTGAGAAGAAGAGTAAGGAGGAGAGTGAGAAGAAGAGTAAAGAGGAGAGTGAGAAGAAGAGTAAGGGGGAGAGTGAGAAGAAGAGTAAAGGGGAGAATGAGAAGAAGAAGAGTAAGGAGGGAGTGAGAAGAAGAGTAAGGAGGAGAGTGAGAAGAAGAGTAAAGGGGAGAATGAGAAGAAGAGTAAGGAGGAGAGTGAGAAGAAGAGTAAAGAGGATTTTCCCAAATTAGGGAGATTGCCAGATCCAACATTTTGGGAAAGGAAGGGTATAAAATATTTTGCACAGATATTTGAAAATGGAAGAGTGGTAAATTTCAATTTTTTAAGGATAAATATGCATTAAGGGAAAAGGATTTTTTAAGATATTTTCAACTAGTTCACGCTATTAATGCAATTAGAGTGAGGAAAAATTTAGAAATAAATTCACATGATTGTTTAGAATATGTGCAAAACACAAGAAAAAAAAGGGGTTTGATCGCAGGCATTTATAAATTTTTGGTTAAGGGGTATTCCGTGGGGGTTTCTCACAAATCACAAGAAAGATGGGAAAAGCAGGTAGGAGTGATAACGAGGGAAGAATGGGGTGGGATCTACAGAAACGCTAAGATAGGATCAACAAACGAAAACCATCGAATAATACAGATTAAGATTCTTTACCTGCTGTACTACTCCCCTGTACAGGATGAAAATCAGGGAATCGTCCCTATGTTTCAAATGTGGAGAGGTCGGAGCTGACTTCACTCATGTAATTTGGTCATCTCAGGCAATTCACAAGTTTTGGAGTGAAGTATTCCAGCGTGTGAATACCACCCTAGAATTATCTCTTATTCCTTCCATCTCAATAGCTATTATTGGGAAATGTAGCTCCGTGGAAAGTAGATCAACCTTTAAAGCAACCATTCTCAAATTAATGATGCTGGCGAAAGTGCTGATTGTAAGGGAATGGGGAAGCAACAGTGGTAAGAAAATAACAATCAGGAGGTGGATAAATCTATCCTTAAAGGTAAAGGAATATGAAAGAATACAAGCTGAGAAGAGGGGCACGATGAGGAAATGGGCTAGAACATGGGATAAATGGAACTAGACAAACCAGCATACAGGAATAAGGGAAGGTTAATACTCTTAAGAATCATCCAAGTTAAAAAATCTTTATTAAAGCTATAATAATTTTTATTATATTTATTTAATTATTATTATTATTTTTCTTTTTCTTTCCCTCCTGCCAGGGGGGGGGGGGGGGGGGAAGGGAGGGAGAGGGGATGTGGAGAAAATGGAAACTGTTTTGTATTTATCTAGAGGCTTCATTCTTTAGGTTAATGTTTGTATACAGATGGCACTTTAATATTTGGGTCTATTTGGCTTTTGTATAGACTATAATGTAGTGCTAAGATTGGAATGTAAATCAATATGCACAAGAGTACTTTTCTATGCATGGAATTTATTATATGTAAGAAATGTAGGAAATATTGGTGCATATATGTATTATGTGTATAATTTATGTAAAAATCAATAAAGCTTTTCTAAAAAAAAAAAAAAAAAAAGAATTAAAAGAAAAAAAGAGGAGAGTGAGAAGAAGAGTAAGGAGGAGAATGAGAAGAAGAAGAGTAAGGAGGAGAGTGAGAAGAAGAAGAGCAAGGAGGAGAGTGAGAAGAAGAAGAGTAAGGAGGAGAGTGAGAAGAAGAAGAGCAAGGAGGAGAGTGAGAAGAAGAAGAGTAAGGAGGAGAGTGAGAAGAAGAAGAGTAAGGAGGAGAGTGAGAAGAAGAAGAGTAAGGAGGAGAGTGAGAAGAAGAAGAGTAAGGAGGAGAGTGAGAAGAAGAAGAGCAAGGAGGAGAGTGAGAAGAAGAAGAGCAAGAAGGAGAGTGAGAAGAAGAGTAAGGAGGAGAGTGAGAAGAAGAAGAGTAAGGAGGAGAGTGAGAAGAAGAGTAAAGAGGATAGTGAGAAGAAGAAGAGTAAGGAGGAGAGTGAGAAGAAGAAGAGTAAGGAGAGAGTGAGAAGAAGAAGAGCAAGGAGGAGAGTAAGAAGAAGAAGAGTAAGGAGGAGAGTGAGAAGAAGAAGAGTAAGGAGGAGAGTGAGAAGAAGAGTAAAGAGGATAGTGAGAAGAAGAAGAGTAAGGAGGAGAGTGAGAAGAAGAAGAGTAAGGAGAGAGTGAGAAGAAGAAGAGCAAGGAGGAGAGTGAGAAGAAGAAGAGCAAGGAGGAGAGTGAGAAGAAGAAGAGTAAGGAGGAGAGTGAGAAGAAGAAGAGTAAGGAGAGAGTGAAAAGAAGAAGAAGAAGAAGAGTAAGGAGGAGAGTGAGAAGAAGAAGAAGGAAAGAGAGAAGAAGAAGAGTAAGGAAAGAGAGAGAAGAAGAAGAGTAAGGAGGAGAGTGAGAAGAAGAGTAAGGAGGAGAGTGAGAAGAAGAAGAGTAAGGAGGAGAGTGAGAAGAAGAGTAAGGAGGAGAGAGAGAAGAAGAGTAAGGAGGAGAGTGAGAAGAAGAGTAAGGGGGAGAGTGAGAAGAAGAGTAAGGAGGAGAGTGAGAAGAAGAGTAAGGAAAGAGAGAAGAAGAAGAGTAAGGAAAGAGAGAGAAGAAGAAGAGTAAGGAGGAGAGTGAGAAGAAGAGTAAGGAGGAGAGTGAGAAGAAGAGTAAGGAAAGAGAGAGAAGAAGAAGAGTAAGGAGGAGAGTGAGAAGAAGAGTAAGGAGGGAGTGATAAGAAGAGTAAGGAGGAGAGTGAGAAGAAGAAGAGTAAGGAGGAGAGTGAGAAGAAGAGTAAGGAGGAGAGTGAGAAGAAGAGTAAGGAGGAGAGTGAGAAGAAGAAGAGTAAGGAGGAGAGTGAGAAGAAGAGTAAGGAGGAGAGTGAGAAGAAGAGTAAGGGAAAGAGTGAGAAGAAGAGTAAGGGAAAGAGTGAGAAGAAGAGTAAGGGAAAGAGTGAGAAGAAGAGTAAGGGAAAGAGTGAGAAGAAGAAGATTAAGGAGAGAGAGAAGAAGAAGATTAAGGGGGAGAGTGAGAAGAAGAAGAGTAAGGAGGAGAGTGAGAAGAAGAAGAGTAAGGAGGAGAGTGAGAAGAAGAAGAGTAAGGAGGAGAGTGAGAAGAAGAAGAGTAAGGAGGAGAGTGAGAAGAAGAGTAAGGGAAAGAGTGAGAAGAAGAGTAAGGGAAAGAGTGAGAAGAAGAAGATTAAGGAGAGAGAGAAGAAGAAGATTAAGGGGGAGAGTGAGAAGAAGAAGAGTAAGGAGGAGAGTGAGAAGAAGAAGAGTAAGGAGGAGAGTGAGAAGAAGAAGAGTAAGGAGAGAGTGAGAAGAAGAAGATTAAGGGGGAGAGTGAGAAGAAGAGTAAGGAGGAGAGTGAGAAGAAGAGTAAGGGGGAGAGTGAGAAGAAGAGTAAGGGGGAGAGTGAGAAGAAGAGTAAGGGGGAGAGTGAGAAGAAGAGTAAGGGGGAGATTGAGAAGAAGAGTAAGGGGGAGAGTGAGAAGAAGAGTAAGGGGGAGAGTGAGAAGAAGAGTAAGGAAAAAGAGAGAAGAAGAAGACTAAGGAGGAGAGAGAGAAGAAGAGTAAGGGGGAGAGTGAGAAGAAGAGTAAGGAGGAGAGTGAGAAGAAGAAGAGTAAGGAGGAGAGTGAGAAGAAGAGTAAGGAGGAGAGTGAGAAGAAGAGTAAGGAGGAGAGTGAGAAGAAGAGTAAGGAGGAGAGTGAGAAGAAGAAGACTAAGGAGGAGAGTGAGAAGAAGAAGAGTAAGGAGGAGAGTGAGAAGAAGAAGAGTAAGGAGGAGAGTGAAGGTGAGAAGAAGAAAAGTAAATGGTAGGAGGGTGACAAGAAGAATAAGGAAGAGGCGGAAAGGGAGAAAGAGAAAAGTATGGAAGAGCATGAGAAGTGGAATGATAACAATGAGAGTGAAGGCAAGTGGACATAGAAAGAGTAATGAGAGTAGTAGAGATGAGAGGAATAAGGTAAGTACGGGTGAGGTGGAGGTAAAGGACATAGTGAGATGGGAAGTCCCTCCTGAGTGTTGGAGAAGGTTCCGACACTCAATCAATCTCCACTTTATGACTCTTCAGGCACTGATGGCTTTCTCCAGGCTGTGGAGCGTCTATGATTTATGGCAGATGACTGATGGATTAGATTTCACATTTTGGTTATTTATAGATGTCTCCACCAAGTGCTGACACATCTATCACTCCTGTCATGGTGGATGGGACTGGACGCCCTGCATGGACAGAGATAAACTTATTCCTTACAGATATCCGTTCCATCACATTAACCTCAGAGAAAAGATAAAGCGAGGGATGTGGAGAAATCACCAAGAAAAGATCTAGATGTCACTGATGTAGGAGACATTCCTGGATTATAGTCCATTACATGTGATGGGCTGAGGACACGTCATCATATAAGAACATCCATAGTGAGGCCAGAAGTAACACACGTGTTTTGGGAACATATTCAGGAATATTTAGCTAATGGTGACGTCCACTTGCTCCAAAATCATGTACGACAACTTCACACATGGTGTAAAGAACAAAATGAACTTAAGGTATTAGGGGCAAACATGTCCCCGTAGGACACAGAAAAGTCTACTTATTCTCCTGGTATCACGTACATGACTTGTGACACTAGAGCTGCCACAATGCATCAGTGCAGACATTCCTCTGTAAGCAAAGGTGGGACCTCAATGCCGAATCTGTACCTGGGCCCCAGTATAATGCATGAGGAGTGGAGAGCCCGGGTTAGGGGTGCTGGGTCTCCAGGCACCATCGAGGTGTCACCAGGTGTTGGGGATGTCTGGAGGGGATGGTAAGACGTGCTGCATCCAAATGGGGAATAAGTCCGGAGAGTTCAGGTCTGCAGGGAACATTTACCTTCTTTACTGAAGAATTCAGGTGCAAAGCAACACAAGAAAATCCCAGGCCGACTCCTCCAATCTCCTACCTGGAAGAAGAAGGGTTAATGCTGAGGAGAGGTCTGGGTAGCTGCCCCCCTCTTCCTCAGAAGTCTGGTCCCAGGTCACAGGCTGGAGCCCCGGGTCTATGGCAGAGTGTCCCCATCTCAGCTTCTGGTGCTCAGGTAGACGGATAATCTTCTCCCCCAATCTCTGCTCCCTAACTGCGAGACACTCAGGACGAGGACTGCTCCCTAACTGCAAGACACTGAGGACGGGGACTGCTCTCTCTATATATCTTCTATTCCACAACAAACAACGACAAAGAGTTCTCTCACAGACTTACACTGAGTCCACTAAATAGTCTATGGCAGAAAGTTTCTAAAATGTTAAACAACTTTCCATACAGCATCTGTCATTCTAAAGGTCAGACTGTTTGCTTTTCTGGTAAACATTTTTCCTTCTGCAAAAGAATTTCCTCTATAGCTGTGGAAAATTACTGGATTTTACTGCTGTGACCATCGCCTGAGCTCTCTGCTGTCCCTGCTGTGACCAGCACCTTAGCTCTCTGCTGTCCCTGCTGTGACCAGGCCCTGAGCTCTCTGCTGTCCCTGCTGTGCTCTTCTCTTGAGCTCCCTGCTGTGCTCTTCTCCTGAGCTCTCTGCTGTCCCTGCTGTGACCAGCACCTGAGCTCTCTGCTGTCCCTGCTGTGACCAGCGCCTGAGCTCTATGCTGTCCCAGCTGTGCTCTGCTCCTGAGCTCTCTGCTGTCCCAGCTGTGCCAAGCACCTGAGCTCTCTGCTGTCCCAGCTGTGCTCTTCTCCTGAGCTCCCTGCTGTCCCTGCTGTGACCAGCGCCTGAGCTCTCTGCTGTCCCTGCTGTGACCAGCGCCTGAGCTCTCTGCTGTCCCTGCTGTGACCAGCGCCTGAGCTCTCTGCTGTCCCTGCTGTGACCAGCGCCTGAGCTCTCTGCTGTCCCTGCTGTGACCAGCGCCTGAGCTCTCTGCTGTCCCTGCTGTGACCAGCGCCTGAGCTCTCTGCTGTCCCTGCTGTGACCAGCGCCTGAGCTCTCTGCTGTCCCTGCTGTGACCAGCGCCTGAGCTCTCTGCTGTCCCTGCTGTGACCAGCGCCTGAGCTCTCTGCTGTCCCTGCTGTGACCAGCGCCTGAGCTCTCTGCTGTCCCTGCTGTGCTCTCTGCTCCTGAGCTCTCTGCTGTCCCCGCTGTGACCAGCGCCTGAGCTCTGTGCTGTCCCTGCTGTGACCAGCTCCTGAGCTCTCTGCTGTCCCTGCTGTGACCAGCGCCTGAGCTCTCTGCTGTCCCTGCTGTGACCAGCGCCTGAGCTCTCTGCTGTCCCTGCTGTGACCAGCGCCTGAGCTCTCTGCTGTCCCTGCTGTGACCAGCGCCTGAGCTCTCTGCTGTCCCCGCTGTGACCAGCGCCTGAGCTCTCTGCTGTCCCTGCTGTGCTCTCTGCTCCTGAGCTCTCTGCTGTCCCTGCTGTGACCAGTGCCTGAGCTCTCTGCTGTCCCTGCTGTGACCAGCGCCTGAGCTCTCTGCTGTCCCTGCTGTGACCAGCGCCTGAGCTCTCTGCTGTCCCTGCTGTGACCAGCGCCTGAGCTCTCTGCTGTCCCTGCTGTGACCAGCGCCTGAGCTCTCTGCTGTCCCTGCTGTGACCAGCGCCTGAGCTCTCTGCTGCCCCTGCTGTGACCAGCACCTGAGCTCTCTGCTGTCCCTGCTGTGACCAGCTCCTGAGCTCTCTGCTGTCCCTGCTGTGCTCTCTGCTCCTGAGCTCTCTGCTGTCCCTGCTGTGACCAGCACCTGAGCTCTCTGCTGTCCCTGCTGTGACCAGCTCCTGAGCTCTCTGCTGTCCCTGCTGTGCTCTCTGCTCCTGAGCTCTCTGCTGTCCCTGCTGTGACCAGCACCTGAGCTCTCTGCTGTCCCTGCTGTGACCAGCTCCTGAGCTCTCTGCTGTCCCTGCTGTGCTCTCTGCTCCTGAGCTCTCTGCTGTCCCTGCTGTGACCAGCGCCTGAGCTCTCTGCTGTCCCTGCTGTGACCAGCGCCTGAGCTCTCTGCTGTCCCTGCTGTGACCAGCGCCTGAGCTCTCTGCTGTCCCTGCTGTGCTCTCTGCTCCTGAGCTCTCTGCTGTCCCTGCTGTGACCAGTGCCTGAGCTCTCTGCTGTCCCCGCTGTGACCAGCGCCTGAGCTCTCTGCTGTCCCTGCTGTGACCAGCTCCTGAGCTCTCTGCTGTCCCTGCTGTGACCAGCGCCTGAGCTCTCTGCTGTCCCTGCTGTGACCAGCGCCTGAGCTCTCTGCTGTCCCTGCTGTGACCAGCGCCTGAGCTCTCTGCTGTCCCTGCTGTGACCAGCGCCTGAGCTCTCTGCTGTCCCTGCTGTGACCAGCGCCTGAGCTCTCTGCTGTCCCTGCTGTGACCAGCGCCTGAGCTCTTGGCTGTCCCTGCTGTGCTCTGCTCCTGAGCTCTCTGCTGTCCCTGCTGTGACCAGCGCCTGAGCTCTCTGCTGTCCCTGCTGTGCTCTCTGCTCCTGAGCTCCCTGCTGTCCCTGCTGTGACCAGTGCCTGAGCTCTCTGCTGTCCCTGCTGTGACCAGCGCCTGAGCTCTCTGCTGTCCCTGCTGTGCCCAGCACCTGAGCTCTCTGCTGTCCCTGCTGTGCCCAGCACCTGAGCTCTCTGCTGTCCCTGCTGTGCCCAGCACCTGAGCTCTCTGCTGTCCCTGCTGTGACCAGCGCCTGAGCTCTATGCTGTCCCTGCTGTGACCAGCGCCTGAGCTCTCTGCTGTCCCTGCTGTGACCAGCGCCTGAGCTCTATGCTGTCCCTGCTGTGACCAGCGCCTGAGCTCTCTGCTGTCCCTGCTGTGACCAGCGCCTGAGCTCTCTGCTGTATCTGCTGTGCCCAGCACCTGAGCTCTCTGCTGTCCCCGCTGTGACCAACACCTGAGCTCTCTGCTGTCTGAGGCAGGCTATTCTACAGATTTCTCCAGGCGGAGACCGCGCCCCCTCATCTTTTGATATGATTTAATCTGAAACAATTTACCACCATATTTATTGTATGGACCGTTCATATATTTATATAAATTAATCATGTCCCCTCGTAGTCGTCTCTTTTCCAGACTAAATAAATCTAGTTGTTTTAATCTTTCCCCATAACTAAGACCCTCCGTACCCCTCATCAGTTTTGTGGAGGAGAAGATGCTTTGTGGAAGATGTAGGTTCCCCTAACCAGTCTCATAAGGGGAAATGGAGGAGATGGACGATTACCCGATTAGTCTCATAGAGGAGAGCAGGGAAATGGTGCCGTATGGGAGATAGTAGATTACCAGACCAGTCTCTTGGCAGATGGTGAATAACCAGACAAGGCTGATGGAAGAAAGCGTGGGGGATGGTGCCTCAAGGAGATGGTGGCTCAGAGGAGATGGTGGATTACCAGACAAGACTCAAGTCAGAGGGAGAATGGAGGAGAAGGTACTTTATGGCAGATGCTGCAAACCAGACCAGGCTCATGGAGGAGAGCAGGGGAGATGGTGCCCCTATGACAGTGGTGGCGAACCTATGGCACTGGAGCCAGAGGCGGGACTCAGAGCCCTCTCTGTGGGCACCCAGGCCATCACCCCAGAATGAAGTTCACCAGACAGGACTCAAAGAATCTTCCTACAATGATAGGCGAAATTACCGGACCAGACTAATTGAGGAAAGCAGGAGAGATGGTGGATTACCAGACCTTGCGCATGGAGCAGAGGACATAGAAGAATGTCAGAGCAGTCTCATGGAGGAGAGCAGAGGAGATAGAAGAATGTCAGAGCAGTCTCATGGAGGAGAGCAGAGGAGATAGAAGAATGTCAGACCAGTCTTATGGAGGAGAGCAGAGGACACAGAAGAATAACAGACCAGTCTTATGGAGGAGAGCAGAGGACATAGAAGAATGTCAGACCAGTCTTATGGAGGAGAGCAGAGGACATAGAGGAATGTCAGAGCAGTCTCATGGAGGAGAGCAGAGGACATAGAAGAATGTCAGACCAGTCTTATGGAGGAGAGCAGAGGACATAGAAGAATGTCAGACCAGTCTTATGGAGGAGAGCAGAGGAGATAGAAGAATGTCAGACCAGTCTTATGGAGGAGAGCAGAGGAGATAGAAGAATGTCAGAGCAGTCTTATGGAGGAGAGCAGAGGACATAGAGGAATGTCAGAGCAGTCTTATGGAGGAGAGCAGAGGACATAGAAGAATGTCAGACCAGTCTTATGGAGGAGAGCAGAGGACATAGAAGAATGTCAGACCAGTCTTATGGAGGAGAGCAGAGGAGATAGAAGAATGTCAGACCAGTCTTATGGAGGAGAGCAGAGGAGATAGAAGAATGTCAGAGCAGTCTTATGGAGGAGAGCAGAGGACATAGAGGAATGTCAGAGCAGTCTTATGGAGGAGAGCAGAGGACATAGAAGAATGTCAGAGCAGTCTTATGGAGGAGAACAGAGGACATAGAAGAATGTCAGAGCAGTCTTATGGAGGAGAGCAGAGGACATAGGAGAATGTCAGACCAGTCTTATGGAGGAGAGCAGAGGACATAGAAGAATGTCAGAGCAGTCTTATGGAGGAGAGCAGAGGACATAGAAGAATGTCAGAGCAGTCTTATGGAGGAGAGCAGAGGACATAGAAGAATGTCAGACCAGTCTTATGGAGGAGAGCAGAGGACATAGAAGAATGTCAGACCAGTCTTATGGAGGAGAGCAGAGGACATAGAAGAATGTCAGACCAGTCTCATGGAGGAGAGCAGAGGAGATAGAAGAATGTCAGAGCAGTCTTATGGAAGAGAGCAGAGGACATAGAAGAATGTCAGACCAGTCTTATGGAGGAGAGCAGAGGACATAGAAGAATGTCAGACCAGTCTTATGGAGGAGAGCAGAGGAGATAGAAGAATGTCAGACCAGTCTTATGGAGGAGAGCAGAGGAGATTGAAGAATGTCAGACCAGTCTTATGGAGGAGAGCAGAGGAGATAGAAGAATGTCAGACCAGTCTTATGGAGGAGAGCAGAGGACATAGAAGAATGTCAGACCAGTCTCATGGAGGAGAGCAGAGGAGATAGGAGAATGTCAGACCAGTCTTATGGAGGAGAGCAGAGGAGATAGAAGAATGTCAGACCAGTCTTATGGAGGAGAGCAGAGGACATAGGAGAATGTCAGAGCAGTCTTATGGAGGAGAGCAGAGGACATAGAAGAATGTCAGACCAGTCTCATGGAGGAGAGCAGAGGAGATAGAAGAATGTCAGAGCAGTCTTATGGAGGAGAGCAGAGGACATAGAAGAATGTCAGACCAGTCTTATGGAGGAGAGCAGAGGACATAGGAGAATGTCAGACCAGTCTTATGGAGGAGAGCAGAGGACATAGAAGAATGTCACACCAGTCTTATGGAGGAGAGCAGAGGAGATAGAAGAATGTCAGACCAGTCTTATGGAGGAGAGCAGAGGACATTGAAGAATGTCAGAGCAGTCTTATGGAGGAGAGCAGAGGACATAGGAGAATGTCAGACCAGTCTCATGGAGGAGAGCAGAGGACATAGAAGAATGTCAGAGCAGTCTTATGGAGGAGAGCAGAGGAGATAGAAGAATGTCAGAGCAGTCTTATGGAGGAGAGCAGAGGACATAGAAGAATGTCAGACCAGTCTCATGGAGGAGAGCAGAGGAGATAGAGGAATGTCAGACCAGTCTTATGGAGGACAGCAGAGGACATAGAAGAATGTCAGACCAGTCTTATGGAGGAGAGCAGAGGACATAGAAGAATGTCAGACCAGTCTCATGGAGGAGAGCAGAGGAGATAGAGGAATGTCAGAACAGTCTCATGGAGGAGAGCAGAGGAGATAGAAGAATGTCAGAGCAGTCTTATGGAGGAGAGCAGAGGACACAGAAGAATGTCAGACCAGTCTTATGGAGGAGAGCAGAGGACATAGAAGAATGTCAGAGCAGTCTTATGGAGGAGAGCAGAGGACATAGAAGAATGTCGGACCAGTCTTATGGAGGAGAGCAGAGGAGATAGAAGAATGTCAGAGCAGTCTTATGGAGGAGAGCAGAGGAGATAGAAAAATGTCAGACCAGTCTTATGGAGGAGAGCAGAGGAGATAGAAGAATGTCAGAGCAGTCTTATGGAGGAGAGCAGAGGAGATAGAAGAATGTCAGACCAGTCTTATGGAGGAGAACAGAGGACATAGGAGAATGTCAGACCAGTCTTATGGAGGAGAGCAGAGGAGATAGAAGAATGTCAGAGCAGTCTTATGGAGGAGAGCAGAGGACATAGAAGAATGTCAGACCAGTCTTATGGAGGAGAGCAGAGGACATAGGAGAATGTCAGACCAGTCTTATGGAGGAGAGCAGAGGAGATAGAAGAATGTCAGACCAGTCTTATGGAGGAGAGCAGAGGACATAGAAGAATGTCAGACCAGTCTTATGGAGGAGAGCAGAGGACATAGAAGAATGTCAGAGCAGTCTTATGGAGGAGAGCAGAGGACATAGAAGAATGTCAGAGCAGTCTTATGGAGGAGAGCAGAGGACATAGAAGAATGTCAGAGCAGTCTTATGGAGGAGAGCAGAGGACATAGAAGAATGTCAGACCAGTCTTAAGGAGGAGAGCAGAGGAGATAGAAGAATGTCAGACCAGTCTTATGGAGGAGAGCAGAGGAGATAGAAGAATGTCAGAGCAGTCTTATGGAGGAGAGCAGAGGATATAGAAGAATGTCAGACCAGTCTTATGGAGGAGAGCAGAGGACATAGAAGAATGTCAGACCAGTCTTATGGAGGAGAGCAGAGGAGATAGAAGAATGTCAGAGCAGTCTTATGGAGGAGAGCAGAGGAGATAGAAGAATGTCAGAGCAGTCTCATGGAGGAGAGCAGAGGACATAGAAGAATGTCAGACCAGTCTTATGGAGGAGAGCAGAGGACATAGAAGAATGTCAGACCAGTCTTATGGAGGAGAGCAGAGGACATAGAAGAATGTCAGAGCAGTCTCATGGAGGAGAGCAGAGGACATAGAAGAATGTCAGAGCAGTCTCATGGAGGAGAGCAGAGGACATAGAAGAATGTCAGACCAGTCTTATGGAGGAGAGCAGAGGAGATAGAAGAATGTCAGAGCAGTCTCATGGAGGAGAGCAGAGGACATAGAAGGATGTCAGACCAGTCTTATGGAGGAGAGCAGAGGACATAGAAGAATGTCAGACCAGTCTCATGGAGGAGAGCAGAGGACATAGAAGAATGTCAGAGAAGTCTCATTGAGGAGAGCAGAGGACATAGAAGAATGTCAGACCAGTCTTATGGAGGAGAGCAGAGGAGATAGAACAATGTCAGACCAGTCTTATGGAGGAGAGCAGAGGAGATAGAAGAATGTCAGAGCAGTCTTATGGAGGAGAGCAGAGGAGATAGAAGAATGTCAGACCAGTCTTATGGAGGAGAGCAGAGGAGATAGAAGAATGTCAGACCAGTCTTATGGAGGAGAGCAGAGGACATAGAAGAATGTCAGACCAGTCTTATGGAGGAGAGCAGAGGAGATAGAAGAATGTCAGACCAGTCTTATGGAGGAGAGCAGAGGACATAGAAGAATGTCAGACCAGTCTCATGGAGGAGAGCAGAGGAGATAGAAGAATGTCAGACCAGTCTTATGGAGGAGAACAGAGGACATAGAAGAATGTCAGACCAGTCTTATGGAGGAGAGCAGAGGACATAGAAGAATGTCAGAGCGTTCTTATGGAGGAGAGCAGAGGACATAGAGGAATGTCAGACCAGTCTTATGGAGGAGAGCAGAGGACATAGAAGAATGTCAGAGCAGTCTTATGGAGGAGAGCAGAGGACATAGAAGAATGTCAGAGCAGTCTTATGGAGGAGAGCAGAGGACATAGAAGAATGTCAGACCAGTCTTAAGGAGGAGAGCAGAGGAGATAGAAGAATGTCAGACCAGTCTTATGGAGGAGAGCAGAGGAGATAGAAGAATGTCAGAGCAGTCTTATGGAGGAGAGCAGAGGATATAGAAGAATGTCAGACCAGTCTTATGGAGGAGAGCAGAGGACATAGAAGACTGTCAGACCAGTCTTATGGAGGAGAGCAGAGGACATAGAAGAATGTCAGACCAGTCTTATGGAGGAGAGCAGAGGACATAGAAGAATGTCAGACCAGTCTTTTGGAGGAGAGCAGAGGACATAGAAGAATGTCAGAGAAGTCTCATTGAGGAGAGCAGAGGACATAGAAGAATGTCAGACCAGTCTTATGGAGGAGAGCAGAGGACATAGAAGAATGTCAGACCAGTCTTATGGAGGAGAGCAGAGGACATAGAAGAATGTCAGAGCAGTCTTATGGAGGAGAGCAGAGGAGATAGAAGAATGTCAGACCAGTCTAATGGAGGAGAGCAGAGGAGATAGAAGAATGTCAGAGCAGTCTTATGGAGGAGAGCAGAGGAGATAGAAGAATGTCAGACCAGTCTTATGGAGGAGAGCAGAGGAGATAGAAGAATGTCAGACCAGTCTTATGGAGGAGAGCAGAGGACATAGAAGAATGTCAGACCAGTCTTATGGAGGAGAGCAGAGGAGATAGAAGAATGTCAGACCAGTCTTATGGAGGAGAGCAGAGGAGATAGAAGAATGTCAGACCAGTCTTATGGAGGAGAGCAGAGGAGATAGGAGAATTTCAGACCAGTCTTATGGAGGAGAGCAGAGGACATAGAAGAATGTCAGAGCAGACTCATGGAGGAGAGCAGAGGAGATAGAAGAATGTCAGACCAGTCTTATGGAGGAGAGCAGAGGACATAGAAGAATGTCAGACCAGTCTTATGGAGGAGAGCAGAGGAGATAGAAGAATGTCAGACCAGTCTTATGGAGGAGAGCAGAGGACATAGAAGAATGTCAGACCAGTCTTATGGAGGAGAGCAGAGGACATAGAAGAATATCAGACCAGTCTTATGGAGGAGAGCAGAGGAGAAAGAAGAATGTCAGACCAGTCGTATGGAGGAGAGCAGAGGACATAGAAGAATGTCAGACCAGTCTTATGGAGGAGAGCAGAGGAGATAGAAGAATGTCAGACCAGTCGTATGGAGGAGAGCAGAGGACATAGAAGAATGTCAGACCAGTCTTATGGAGGAGAGCAGAGGACATAGAAGAATGTCAAACCAGTCTTATGGAGGAGAGCAAAGGACATAGAAGAATGTCACACCAGTCTTATGGAGGAGAGCAGAGGAGATAGAAGAATGTCAGACCAGTCGTATGGAGGAGAGCAGAGGACATAGAAGAATGTCAGACCAGTCGTATGGAGGAGAGCAGAGGACATAGAAGAATGTCAGACCAGTCTTATGGAGGAGAGCAGAGGACAGAGAAGAATTTCAGAGCAGTCTTATGGAGGAGAGCAGAGGAGATAGAAGAATGTCAGACCAGCCTTATGGAGGAGAGCAGAGGACAGAGAAGAATTTCAGAGCAGTCTTATGGAGGAGAGCAGAGGAGATAGAAGAATGTCAGAGCAGTCTCATGGAGGAGAGCAGAGGACATAGAAGGATGTCAGAGCAGTCTTATGGAGGAGAGCAGAGGACATAGAAGAATGTCAGACCAGTCTTATGGAGAAGAGCAGAGGAGATAGAAGAATGTCACACCAGTCTCATGGAGGAGAGCAGAGGACATAGAAGAATGTCAGACCAGTCTCATGGAGGAGAGCAGAGGACATAGAAGAATGTCAGAGCAGTCTTATGGAGGAGAGCAGAGCACATAGAAGAATTTCAGAGCAGTCTTATGGAGGAGAGCAGAGGACATAGAAGAATGTCAGACCAGTCTTATGGAGGAGAGCAGAGGAGATAGAAGAATGTCAGAGCAGTCTTATGGAGGAGAGTAGAGGACATAGAAGAATGTCAGACCAGTCTCATGGAGGAGAGCAGAGGACATAGAAGAATGTCAGACCAGTCTTATGGAGGAGAGCAGAGGACATAGAAGAATGTCAGAGCAGTCTTATGGAGAAGAGCAGAGGACATAGAAGAATGTCAGAGCAGTCTTATGGAGAAGAGCAGAGGACATAGAAGAATGTCAGACCAGTCTTATGGAGGAGAGCAGAGGACATAGAAGAATGTCACACCAGTCTTATGGAGGAGAGCAGAGGACATAGAAGAATGTCAGAGCAGTCTTATGGAGGAGAGCAGAGGACATAGAAGAATGTCAGAGCAGTCTTATGGAGGAGAGCAGAGGACATAGAAGAATGTCAGAGCAGTCTTATGGAGGAGAGCAGAGGACATAGGAGAATGTCAGAGCAGTCTTATGGAGAAGAGCAGAGGAGATAGAAGAATGTCAGATTAGTCTTATGGAGGAGAGCAGAGGAGATAGAAGAATGTCAGACCAGTCTTATGGAGGAGAGCAGAGGAGATAGAAGAATGTCAGAGCAGTCTTATGGAGGAGAGCAGAGGAGATAGAAGAATGTCAGAGCAGTCTTATGGAGGAGAGCAGAGGAGATAGAAGAATGTCAGAGCAGTCTCATGGAGGAGAGCAGAGGACATAGGAGAATGTCAGACCAGTCTTATGGAGAAGAGCAGAGGAGATACAAGAATGTCAGAGCAGTCTCATGGAGGAGAGCAGAGGACATAGAAGAATGTCAGACCAGTCTTATGGAGAAGAGCAGAGGAGATAGAAGAATGTCAGAGCAGTCTCATGGAGGAGAGCAGAGGACATAGAAGAATGTCAGACCAGTCTTATGGAGGAGAGCAGAGGACATAGAAGAATGTCAGAGCAGTCTTTTGGAGGAGAGCAGAGGACATAGGAGAATGTCAGACCAGTCTTATGGAGGAGAGCAGAGGAGATAGCAGAATGTCAGACCAGTCTTATGGAGGAGAGCAGAGGACATAGAAGAATGTCAGACCAGTCTTATGGAGAAGAGCAGAGGAGATAGAAGAATGTCAGACCAGTCTTATGGAGGAGAGCAGAGGAGATAGAAGAATGTCAGATTAGTCTTATGGAGGAGAGCAGAGGAGATAGAAGAATGTCAGACCAGTCTCATGGAGGAGAGCAGAGGAGATAGAAGAATGTCAGACCAGACTCATGGAGGAGAGCAGAGGAGATAGGAGAATGTCAGAGCAGTCTTATGGAGGAGAGCAGAGGACATAGAAGAATGTCAGACCAGTCTTATGGAGGAGAGCAGAGGACATAGAAGAATATCAGACCAGTGTTATGGAAAAGAGCAGAGGAGATAGAGGAATGTCAGAGCAGTCTTATGGAGCAGAGCAGAGGAGATAGAAGAATGTCAGACCAGTCTTATGGAGGAGAGCAGAGGACATAGAAGAATGTCAGACCAGTCTTATGGAGGAGAGCAGAGGACATAGAAGAATGTCAGATTAGTCTTATGGAGGAGAGCAGAGGACATAGAAGAATGTCAGACCAGTCTTATGGAGAAGAGCAGAGGAGATAAAAGAATGTCAGAGCAGTCTCATGGAGGAGAGCAGAGGAGATAGAAGAATGTCAGACCAGTCTTATGGAGGAGAGCAGAGGAGATAGAAGAATGTCAGACCAGTCTCATGGAGGAGAGCAGAGGACATAGAAGAATGTCAGACCAGTCTTATGGAGGAGAGCAGAGGACATAGAAGAATGTCAGACCAGTCTTATGGAGGAGAGCAGAGGACATAGAAGAATGTCAGAGCAGTCTTATGGAGGAGAGCAGAGGACATAGAAGAATGTCAGAGCAGTCTTATGGAGGAGAGCAGAGGACATAGAAGAATGTCAGACCAGTCTTAAGGAGGAGAGCAGAGGAGATAGAAGAATGTCAGACCAGTCTTATGGAGGAGAGCAGAGGATATAGAAGAATGTCAGACCAGTCTTATGGAGGAGAGCAGAGGACATAGAAGACTGTCAGACCAGTCTTATGGAGGAGAGCAGAGGACATAGAAGAATGTCAGACCAGTCTTATGGAGGAGAGCAGAGGACATAGAAGAATGTCAGACCAGTCTTATGGAGGAGAGCAGAGGACATAGAAGAATGTCAGAGCAGTCTCATGGAGGAGAGCAGAGGAGATAGAAGAATGTCAGATTAGTCTTATGGAGGAGAGCAGAGGAGATAGAAGAATGTCAGAGCAGTCTTATGGAGGAGAGCAGAGGACATAGGAGAATGTCAGACCAGTCTTATGGAGGAGAGCAGAGGACATAGAAGAATGTCAGACCAGTCTTATGGAGGAGAGCAGAGGAGATAGAAGAATGTCAGATTAGTCTTATGGAGGAGAGCAGAGGACATAGAAGAATGTCAGAGCAGTCTCATGGAGGAGAGCAGAGGAGATAGTAGAATGTCAGAGCAGTCTTATGGAGGAGAGCAGAGGACATAGAAGAATGTCAGACCAGTCTTATGGAGGAGAGCAGAGGAGATAGAAGAATGTCAGAGCAGTCTTATGGAGGAGAGCAGAGGACATAGAAGAATGTCAGAGCAGTCTCATGGAGGAGAGCAGAGGAGATAGAAGAATGTCAGACCAGTCTTATGGAGGAGAGCAGAGGAGATAGAAGAATGTCAGAGCAGTCTTATGGAGGAGAGCAGAGGACATAGGAGAATGTCAGACCAGTCTTATGGAGGAGAGCAGAGGAGATAGAAGAATGTCAGATTAGTCTTATGGAGGAGAGCAGAGGACATAGAAGAATGTCAGAGCAGTCTCATGGAGGAGAGCAGAGGAGATAGAAGAATGTCAGAGCAGTCTTATGGAGGAGAGCAGAGGACATAGAAGAATGTCAGAGCAGTCTTATGGAGGAGAGCAGAGGACATAGAAGAATGTCAGAGCAGTCTTATGGAGGAGAGCAGAGGAGATAGAAGAATGTCAGACTAGTCTTATGGAGGAGAGCAGAGGACATAGAAGAATGTCAGAGCAGTCTTATGGACGAGAGCAGAGGACATAGAAGGATGTCAGACCAGTCTTATGGAGAAGAGCAGAGGAGATAGAAGAATGTCAGACCAGTCTTATGGAGGAGAGCAGAGGAGATAGAACAATGTCAGACCAGTCTTATGGAGGAGAGCAGAGGAGATAGAAGAATGTCAGACCAGTCTCATGGAGGAGAGCAGAGGACATAGAAGAATGTCAGACCAGTCTCATGGAGGAGAGCAGAGGAGATAGAAGAATGTCAGACCAGTCTTATGGAGGAGAGCAGAGGACATAGAAGAATGTCAGACCAGTCTTATGGAGGAGAGCAGAGGACATAGAAGAATGTCAGATTAGTCTTATGGAGGAGAGCAGAGGAGATAGAAGAATGTCAGATTAGTCTTATGGAGGAGAGCAGAGGACATAGAAGAATGTCAGACCAGTCTTATGGAGGAGAGCAGAGGAGATAGAAGAATGTCAGATTAGTCTTATGGAGGAGAGCAGAGGAGATAGAAGAATGTCAGATTAGTCTTATGGAGGAGAACAGAGGAGATAGAAGAATGTCAGAGCAGTCTCATGGAGGAGAGCAGAGGACATAGAAGAATGTCAGACCAGTCTCATGGAGGAGAGCAGAGGACATAGAAGAATGTCAGACCAGTCTTATGGAGGAGAGCAGAGGACATAGAAAAATGTCAGAGCAGTCTTATGGAGGAGAGCAGAGGACATAGAAGAATGTCAGAGCAGTCTCATGGAGGAGAGCAGAGGACATAGAAGAATGTCAGACCAGTCTTATGGAGGAGAGCAGAGGACATAGAAGAATTTCAGACCAGTCTTATGGAGGAGAGCAGAGGAGATAGAAGAATGTCAGAGCAGTCTCATGGAGGAGAGCAGAGGACATAGAAGAATGTCAGACCAGTCTTATGGAGGAGAGCAGAGGACATAGAAGAATTTCAGACCAGTCTTATGGAGGAGAGCAGAGGAGATAGAAGAATGTCAGAGCAGTCTCATGGAGGAGAGCAGAGGACATAGAAGAATGTCAGACCAGTCTTATGGAGGAGAGCAGAGGACATAGAAGAAAGTCACACCAGTCTTATGGAGGAGAGCAGAAGACACAGAAGAATGTCAGAGCAGTCTTATGGAGAAGAGCAGAGGAGATAGAAGAATGTCAGACCAGTCTCATGGAGGAGAGCAGAGGAGATAGAAGAATGTCAGACCAGTCTTATGGAGGAGAGCAGAGGAGATAGAAGAATGTCAGACCAGTCTTATGGAGGAGAGCAGAGGACATAGAAGAATGTCAGAGCAGTCTTATGGAGGAGAGCAGAGGACATAGAAGAATGTCAGACCAGTCTTATGGAGAAGAGCAGAGGAGATAGAAGAATGTCAGAGCAGTCTCATGGAGGAGAGCAGAGGACATAGAAGAATGTCAGACCAGTCTTATGGAGGAGAGCAGAGGAGATAGAAGAATGTCAGATTAGTCTTATGGAGGAGAGCAGAGGAGATAGAAGAATGTCAGATTAGTCTTATGGAGGAGAGCAGAGGAGATAGAAGAATGTCAGAGCAGTCTTATGGAGGAGAGCAGAGGAGATAGAAGAATGTCAGATTAGTCTTATGGAGGAGAACAGAGGAGATAGAAGAATGTCAGAGCAGTCTCATGGAGGAGAGCAGAGGACATAGAAGAATGTCAGACCAGTCTCATGGAGGAGAGCAGAGGACATAGAAGAATGTCAGACCAGTCTTATGGAGGAAAGCAGAGGACATAGAGGAATGTCAGACCAGTCTCATGGAGGAGAGCAGAGGACATAGAAGAATGTCAGAGCAGTCTTATGGAGGAGAGCAGAGGACATAGAAGAATGTCAGAGCAGTCTTATGGAGGAGAGCAGAGGACATAGAAGAATGTCAGAGCAGTCTTATGGAGGAGAGCAGAGGACATAGAAGAATGTCAGACCAGTCTCATGGAGGAGAGCAGAGGACATAGAAGAATGTCAGAGCAGTCTTATGGAGGAGAGCAGAGGACATAGAAGAATTTCAGACCAGTCTTATGGAGGAGAGCAGAGGAGATAGAAGAATGTCAGAGCAGTCTCATGGAGGAGAGCAGAGGACATAGAAGAATGTCAGACCAGTCTTATGGAGGAGAGCAGAGGACATAGAAGAAAGTCACACCAGTCTTATGGAGGAGAGCAGAAGACACAGAAGAATGTCAGACCAGTCTTATGGAGGAGAGCAGAGGAGATAGAAGAATGTCAGACCAGTCTCATGGAGGAGAGCAGAGGACATAGAAGAATGTCAGACCAGTCTTATGGAGGAGAGCAGAGGAGATAGGAGAATGTCAGACCAGTCTTATGGAGGAGAGCAGAGGACATAGAAGAATGTCAGACCAGTCTCATGGAGGAGAGCAGAGGACATAGAAGAATGTCAGACCAGTCTTATGGAGGAGAGCAGAGGACATAGAGGAATGTCAGACCAGTCTTATGGAGGAAAGCAGAGGACATAGAGGAATGTCAGAGCAGTCTTATGGAGGAGAGCAGAGGAGATAGAAGAATGTCAGACCAGTCTTATGGAGGAGAGCAGAGGACAAAGAAGAATGTAAGACCAGTCTTATGGAGGAGAGCAGAGGACATAGAAGAATGTCAGAGCAGTCTTATGGAGGAGAGCAGAGGAGATAGAAGAATGTCAGAGCAGTCTTATGGAGGAGAGCAGAGGACATAGAAGAATGTCAGACCAGTCTTATGGAGAAGAGAAGAGGAGATAGAAGAATGTCAGACCAGTTTCATGGAGGAGAGCAGAGGAGATAGAAGAATGTCAGACCAGTCTCATGGAGGAGAGCAGAGGAGATAGAAGAATGTCAGACCAGTCTCATGGAGGAGAGCAGAGGACATAGAAGAATGTCAGACCAGTCTTATGGAGGAGAGCAGAGGAGATAGAAGAATGTCAGACCAGTCTTATGGAGGAGAGCAGAGGACATAGAAGAAAGTCAGACCAGTCTTATGGAGGAGAGCAGAGGACATAGAGGAATGTCAGACCAGTCTTATGGAGGAGAGCAGAGGACATATAGGAATGTCATAGCAGTCTTATGGTGGAGAGCAGAGGAGATAGAAGAATGTCAGAGCAGTCTTATGGAGGAGAGCAGAGGAGATAGAAGAATGTCAGACCAGTTTCATGGAGGAGAGCAGAGGAGATAGAAGAATGTCAGACCAGTCTCATGGAGGAGAGCAGAGGAGATAGAAGAATGTCAGACCAGTCTCATGGAGGAGAGCAGAGGACATAGAAGAATGTCAGACCAGTCTTATGGAGGAGAGCAGAGGAGATAGAAGAATGTCAGACCAGTCTTATGGAGGAGAGCAGAGGACATAGAAGAAAGTCAGACCAGTCTTATGGAGGAGAGCAGAGGACATAGAGGAATGTCAGACCAGTCTTATGGAGGAGAGCAGAGGACATATAGGAATGTCATAGCAGTCTTATGGTGGAGAGCAGAGGAGATAGAAGAATGTCAGAGCAGTCTTATGGAGGAGAGCAGAGGACATAGAAGAATGTCAGACCAGTCTTATGGAGTAGAGCAGAGGACATAGGAGAATGTTAGAGCAGTCTTATGGAGGAGAGCAGAGGAGATAGAGGAATGTCAGACCAGTCTTATGGAGGAGAGCAGAGGACATAGAAGAATGTCAGAGCAGTCTCATGGAGGAGAGCAGAGGACATAGAAGAATGTCAGACCAGTCTCATGGAGGAGAGCAGAGGAGATAGAAGAATGTCAGACCAGTCTCATGGAGGAGAGCAGAGGAGATAGAAGAATGTCAGACCAGTCTTATGGAGAAGAGCAGAGGAGATAGAAGAATGTCAGACCAGTCTTATGGAGGAGAGCAGAGGAGATAGAAGAATGTCAGACCAGTCTTATGGAGGAGAGCAGAGGAGATAGAAGAATGTCAGACCAGTCTTATGGAGAAGAGCAGAGGAGATAGGAGAATGTCAGATTAGTCTTATGGAGGAGAGCAGAGGACATAGAAGAATATCAGACCAGTCTTATGGAGGAGAGCAGAGGAGATAGAAGAATGTCACACCAGTCTTATGGAGGAGAGCAGAGGAGATAGGAGAATGTCAGATTAGTCTTATGGAGGAGAGCAGAGGACATAGAAGAATGTCAGACCAGTCTTATGGAGGAGAGCAGAGGACATAGAGGAATGTCAGACCAGTCTCTTGGAGGAGAGCAGAGGACATAGAAGAATGTCAGACCAGTCTTATGGAGGAGAGCAGAGGACATAGAAGAATGTCAGAGCAGTCTTATGGAGAAGAGCAGAGGAGATAGAAGAATGTCAGAGCAGTCTCATGGAGGAGAGCAGAGGACATAGAAGGATGTCAGAGCAGTCTTATGGAGGAGAGCAGAGGACATAGAAGAATGTCAGACCAGTCTTATGGAGGAGAGCAGAGGACATAGAAGAATGTCAGACCAGTCATATGGAGAAGAGCAGAGGAGATAGAAGAATGTCAGACCAGTCTTATGGAGGAGAGCAGAGGACATAGAAGAATGTCAGACCATTCGTATGGAGGAGAGCAGAGGACATAGAAGAATGTCAGACCAGTCTTATGGAGAAGAGCAGAGGAGATAGAAGACCAGTCTTATGGAGGAGAGCAGAGGACATAGAAGAATGTCAGATTAGTCTTATGGAGGAGAGCAGAGGACATAGAAGAATGTCAGACCAGTCTTATGGAGGAGAGCAGAGGAGATAGAAGAATGTCAGACCAGTCTTATGGAGGAGAGCAGAGGACATAGAAGAATGTCAGAGCAGTCTTATGGAGGAGAGCAGAGGACATAGAAGAATGTCAGAGCAGTCTCATGGAGGAGAGCAGAGGACACAGAAGAATGTCAGACCAGTCTTATGGAGGAGAGCAGAGGACATAGAAGAATGTCAGAGCAGTCTTATGGAGGAGAGCAGAGGACACAGAAGAATGTCAGAGCAGTCTTATGGAGGAGAGCAGAGGAGATAGAAGAATGTCAGACCAGTCTCATGGAGGAGAGCAGAGGAGATAGAGGAATGTCAGGGCAGTCTCATGGAGGAGAGCAGAGGAGATAGAAGAATGTCAGAGCAGTCTTATGGAGGAGAGCAGAGGAGATAGAAGAATGTCAGAGCAGTCTCATGGAGGAGAGCAGAGGAGATAGAAGAATGTCAGACCAGTCTCATGGAGGAGAGCAGAGGAGATAGAAGAATGTCAGAGCAGTCTTATGGAGGAGAGCAGAGGAGATAGAAGAATGTCAGACCAGTCTTATGGAGGAGAGCAGAGGAGATAGAAGAATGTCAGACCAGTCTCATGGAGGAGAGCAGAGGAGATAGAAGAATGTCAGATTAGTCTTATGGAGGAGAGCAGAGGACATAGAAGAATGTCAGAGCAGTCTTATGGAGGAGAGCAGAGGAGATAGAAGAATGTCAGAGCAGTCTTATGGAGGAGAGCAGAGGACATAGAAGAATGTCAGACCAGTCTCATGGAGGAGAGCAGAGGACATAGAAGAATGTCAGAGCAGTCTTATGGAGGAGAGCAGAGGACATAGAAGAATTTCAGACCAGTCTTATGGAGGAGAGCAGAGGAGATAGAAGAATGTCAGAGCAGTCTCATGGAGGAGAGCAGAGGAGATAGAGGAATGTCAGAGCAGTCTCATGGAGGAGAGCAGAGGAGATAGAAGAATGTCAGACCAGTCTTATGGAGGAGAGCAGAGGACATAGAAGAATGTCAGACCAGTCTTATGGAGGAGAGCAGAAGACACAGAAGAATGTCACACCAGTCTTATGGAGGAGAGCAGAAGACACAGAAGAATGTCACACCAGTCTTATGGAGGAGAGCAGAGGACATAGAAGAATGTCAGACCAGTCTCATGGAGGAGAGCAGAGGACATAGAAGAATGTCAGACCAGTCTTATGGAGGAGAGCAGAGGACATAGAGGAATGTCAGACCAGTCGTATGGAGGAAAGCAGAGGACATAGAGGAATGTCAGAGCAGTCTTATGGAGGAGAGCAGAGGAGATAGAAGAATGTCAGACCAGTCTTATGGAGGAGAGCAGAGGACATAGAAGAATGTCAGACCAGTCTTATGGAGGAGAGCAGAGGACATAGAAGAATGTCAGAGCAGTCTTATGGAGGAGAGCAGAGGAGATAGAAGAATGTCAGACCAGTCTTATGGAGGAGAGCAGAGGACATAGAAGAATGTCAGACCAGTCTTATGGAGAAGAGAAGAGGACATAGGAGAATGTTAGAGCAGTCTTATGGAGGAGAGCAGAGGAGATAGAGGAATGTCAGACCAGTCTTATGGAGGAGAGCAGAGGACATAGAAGAATGTCAGAGCAGTCTCATGGAGGAGAGCAGAGGACATAGAAGAATGTCAGACCAGTCTCATGGAGGAGAGCAGAGGAGATAAAAGAATGTCAGACCAGTCTTATGGAGGAGAGCAGAGGACATAGAAGAATGTCAGAGCAGTCTCATGGAGGAGAGCAGAGGACATAGAAGAATGTCAGAGCAGTCTCATGGAGGAGAGCAGAGGACATAGAAGAATGTCAGACCAGTCTCATGGAGGAGAGCAGAGGAGATAGAGGAATGTCAGACCAGTCTTATGGAGGAGAGCAGAGGACATAGAAGAATGTCAGAGCAGTCTCATGGAGGAGAGCAGAGGACATAGAAGAATGTCAGAGCAGTCTCATGGAGGAGAGCAGAGGACATAGAAGAATGTCAGACCAGTCTCATGGAGGAGAGCAGAGGAGATAAAAGAATGTCAGACCAGTCTCATGGAGGAGAGCAGAGGACATAGAAGAATGTCAGAGCAGTCTCATGGAGGAGAGCAGAGGACATAGAAGAATGTCAGACCAGTCTTATGGAAGAGAGCAGAGGACATAGAAGAATGTCAGACCAGTCTCATGGAGGAGAGCAGAGGAGATAGAAGAATGTTAGACCAGTCTTATGGAAGAGAGCAGAGGACATAGAAGAATGTCAGACCAGTCTTATGGAGGAGAGCAGAGGAGATAGAAGAATGTCAGACCAGTCTTATGGAGGAGAGCAGAGGAGATAGAGGAATGTCAGAGCAGTCTTATGGAGGAGAGCAGAGGACATAGAAGAATGTCAGAGCAGTCTTATGGAGGAGAGCAGAGGAGATAGAAGAATGTCAGACCAGTCTTATGGAGGAGAGCAGAGGACATAGAAGAATGTCAGACCAGTCTTATGGAGGAGAGCAGAGGAGATAGAAGAATGTCAGACCAGTCTTATGGAGGAGAGCAGAGGACATAGAAGAATGTCAGACCATTCTTATGGAGGAGAGCAGAGGAGATAGAAGAATGTCAGACCAGTCTCATGGAGGAGAGCAGAGGAGATAGAAGAATGTCAGACCAGTCTTATGGAAGAGAGCAGAGGACATAGAAGAATGTCAGACCAGTCTTATGGAGGAGAGCAGAGGAGATAGAAGAATGTTAGACCAGTCTTATGGAAGAGAGCAGAGGACATAGAAGAATGTCAGACCAGTCTTATGGAGGAGAGCAGAGGACATAGAAGAATGTCAGAGCAGTCTTATGGAGGAGAGCAGAGGAGATAGAGGAATGTCAGAGCAGTCTTATGGAGGAGAGCAGAGGACATAGAAGAATATCAGACCAGTCTTATGGAGGAGAGCAGAGGAGATAGAAGAATGTCAGACCAGTCTTATGGAGAAGAGCAGAGGAGATAGGAGAATGTCAGATTAGTCTTATGGAGGAGAGCAGAGGACATAGAAGAATGTCAGACCAGTCTTATGGAGGAGAGCAGAGGACATAGAGGAATGTCAGACCAGTCTTATGGAGAAGAGCAGAGGAGATAGAAGAATGTCAGAGCAGTCTCATGGAGGAGAGCAGAGGACATAGAAGAATGTCAGAGCAGTCTTATGGAGGAGAGCAGAGGACATAGAAGAATGTCAGACCAGTCTTATGGAGGAGAGCAGAGGACATAGAAGAATGTCAGACCAGTCTTATGGAGGAGAGCAGAGGAGATAGAAGAATGTCAGACCAGTCTTATGGAGGAGAGCAGAGGACATAGAAGAATGTCAGACCATTCTTATGGAGGAGAGCAGAGGAGATAGAAGAATGTCAGAGCAGTCTTATGGAGGAGAGTAGAGGACATAGAGGAATGTCAGAGCAGTCTTATGGAGGAGAGCAGAGGACATAGAAGAATGTCAGACCAGTCTTATGGAGAAGAGCAGAGGAGATAGAGGAATGTCAGAGCAGTCTTATGGAGCAGAGCAGAGGAGATAGAAGAATGTCAGACCAGTCTTATGGAGGAGAGCAGAGGACATAGAAGAATGTCAGACCAGTCTCATGGAGGAGAGCAGAGGAGATAGAAGAATGTCAGATTAGTCTTATGGAGGAGAGCAGAGGACATAGAAGAATGTCAGACCAGTCTTATGGAGAAGAGCAGAGGAGATAAAAGAATGTCAGAGCAGTCTCATGGAGGAGAGCAGAGGACATAGAAGAATGTCAGACCAGTCTTATGGAGGAGAGCAGAGGACATAGAAGAATGTCAGATTAGTCTTATGGAGGAGAGCAGAGGACATAGAAGAATGTCAGACCAGTCTTATGGAGAAGAGCAGAGGAGATAAAAGAATGTCAGAGCAGTCTTATGGAGGAGAGCAGAGGAGATAGAAGAATGTCAGAGCAGTCTCATGGAGGAGAGCAGAGGACATAGAAGAATGTCAGACCAGTCTTATGGAGGAGAGCAGAGGACATAGAAGAATGTCAGATTAGTCTTATGGAGGAGAGCAGAGGACATAGAAGAATGTCAGACCAGTCTTATGGAGAAGAGCAGAGGAGATAAAAGAATGTCAGAGCAGTCTTATGGAGGAGAGCAGAGGAGATAGAAGAATGTCAGAGCAGTCTCATGGAGGAGAGCAGAGGAGATAGAAGAATGTCAGACCAGTCTTATGGAGGAGAGCAGAGGAGATAGAAGAATGTCAGAGCAGTCTCATGGAGGAGAGCAGAGGAGATAGAAGAATGTCAGACCAGTCTTATGGAGGAGAGCAGAGGAGATAGAAGAATGTCAGACCAGTCTTATGGAGGAGAGCAGAGGACATAGAAGAATGTCAGAGCAGTCTCATGGAGGAGAGCAGAGGAGATAGAAGAATGTCAGATTAGTCTTATGGAGGAGAGCAGAGGAGATAGAAGAATGTCAGAGCAGTCTTATGGAGGAGAGCAGAGGAGATAGAAGAATGTCAGACCAGTCTCATGGAGGAGAGCAGAGGACATAGAAGAATGTCAGACCAGTCTTATGGAGGAGAGCAGAGGACATAGAAGAATGTCAGACCAGTCTTATGGAGGAGAGCAGAGGAGATAGAAGAATGTCAGAGCAGTCTCATGGAGGAGAGCAGAGGACATAGAAGAATGTCAGACCAGTCTTATGGAGGAGAGCAGAGGACATAGAAGAAAGTCACACCAGTCTTATGGAGGAGAGCAGAAGACACAGAAGAATGTCAGAGCAGTCTTATGGAGAAGAGCAGAGGAGATAGAAGAATGTCAGACCAGTCTCATGGAGGAGAGCAGAGGAGATAGAAGAATGTCAGACCAGTCTCATGGAGGAGAGCAGAGGAGATAGAAGAATGTCAGACCAGTCTTATGGAGGAGAGCAGAGGAGATAGAAGAATGTCAGACCAGTCTTATGGAGGAGAGCAGAGGACATAGAAGAATGTCAGAGCAGTCTTATGGAGGAGAGCAGAGGACATAGAAGAATGTCAGACCAGTCTTATGGAGAAGAGCAGAGGAGATAGAAGAATGTCAGACCAGTCTTATGGAGGAGAGCAGAGGACATAGAAGAATGTCAGACCAGTCTTATGGAGGAGAGCAGAGGAGATAGAAGAATGTCAGAGCAGTCTTATGGAGGAGAGCAGAGGACATAGAAGAATGTCAGAGCAGTCTTATGGAGGAGAGCAGAGGAGATAGAAGAATGTCAGAGCAGTCTTATGGAGGAGAGCAGAGGAGATAGAAGAATGTCAGATTAGTCTTATGGAGGAGAACAGAGGAGATAGAAGAATGTCAGAGCAGTCTCATGGAGGAGAGCAGAGGAGATAGAAGAATGTCAGACCAGTCTCATGGAGGAGAGCAGAGGACATAGAAGAATGTCAGACCAGTCTCATGGAGGAAAGCAGAGGAGATAGAAGAATGTTAGACCAGTCTTATGGAGGAGAGCAGAGGACATAGAAGAATGTCAGAGCAGTCTTATGGAGGAGAGCAGAGGACATAGAAGAATTTCAGACCAGTCTTATGGAGGAGAGCAGAGGAGATAGAGGAATGTCAGAGCAGTCTTATGGAGGAGAGCAGAGGACATAGAAGAATATCAGACCAGTCTTATGGAGGACAGCAGAGGAGATAGAAGAATGTCAGACCAGTCTTATGGAGAAGAGCAGAGGAGATAGGAGAATGTCAGATTAGTCTTATGGAGGAGAGCAGAGGACATAGAAGAATGTCAGACCAGTCTTATGGAGGAGAGCAGAGGACATAGAGGAATGTCAGACCAGTCTTATGGAGAAGAGCAGAGGAGATAGAAGAATGTCAGAGCAGTCTCATGGAGGAGAGCAGAGGACATAGAAGAATGTCAGAGCAGTCTTATGGAGGAGAGCAGAGGACATAGAAGAATGTCAGACCAGTCTTATGGAGGAGAGCAGAGGACATAGAAGAATGTCAGACCAGTCTTATGGAGGAGAGCAGAGGAGATAGAAGAATGTCAGACCAGTCTTATGGAGGAGAGCAGAGGACATAGAAGAATGTCAGACCATTCTTATGGAGGAGAGCAGAGGAGATAGAAGAATGTCAGAGCAGTCTTATGGAGGAGAGTAGAGGACATAGAGGAATGTCAGAGCAGTCTTATGGAGGAGAGCAGAGGACATAGAAGAATGTCAGACCAGTCTTATGGAGAAGAGCAGAGGAGATAGAGGAATGTCAGAGCAGTCTTATGGAGCAGAGCAGAGGAGATAGAAGAATGTCAGACCAGTCTTATGGAGGAGAGCAGAGGACATAGAAGAATGTCAGACCAGTCTTATGGAGGAGAGCAGAGGACATAGAAGAATGTCAGAGCAGTCTTATGGAGCAGAGCAGAGGAGATAGAAGAATGTCAGACCAGTCTTATGGAGAAGAGCAGAGGAGATAAAAGAATGTCAGAGCAGTCTCATGGAGGAGAGCAGAGGACATAGAAGAATGTCAGACCAGTCTTATGGAGGAGAGCAGAGGACATAGAAGAATGTCAGAGCAGTCTTATGGAGGAGAGCAGAGGACATAGAAGAATGTCAGACCAGTCTTATGGAGGAGAGCAGAGGACATAGAAGAATGTCAGACCAGTCTTATGGAGGAGAGCAGAGGACATAGAAGAATGTCAGACCAGTCTTATGGAGGAGAGCAGAGGACATAGAAGAATGTCAGACCAGTCTTATGGAGAAGAGCAGAGGAGATAAAAGAATGTCAGAGCAGTCTTATGGAGGAGAGCAGAGGAGATAGAAGAATGTCAGAGCAGTCTTATGGAGGAGAGCAGAGGAGATAGAAGAATGTCAGAGCAGTCTCATGGAGGAGAGCAGAGGACATAGAAGAATGTCAGACCAGTCTTATGGAGGAGAGCAGAGGACATAGAAGAATGTCAGATTAGTCTTATGGAGGAGAGCAGAGGACATAGAAGAATGTCAGACCAGTCTTATGGAGAAGAGCAGAGGAGATAAAAGAATGTCAGAGCAGTCTTATGGAGGAGAGCAGAGGAGATAGAAGAATGTCAGAGCAGTCTCATGGAGGAGAGCAGAGGAGATAGAAGAATGTCAGACCAGTCTTATGGAGGAGAGCAGAGGAGATAGAAGAATGTCAGACCAGTCTCATGGAGGAGAGCAGAGGAGATAGAAGAATGTCAGACTAGTCTTATGGAGGAGAGCAGAGGAGATAGAAGAATGTCAGACCAGTCTTATGGAGGAGAGCAGAGGACATAGAAGAATGTCAGAGCAGTCTCATGGAGGAGAGCAGAGGAGATAGAAGAATGTCAGATTAGTCTTATGGAGGAGAGCAGAGGAGATAGAAGAATGTCAGAGCAGTCTTATGGAGGAGAGCAGAGGAGATAGAAGAATGTCAGACCAGTCTCATGGAGGAGAGCAGAGGACATAGAAGAATGTCAGACCAGTCTTATGGAGGAGAGCAGAGGACATAGAAGAATTTCAGACCAGTCTTATGGAGGAGAGCAGAGGAGATAGAAGAATGTCAGAGCAGTCTCATGGAGGAGAGCAGAGGACATAGAAGAATGTCAGACCAGTCTTATGGAGGAGAGCAGAGGACATAGAAGAAAGTCACACCAGTCTTATGGAGGAGAGCAGAAGACACAGAAGAATGTCAGAGCAGTCTTATGGAGAAGAGCAGAGGAGATAGAAGAATGTCAGACCAGTCTCATGGAGGAGAGCAGAGGAGATAGAAGAATGTCAGACCAGTCTCATGGAGGAGAGCAGAGGAGATAGAAGAATGTCAGACCAGTCTTATGGAGGAGAGCAGAGGAGATAGAAGAATGTCAGACCAGTCTTATGGAGGAGAGCAGAGGACATAGAAGAAAGTCAGACCAGTCTTATGGAGGAGAGCAGAGGACATAGAGGAATGTCAGACCAGTCTTATGGAGGAGAGCAGAGGAGATAGAAGAATGTCAGACCAGTCTTATGGAGGAGAGCAGAGGACATAGAAGAAAGTCAGACCAGTCTTATGGAGGAGAGCAGAGGACATAGAGGAATGTCAGACCAGTCTTATGGAGGAGAGCAGAGGACATATAGGAATGTCATAGCAGTCTTATGGTGGAGAGCAGAGGAGATAGAAGAATGTCAGAGCAGTCTTATGGAGGAGAGCAGAGGACATAGAAGAATGTCAGACCAGTCTTATGGAGTAGAGCAGAGGACATAGGAGAATGTTAGAGCAGTCTTATGGAGGAGAGCAGAGGAGATAGAGGAATGTCAGACCAGTCTTATGGAGGAGAGCAGAGGACATAGAAGAATGTCAGAGCAGTCTCATGGAGGAGAGCAGAGGACATAGAAGAATGTCAGACCAGTCTCATGGAGGAGAGCAGAGGAGATAGAAGAATGTCAGACCAGTCTCATGGAGGAGAGCAGAGGAGATAGAAGAATGTCAGACCAGTCTTATGGAGAAGAGCAGAGGAGATAGAAGAATGTCAGACCAGTCTTATGGAGGAGAGCAGAGGAGATAGAAGAATGTCAGACCAGTCTTATGGAGGAGAGCAGAGGAGATAGAAGAATGTCAGACCAGTCTTATGGAGGAGAGCAGAGGAGATAGAAGAATGTCAGACCAGTCTTATGGAGAAGAGCAGAGGAGATAGGAGAATGTCAGATTAGTCTTATGGAGGAGAGCAGAGGACATAGAAGAATATCAGACCAGTCTTATGGAGGAGAGCAGAGGAGATAGAAGAATGTCACACCAGTCTTATGGAGGAGAGCAGAGGAGATAGGAGAATGTCAGATTAGTCTTATGGAGGAGAGCAGAGGACATAGAAGAATGTCAGACCAGTCTTATGGAGGAGAGCAGAGGACATAGAGGAATGTCAGACCAGTCTCTTGGAGGAGAGCAGAGGACATAGAAGAATGTCAGACCAGTCTTATGGAGGAGAGCAGAGGACATAGAAGAATGTCAGAGCAGTCTTATGGAGAAGAGCAGAGGAGATAGAAGAATGTCAGAGCAGTCTCATGGAGGAGAGCAGAGGACATAGAAGGATGTCAGAGCAGTCTTATGGAGGAGAGCAGAGGACATAGAAGAATGTCAGACCAGTCTTATGGAGGAGAGCAGAGGAGATAGAAGAATGTCAGACCAGTCTTATGGAGGAGAGCAGAGGACATAGAAGAATGTCAGACCAGTCTTATGGAGGAGAGCAGAGGAGATAGAAGAATGTCAGACCAGTCTCATGGAGGAGAGCAGAGGACATAGAAGAATGTCAGACCAGTCTTATGGAGGAGAGCAGAGGACATAGAAGAATGTCAGACCAGTCATATGGAGAAGAGCAGAGGAGATAGAAGAATGTCAGACCAGTCTCATGGAGGAGAGCAGAGGACATAGAAGAATGTCAGACCAGTCTCATGGAGGAGAGCAGAGGACATAGAAGAATGTCAGACCAGTCTTATGGAGGAGAGCAGAGGACATAGAAGAATGTCAGACCAGTCATATGGAGAAGAGCAGAGGAGATAGAAGAATGTCAGACCAGTCTTATGGAGGAGAGCAGAGGACATAGAAGAATGTCAGACCATTCGTATGGAGGAGAGCAGAGGACATAGAAGAATGTCAGACCAGTCTTATGGAGAAGAGCAGAGGAGATAGAAGACCAGTCTTATGGAGGAGAGCAGAGGACATAGAAGAATGTCAGATTAGTCTTATGGAGGAGAGCAGAGGACATAGAAGAATGTCAGACCAGTCTTATGGAGGAGAGCAGAGGAGATAGAAGAATGTCAGACCAGTCTTATGGAGGAGAGCAGAGGACATAGAAGAATGTCAGAGCAGTCTTATGGAGGAGAGCAGAGGACATAGAAGAATGTCAGAGCAGTCTCATGGAGGAGAGCAGAGGACACAGAAGAATGTCAGACCAGTCTTATGGAGGAGAGCAGAGGACATAGAAGAATGTCAGAGCAGTCTTATGGAGGAGAGCAGAGGACACAGAAGAATGTCAGAGCAGTCTTATGGAGGAGAGCAGAGGAGATAGAAGAATGTCAGACCAGTCTCATGGAGGAGAGCAGAGGAGATAGAGGAATGTCAGGGCAGTCTCATGGAGGAGAGCAGAGGAGATAGAAGAATGTCAGAGCAGTCTTATGGAGGAGAGCAGAGGAGATAGAAGAATGTCAGAGCAGTCTCATGGAGGAGAGCAGAGGAGATAGAAGAATGTCAGACCAGTCTCATGGAGGAGAGCAGAGGAGATAGAAGAATGTCAGAGCAGTCTTATGGAGGAGAGCAGAGGAGATAGAAGAATGTCAGACCAGTCTTATGGAGGAGAGCAGAGGAGATAGAAGAATGTCAGACCAGTCTCATGGAGGAGAGCAGAGGAGATAGAAGAATGTCAGATTAGTCTTATGGAGGAGAGCAGAGGACATAGAAGAATGTCAGAGCAGTCTTATGGAGGAGAGCAGAGGAGATAGAAGAATGTCAGAGCAGTCTTATGGAGGAGAGCAGAGGACATAGAAGAATGTCAGACCAGTCTCATGGAGGAGAGCAGAGGACATAGAAGAATGTCAGAGCAGTCTTATGGAGGAGAGCAGAGGACATAGAAGAATTTCAGACCAGTCTTATGGAGGAGAGCAGAGGAGATAGAAGAATGTCAGAGCAGTCTCATGGAGGAGAGCAGAGGACATAGAAGAATGTCAGACCAGTCTTATGGAGGAGAGCAGAAGACACAGAAGAATGTCACACCAGTCTTATGGAGGAGAGCAGAAGACACAGAAGAATGTCACACCAGTCTTATGGAGGAGAGCAGAGGACATAGAAGAATGTCAGACCAGTCTCATGGAGGAGAGCAGAGGACATAGAAGAATGTCAGACCAGTCTTATGGAGGAGAGCAGAGGACATAGAGGAATGTCAGACCAGTCGTATGGAGGAAAGCAGAGGACATAGAGGAATGTCAGAGCAGTCTTATGGAGGAGAGCAGAGGAGATAGAAGAATGTCAGACCAGTCTTATGGAGGAGAGCAGAGGACATAGAAGAATGTCAGACCAGTCTTATGGAGGAGAGCAGAGGACATAGAAGAATGTCAGAGCAGTCTTATGGAGGAGAGCAGAGGAGATAGAAGAATGTCAGACCAGTCTTATGGAGGAGAGCAGAGGACATAGAAGAATGTCAGACCAGTCTTATGGAGAAGAGAAGAGGACATAGGAGAATGTTAGAGCAGTCTTATGGAGGAGAGCAGAGGAGATAGAGGAATGTCAGACCAGTCTTATGGAGGAGAGCAGAGGACATAGAAGAATGTCAGAGCAGTCTCATGGAGGAGAGCAGAGGACATAGAAGAATGTCAGACCAGTCTCATGGAGGAGAGCAGAGGAGATAAAAGAATGTCAGACCAGTCTTATGGAGAAGAGAAGAGGACATAGGAGAATGTTAGAGCAGTCTTATGGAGGAGAGCAGAGGAGATAGAGGAATGTCAGACCAGTCTTATGGAGGAGAGCAGAGGACATAGAAGAATGTCAGAGCAGTCTCATGGAGGAGAGCAGAGGACATAGAAGAATGTCAGATTAGTCTTATGGAGGAGAGCAGAGGAGATAGAAGAATGTCAGACCAGTCTCATGGAGGAGAGCAGAGGAGATAGAAGAATGTCAGATTAGTCTTATGGAGGAGAGCAGAGGAGATAGAAGAATGTCAGACCAGTCTCATGGAGGAGAGCAGAGGAGATAAAAGAATGTCAGACCAGTCTCATGGAGGAGAGCAGAGGACATAGAAGAATGTCAGAGCAGTCTCATGGAGGAGAGCAGAGGACATAGAAGAATGTCAGACCAGTCTTATGGAAGAGAGCAGAGGACATAGAAGAATGTCAGACCAGTCTCATGGAGGAGAGCAGAGGAGATAGAAGAATGTTAGACCAGTCTTATGGAAGAGAGCAGAGGACATAGAAGAATGTCAGACCAGTCTTATGGAGGAGAGCAGAGGAGATAGAAGAATGTCAGACCAGTCTTATGGAGGAGAGCAGAGGAGATAGAGGAATGTCAGAGCAGTCTTATGGAGGAGAGCAGAGGACATAGAAGAATGTCAGAGCAGTCTTATGGAGGAGAGCAGAGGAGATAGAAGAATGTCAGACCAGTCTTATGGAGGAGAGCAGAGGACATAGAAGAATGTCAGACCAGTCTTATGGAGGAGAGCAGAGGACATAGAAGAATGTCAGACCAGTCTTATGGAGGAGAGCAGAGGAGATAGAAGAATGTCAGACCAGTCTTATGGAGGAGAGCAGAGGACATAGAAGAATGTCAGACCAGTCTTATGGAGGAGAGCAGAGGAGATAGAAGAATGTCAGACCAGTCTCATGGAGGAGAGCAGAGGAGATAGAAGAATGTCAGACCAGTCTTATGGAAGAGAGCAGAGGACATAGAAGAATGTCAGACCAGTCTCATGGAGGAAAGCAGAGGAGATAGAAGAATGTTAGACCAGTCTTATGGAAGAGAGCAGAGGACATAGAAGAATGTCAGACCAGTCTTATGGAGGAGAGCAGAGGACATAGAAGAATGTCAGAGCAGTCTTATGGAGGAGAGCAGAGGAGATAGAGGAATGTCAGAGCAGTCTTATGGAGGAGAGCAGAGGACATAGAAGAATATCAGACCAGTCTTATGGAGGAGAGCAGAGGAGATAGAAGAATGTCAGACCAGTCTTATGGAGAAGAGCAGAGGAGATAGGAGAATGTCAGATTAGTCTTATGGAGGAGAGCAGAGGACATAGAAGAATGTCAGACCAGTCTTATGGAGGAGAGCAGAGGACATAGAGGAATGTCAGACCAGTCTTATGGAGAAGAGCAGAGGAGATAGAAGAATGTCAGAGCAGTCTCATGGAGGAGAGCAGAGGACATAGAAGAATGTCAGAGCAGTCTTATGGAGGAGAGCAGAGGACATAGAAGAATGTCAGACCAGTCTTATGGAGGAGAGCAGAGGACATAGAAGAATGTCAGACCAGTCTTATGGAGGAGAGCAGAGGAGATAGAAGAATGTCAGACCAGTCTTATGGAGGAGAGCAGAGGACATAGAAGAATGTCAGACCATTCTTATGGAGGAGAGCAGAGGAGATAGAAGAATGTCAGAGCAGTCTTATGGAGGAGAGTAGAGGACATAGAGGAATGTCAGAGCAGTCTTATGGAGGAGAGCAGAGGACATAGAAGAATGTCAGACCAGTCTTATGGAGAAGAGCAGAGGAGATAGAAGAATGTCAGACCAGTCTTATGGAGGAGAGCAGAGGAGATAGAAGAATGTCAGATTAGTCTTATGGAGGAGAGCAGAGGACATAGAAGAATGTCAGACCAGTCTTATGGAGAAGAGCAGAGGAGATAAAAGAATGTCAGAGCAGTCTCATGGAGGAGAGCAGAGGACATAGAAGAATGTCAGACCAGTCTTATGGAGGAGAGCAGAGGACATAGAAGAATGTCAGATTAGTCTTATGGAGGAGAGCAGAGGACATAGAAGAATGTCAGACCAGTCTTATGGAGAAGAGCAGAGGAGATAAAAGAATGTCAGAGCAGTCTTATGGAGGAGAGCAGAGGAGATAGAAGAATGTCAGAGCAGTCTCATGGAGGAGAGCAGAGGACATAGAAGAATGTCAGACCAGTCTTATGGAGGAGAGCAGAGGACATAGAAGAATGTCAGATTAGTCTTATGGAGGAGAGCAGAGGACATAGAAGAATGTCAGACCAGTCTTATGGAGAAGAGCAGAGGAGATAAAAGAATGTCAGAGCAGTCTTATGGAGGATAGCAGAGGAGATAGAAGAATGTCAGAGCAGTCTCATGGAGGAGAGCAGAGGAGATAGAAGAATGTCAGACCAGTCTTATGGAGGAGAGCAGAGGAGATAGAAGAATGTCAGACCAGTCTCATGGAGGAGAGCAGAGGAGATAGAAGAATGTCAGACCAGTCTTATGGAGGAGAGCAGAGGAGATAGAAGAATGTCAGACCAGTCTTATGGAGGAGAGCAGAGGACATAGAAGAATGTCAGAGCAGTCTCATGGAGGAGAGCAGAGGAGATAGAAGAATGTCAGATTAGTCTTATGGAGGAGAGCAGAGGAGATAGAAGAATGTCAGAGCAGTCTTATGGAGGAGAGCAGAGGAGATAGAAGAATGTCAGACCAGTCTCATGGAGGAGAGCAGAGGACATAGAAGAATGTCAGACCAGTCTTATGGAGGAGAGCAGAGGACATAGAAGAATGTCAGACCAGTCTTATGGAGGAGAGCAGAGGAGATAGAAGAATGTCAGAGCAGTCTCATGGAGGAGAGCAGAGGACATAGAAGAATGTCAGACCAGTCTTATGGAGGAGAGCAGAGGACATAGAAGAAAGTCACACCAGTCTTATGGAGGAGAGCAGAAGACACAGAAGAATGTCAGAGCAGTCTTATGGAGAAGAGCAGAGGAGATAGAAGAATGTCAGACCAGTCTCATGGAGGAGAGCAGAGGAGATAGAAGAATGTCAGACCAGTCTCATGGAGGAGAGCAGAGGAGATAGAAGAATGTCAGACCAGTCTTATGGAGGAGAGCAGAGGAGATAGAAGAATGTCAGACCAGTCTCATGGAGGAGAGCAGAGGAGATAGAAGAATGTCAGACCAGTCTCATGGAGGAGAGCAGAGGACATAGAAGAATGTCAGACCAGTCTTATGGAGAAGAGCAGAGGACATAGAAGAATGTCAGAGCAGTCTTATGGAGGAGAGCAGAGGACATAGAAGAATGTCAGAGCAGTCTTATGGAGGAGAGCAGAGGACATAGAAGAATGTCAGACCAGTCTTATGGAGAAGAGCAGAGGAGATAGAAGAATGTCAGACCAGTCTTATGGAGGAGAGCAGAGGACATAGAAGAATGTCAGACCAGTCTTATGGAGGAGAGCAGAGGAGATAGAAGAATGTCAGAGCAGTCTTATGGAGGAGAGCAGAGGACATAGAAGAATGTCAGAGCAGTCTTATGGAGGAGAGCAGAGGAGATAGAAGAATGTCAGAGCAGTCTTATGGAGGAGAGCAGAGGAGATAGAAGAATGTCAGATTAGTCTTATGGAGGAGAACAGAGGAGATAGAAGAATGTCAGAGCAGTCTCATGGAGGAGAGCAGAGGAGATAGAAGAATGTCAGTCCAGTCTCATGGAGGAGAGCAGAGGACATAGAAGAATGTCAGACCAGTCTTATGGAGGAAAGCAGAGGACATAGAGGAATGTCAGACCAGTCTCATGGAGGAGAGCAGAGGAGATAGAAGAATGTCAGACCAGTCTTATGGAAGAGAGCAGAGGACATAGAAGAATGTCAGACCAGTCTCATGGAGGAAAGCAGAGGAGATAGAAGAATGTTAGACCAGTCTTATGGAGGAGAGCAGAGGACATAGAAGAATGTCAGAGCAGTCTTATGGAGGAGAGCAGAGGACATAGAAGAATTTCAGACCAGTCTTATGGAGGAGAGCAGAGGAGATAGAGGAATGTCAGAGCAGTCTTATGGAGGAGAGCAGAGGACATAGAAGAATATCAGACCAGTCTTATGGAGGAGAGCAGAGGAGATAGAAGAATGTCAGACCAGTCTTATGGAGAAGAGCAGAGGAGATAGGAGAATGTCAGATTAGTCTTATGGAGGAGAGCAGAGGACATAGAAGAATGTCAGACCAGTCTCATGGAGGAGAGCAGAGGACATAGAGGAATGTCAGACCAGTCTTATGGAGAAGAGCAGAGGAGATAGAAGAATGTCAGAGCAGTCTCATGGAGGAGAGCAGAGGACATAGAAGAATGTCAGAGCAGTCTTATGGAGGAGAGCAGAGGACATAGAAGAATGTCAGACTAGTCTTATGGAGGAGAGCAGAGGACATAGAAGAATGTCAGACCAGTCTTATGGAGGAGAGCAGAGGAGATAGAAGAATGTCAGACCAGTCTTATGGAGGAGAGCAGAGGACATAGAAGAATGTCAGACCATTCTTATGGAGGAGAGCAGAGGAGATAGAAGAATGTCAGAGCAGTCTTATGGAGGAGAGTAGAGGACATAGAGGAATGTCAGAGCAGTCTTATGGAGGAGAGCAGAGGACATAGAAGAATGTCAGACCAGTCTTATGGAGAAGAGCAGAGGAGATAGAGGAATGTCAGAGCAGTCTTATGGAGCAGAGCAGAGGAGATAGAAGAATGTCAGACCAGTCTTATGGAGGAGAGCAGAGGACATAGAAGAATGTCAGACCAGTCTTATGGAGGAGAGCAGAGGACATAGAAGAATGTCAGATTAGTCTTATGGAGGAGAGCAGAGGACATAGAAGAATGTCAGACCAGTCTTATGGAGAAGAGCAGAGGAGATAAAAGAATGTCAGAGCAGTCTTATGGAGGAGAGCAGAGGAGATAGAAGAATGTCAGAGCAGTCTTATGGAGGAGAGCAGAGGAGATAGAAGAATGTCAGAGCAGTCTCATGGAGGAGAGCAGAGGACATAGAAGAATGTCAGACCAGTCTTATGGAGGAGAGCAGAGGACATAGAAGAATGTCAGATTAGTCTTATGGAGGAGAGCAGAGGACATAGAAGAATGTCAGACCAGTCTTATGGAGAAGAGCAGAGGAGATAAAAGAATGTCAGAGCAGTCTTATGGAGGAGAGCAGAGGAGATAGAAGAATGTCAGAGCAGTCTCATGGAGGAGAGCAGAGGAGATAGAAGAATGTCAGACCAGTCTTATGGAGGAGAGCAGAGGAGATAGAAGAATGTCAGACCAGTCTCATGGAGGAGAGCAGAGGAGATAGAAGAATGTCAGACCAGTCTTATGGAGGAGAGCAGAGGAGATAGAAGAATGTCAGACCAGTCTTATGGAGGAGAGCAGAGGACATAGAAGAATGTCAGAGCAGTCTCATGGAGGAGAGCAGAGGAGATAGAAGAATGTCAGATTAGTCTTATGGAGGAGAGCAGAGGAGATAGAAGAATGTCAGAGCAGTCTTATGGAGGAGAGCAGAGGAGATAGAAGAATGTCAGACCAGTCTCATGGAGGAGAGCAGAGGACATAGAAGAATGTCAGACCAGTCTTATGGAGGAGAGCAGAGGAGATAGAAGAATGTCAGAGCAGTCTCATGGAGGAGAGCAGAGGACATAGAAGAATGTCAGACCAGTCTTATGGAGGAGAGCAGAGGACATAGAAGAAAGTCACACCAGTCTTATGGAGGAGAGCAGAAGACACAGAAGAATGTCAGAGCAGTCTTATGGAGAAGAGCAGAGGAGATAGAAGAATGTCAGACCAGTCTCATGGAGGAGAGCAGAGGAGATAGAAGAATGTCAGACCAGTCTCATGGAGGAGAGCAGAGGAGATAGAAGAATGTCAGACCAGTCTTATGGAGGAGAGCAGAGGAGATAGAAGAATGTCAGACCAGTCTTATGGAGGAGAGCAGAGGACATAGAAGAATGTCAGAGCAGTCTAATGGAGGAGAGCAGAGGACATAGAAGAATGTCAGACCAGTCTTATGGAGAAGAGCAGAGGAGATAGAAGAATGTCAGAGCAGTCTCATGGAGGAGAGCAGAGGACATAGAAGAATGTCAGACCAGTCTTATGGAGGAGAGCAGAGGAGATAGAAGAATGTCAGATTAGTCTTATGGAGGAGAGCAGAGGAGATAGAAGAATGTCAGATTAGTCTTATGGAGGAGAGCAGAGGAGATAGAAGAATGTCAGAGCAGTCTTATGGAGGAGAGCAGAGGAGATAGAAGAATGTCAGATTAGTCTTATGGAGGAGAACAGAGGAGATAGAAGAATGTCAGAGCAGTCTCATGGAGGAGAGCAGAGGACATAGAAGAATGTCAGACCAGTCTCATGGAGGAGAGCAGAGGACATAGAAGAATGTCAGACCAGTCTTATGGAGGAAAGCAGAGGACATAGAGGAATGTCAGACCAGTCTCATGGAGGAGAGCAGAGGACATAGAAGAATGTCAGACCAGTCTTATGGAGGAGAGCAGAGGACATAGAAGAATGTCAGAGCAGTCTTATGGAGGAGAGCAGAGGACATAGAAGAATGTCAGACCAGTCTCATGGAGGAGAGCAGAGGACATAGAAGAATGTCAGAGCAGTCTTATGGAGGAGAGCAGAGGACATAGAAGAATTTCAGACCAGTCTTATGGAGGAGAGCAGAGGAGATAGAAGAATGTCAGAGCAGTCTCATGGAGGAGAGCAGAGGACATAGAAGAATGTCAGACCAGTCTTATGGAGGAGAGCAGAGGACATAGAAGAAAGTCACACCAGTCTTATGGAGGAGAGCAGAAGACACAGAAGAATGTCAGAGCAGTCTTATGGAGCAGAGCAGAGGAGATAGGAGAATGTCAGACCAGTCTTATGGAGCAGAGCAGAGGAGATAGGAGAATGTCAGACCAGTCTTATGGAGGAGAGCAGAGGACATAGAAGAATGTCAGACCAGTCTCATGGAGGAGAGCAGAGGACATAGAAGAATGTCAGACCAGTCTTATGGAGGAGAGCAGAGGAGATAGGAGAATGTCAGACCAGTCTTATGGAGGAGAGCAGAGGACATAGAAGAATGTCAGACCAGTCTCATGGAGGAGAGCAGAGGACATAGAAGAATGTCAGACCAGTCTTATGGAGGAGAGCAGAGGACATAGAGGAATGTCAGACCAGTCTTATGGAGGAAAGCAGAGGACATAGAGGAATGTCAGAGCAGTCTTATGGAGGAGAGCAGAGGAGATAGAAGAATGTCAGACCAGTCTTATGGAGGAGAGCAGAGGACATAGAAGAATGTAAGACCAGTCTTATGGAGGAGAGCAGAGGACATAGAAGAATGTCAGAGCAGTCTTATGGAGGAGAGCAGAGGAGATAGAAGAATGTCAGAGCAGTCTTATGGAGGAGAGCAGAGGACATAGAAGAATGTCAGACCAGTCTTATGGAGAAGAGAAGAGGAGATAGAAGAATGTCAGACCAGTTTCATGGAGGAGAGGAGAGGAGATAGAAGAATGTCAGACCAGTCTCATGGAGGAGAGCAGAGGACATAGAAGAATGTCAGACCAGTCTTATGGAGGAGAGCAGAGGAGATAGAAGAATGTCAGACCAGTCTCATGGAGGAGAGGAGAGGAGATAGAAGAATGTCAGACCAGTCTCATGGAGGAGAGCAGAGGACATAGAAGAATGTCAGACCAGTCTTATGGAGGAGAGCAGAGGAGATAGAAGAATGTCAGACCAGTCTTATGGAGGAGAGCAGAGGACATAGAAGAAAGTCAGACCAGTCTTATGGAGGAGAGCAGAGGACATAGAGGAATGTCAGACCAGTCTTATGGAGGAGAGCAGAGGACATAGAGGAATGTCATAGCAGTCTTATGGTGGAGAGCAGAGGAGATAGAAGAATGTCAGAGCAGTCTTATGGAGGAGAGCAGAGGACATAGAAGAATGTCAGACCAGTCTTATGGAGGAGAGCAGAGGACATAGGAGAATGTTAGAGCAGTCTTATGGAGGAGAGCAGAGGAGATAGAGGAATGTCAGACCAGTCTTATGGAGGAGAGCAGAGGACATAGAAGAATGTCAGAGCAGTCTCATGGAGGAGAGCAGAGGACATAGAAGAATGTCAGACCAGTCTCATGGAGGAGAGCAGAGGAGATAGAAGAATGTCAGACCAGTCTCATGGAGGAGAGCAGAGGAGATAGAAGAATGTCAGACCAGTCTTATGGAGAAGAGCAGAGGAGATAGAAGAATGTCAGACCAGTCTTATGGAGGAGAGCAGAGGAGATAGAAGAATGTCAGACCAGTCTTATGGAGGAGAGCAGAGGAGATAGAAGAATGTCAGACCAGTCTTATGGAGAAGAGCAGAGGAGATAGGAGAATGTCAGATTAGTCTTATGGAGGAGAGCAGAGGACATAGAAGAATATCAGACCAGTCTTATGGAGGAGAGCAGAGGAGATAGAAGAATGTCACACCAGTCTTATGGAGGAGAGCAGAGGAGATAGGAGAATGTCAGATTAGTCTTATGGAGGAGAGCAGAGGACATAGAAGAATGTCAGACCAGTCTTATGGAGAAGAGCAGAGGAGATAGAAGAATGTCAGAGCAGTCTCATGGAGGAGAGCAGAGGACATAGAAGGATGTCAGAGCAGTCTTATGGAGGAGAGCAGAGGACATAGAAGAATGTCAGACCAGTCTTATGGAGGAGAGCAGAGGACATAGAAGAATGTCAGACCAGTCATATGGAGAAGAGCAGAGGAGATAGAAGAATGTCAGACCAGTCTTATGGAGGAGAGCAGAGGACATAGAAGAATGTCAGACCATTCGTATGGAGGAGAGCAGAGGACATAGAAGAATGTCAGACCAGTCTTATGGAGAAGAGCAGAGGAGATAGAAGACCAGTCTTATGGAGGAGAGCAGAGGACATAGAAGAATGTCAGATTAGTCTTATGGAGGAGAGCAGAGGACATAGAAGAATGTCAGACCAGTCTTATGGAGGAGAGCAGAGGAGATAGAAGAATGTCAGACCAGTCTTATGGAGGAGAGCAGAGGACATAGAAGAATGTCAGAGCAGTCTTATGGAGGAGAGCAGAGGACATAGAAGAATGTCAGAGCAGTCTCATGGAGGAGAGCAGAGGACACAGAAGAATGTCAGACCAGTCTTATGGAGGAGAGCAGAGGACATAGAAGAATGTCAGAGCAGTCTTATGGAGGAGAGCAGAGGACACAGAAGAATGTCAGAGCAGTCTTATGGAGGAGAGCAGAGGAGATAGAAGAATGTCAGACCAGTCTCATGGAGGAGAGCAGAGGAGATAGAGGAATGTCAGGGCAGTCTCATGGAGGAGAGCAGAGGAGATAGAAGAATGTCAGAGCAGTCTTATGGAGGAGAGCAGAGGAGATAGAAGAATGTCAGAGCAGTCTCATGGAGGAGAGCAGAGGAGATAGAAGAATGTCAGACCAGTCTCATGGAGGAGAGCAGAGGAGATAGAAGAATGTCAGAGCAGTCTTATGGAGGAGAGCAGAGGAGATAGAAGAATGTCAGACCAGTCTCATGGAGGAGAGCAGAGGAGATAGAAGAATGTCAGAGCAGTCTTATGGAGGAGAGCAGAGGAGATAGAAGAATGTCAGACCAGTCTCATGGAGGAGAGCAGAGGAGATAGAAGAATGTCAGATTAGTCTTATGGAGGAGAGCAGAGGACATAGAAGAATGTCAGAGCAGTCTTATGGAGGAGAGCAGAGGACATAGGAGAATGTCAGACCAGTCTTATGGAGGAGAGCAGAGGAGATAGAAGAATGTCAGAGCAGTCTTATGGAGGAGAGCAGAGGACATAGAAGAATGTCAGACCAGTCTCATGGAGGAGAGCAGAGGACATAGAAGAATGTCAGACCAGTCTTATGGAGGAGAGCAGAGGACATAGAAGAATGTCAGAGCAGTCTTATGGAGGAGAGCAGAGGACATAGAAGAATGTCAGACCAGTCTCATGGAGGAGAGCAGAGGACATAGAAGAATGTCAGAGCAGTCTTATGGAGGAGAGCAGAGGACATAGAAGAATTTCAGACCAGTCTTATGGATGAGAGCAGAGGAGATAGAAGAATGTCAGAGCAGTCTCATGGAGGAGAGCAGAGGACATAGAAGAATGTCAGACCAGTCTTATGGAGGAGAGCAGAAGACACAGAAGAATGTCACACCAGTCTTATGGAGGAGAGCAGAAGACACAGAAGAATGTCAGACCAGTCTTATGGAGGAGAGCAGAGGACATAGAAGAATGTCAGACCAGTCTCATGGAGGAGAGCAGAGGACATAGAAGAATGTCAGACCAGTCTTATGGAGGAGAGCAGAGGACATAGAGGAATGTCAGACCAGTCTTATGGAGGAAAGCAGAGGACATAGAGGAATGTCAGAGCAGTCTTATGGAGGAGAGCAGAGGAGATAGAAGAATGTCAGACCAGTCTTATGGAGGAGAGCAGAGGACATAGAAGAATGTCAGACCAGTCTTATGGAGGAGAGCAGAGGACATAGAAGAATGTCAGAGCAGTCTTATGGAGGAGAGCAGAGGAGATAGAAGAATGTCAGACCAGTCTTATGGAGGAGAGCAGAGGACATAGAAGAATGTCAGACCAGTCTTATGGAGAAGAGAAGAGGACATAGGAGAATGTTAGAGCAGTCTTATGGAGGAGAGCAGAGGAGATAGAGGAATGTCAGACCAGTCTTATGGAGGAGAGCAGAGGACATAGAAGAATGTCAGAGCAGTCTCATGGAGGAGAGCAGAGGACATAGAAGAATGTCAGACCAGTCTCATGGAGGAGAGCAGAGGAGATAAAAGAATGTCAGACCAGTCTTATGGAGAAGAGAAGAGGACATAGGAGAATGTTAGAGCAGTCTTATGGAGGAGAGCAGAGGAGATAGAGGAATGTCAGACCAGTCTTATGGAGGAGAGCAGAGGACATAGAAGAATGTCAGAGCAGTCTTATGGAGGAGAGCAGAGGACATAGAAGAATGTCAGACCAGTCTCATGGAGGAGAGCAGAGGAGATAAAAGAATGTCAGACCAGTCTTATGGAGGAGAGCAGAGGACATAGAAGAATGTCAGACCAGTCTCATGGAGGAGAGCAGAGGACATAGAAGAATGTCAGACCAGTCTCATGGAGGAGAGCAGAGGACATAGAAGAATGTCAGAGCAGTCTCATGGAGGAGAGCAGAGGACATAGAAGAATGTCAGACCAGTCTTATGGAAGAGAGCAGAGGACATAGAAGAATGTCAGACCAGTCTCATGGAGGAGAGCAGAGGAGATAGAAGAATGTCAGACCAGTCTTATGGAGGAGAGCAGAGGAGATAGAAGAATGTTAGACCAGTCTTATGGAAGAGAGCAGAGGACATAGAAGAATGTCAGACCAGTCTTATGGAGGAGAGCAGAGGAGATAGAAGAATGTCAGACCAGTCTTATGGAGGAGAGCAGAGGAGATAGAGGAATGTCAGACCAGTCTTATGGAGGAGAGCAGAGGACATAGAAGAATGTCAGAGCAGTCTTATGGAGGAGAGCAGAGGAGATAGAAGAATGTCAGACCAGTCTTATGGAGGAGAGCAGAGGACATAGAAGAATGTCAGACCAGTCTTATGGAGGAGAGCAGAGGACATAGAAGAATGTCAGACCAGTCTTATGGAGAAGAGCAGAGGAGATAGAAGAATGTCAGAGCAGTCTTATGGAGGAGAGCAGAGGAGATAGAAGAATGTCAGACCAGTCTCATGGAGGAGAGCAGAGGAGATAGAAGAATGTCAGACCATTCTTATGGAGGAGAGCAGAGGAGATAGAAGAATGTCAGACCAGTCTCATGGAGGAGAGCAGAGGACATAGAAGAATGTTAGACCAGTCTTATGGAAGAGAGCAGAGGACATAGAAGAATGTCAGACCAGTCTTATGGAGGAGAGCAGAGGAGATAGAAGAATGTCAGACCAGTCTCATGGAGGAGAGCAGAGGACATAGAAGAATGTCAGAGCAGTCTCATGGAGGAGAGCAGAGGAGATAGAAGAATGTCAGACCAGTCTTATGGAGGAGAGCAGAGGACATAGAAGAATGTCAGACCATTCTTATGGAGGAGAGCAGAGGAGATAGAAGAATGTCAGACCAGTCTTATGGAGGAGAGCAGAGGAGATAGAAGAATGTCAGACCAGTCTTATGGAGGAGAGCAGAGGAGATAGAAGAATGTTAGAGCAGTCTTATGGAGGAGAGCAGAGGAGATAGAAGAATGTCAGACCAGTCTCATGGAGGAGAGCAGAGGAGATAGAAGAATGTCAGACCAGTCTTATGGAGGAGAGCAGAGGACATAGAAGAATGTCAGACCATTCTTATGGAGGAGAGCAGAGGAGATAGAAGAATGTCAGACCAGTCTCATGGAGGAGAGCAGAGGAGATAGAAGAATGTCAGACCAGTCTTATGGAAGAGAGCAGAGGACATAGAAGAATGTCAGACCAGTCTCATGGAGGAGAGCAGAGGAGATAGAAGAATGTCAGACCAGTCTTATGGAGGAGAGCAGAGGAGATAGAAGAATGTCAGACCAGTCTTATGGAGGAGAGCAGAGGAGATAGAGGAATGTCAGACCAGTCTTATGGAGGAGAGCAGAGGACATAGAAGAATGTCAGAGCAGTCTTATGGAGGAGAGCAGAGGAGATAGAAGAATGTCAGACCAGTCTTATGGAGGAGAGCAGAGGACATAGAAGAATGTCAGACCAGTCTTATGGAGGAGAGCAGAGGACATAGAAGAATGTCAGACCAGTCTTATGGAGGAGAGCAGAGGACATAGAAGAATGTCAGACCAGTCTCATGGAGGAGAGCAGAGGACATAGAAGAATGTCAGAGCAGTCTCATGAAGGAGAGCAGAGGACATAGAAGAATGTCAGACCAGTCTCATGGAGGAGAGCAGAGGAGATAGAAGAATGTCAGACCAGTCTCATGGAGGAGAGCAGAGGAGACAGAAGAATGTCAGACCAGTCTTATGAAAGAGAGCAGAGGACATAGAAGAATGTCAGACCAGTCTCATGGAGGAGAGCAGAGGAGATAAAAGAATGTCAGACCAGTCTTATGGAGAAGAGAAGAGGACATAGGAGAATGTTAGAGCAGTCTTATGGAGGAGAGCAGAGGAGATAGAGGAATGTCAAACCAGTCTTATGGAGGAGAGCAGAGGACATAGAAGAATGTCAGAGCAGTCTTATGGAGGAGAGCAGAGGACATAGAAGAATGTCAGACCAGTCTCATGGAGGAGAGCAGAGGAGATAAAAGAATGTCAGACCAGTCTCATGGAGGAGAGCAGAGGACATAGAAGAATGTCAGACCAGTCTCATGGAGGAGAGCAGAGGACATAGAAGAATGTCAGAGCAGTCTCATGGAGGAGAGCAGAGGACATAGAAGAATGTCAGACCAGTCTTATGGAAGAGAGCAGAGGACATAGAAGAATGTCAGACCAGTCTCATGGAGGAGAGCAGAGGAGATAGAAGAATGTTAGACCAGTCTTATGGAAGAGAGCAGAGGACATAGAAGAATGTCAGATTAGTCTTATGGAGGAGAGCAGAGGACATAGAAGAATGTCAGAGCAGTCTTATGGAGGAGAGCAGAGGAGATAGAAGAATGTCAGAGCAGTCTCATGGAGGAGAGCAGAGGACATAGGAGAATGTCAGAGCAGTCTTATGGAGGAGAGCAGAGGAGATAGAAGAATGTCAGACCAGTCTTATGGAGGAGAGCAGAGGAGATAGAGGAATGTCAGACCAGTCTTATGGAGGAGAGCAGAGGACATAGAAGAATGTCAGAGCAGTCTTATGGAGGAGAGCAGAGGAGATAGAAGAATGTCAGACCAGTCTTATGGAGGAGAGCAGAGGACATAGAAGAATGTCAGACCAGTCTTATGGAGGAGAGCAGAGGACATAGAAGAATGTCAGACCAGTCTTATGGAGAAGAGCAGAGGAGATAGAAGAATGTCAGAGCAGTCTTATGGAGGAGAGCAGAGGAGATAGAAGAATGTCAGACCAGTCTCATGGAGGAGAGCAGAGGAGATAGAAGAATGTCAGACCATTCTTATGGAGGAGAGCAGAGGAGATAGAAGAATGTCAGACCAGTCTCATGGAGGAGAGCAGAGGACATAGAAGAATGTTAGACCAGTCTTATGGAAGAGAGCAGAGGACATAGAAGAATGTCAGACCAGTCTTATGGAGGAGAGCAGAGGAGATAGAAGAATGTCAGACCAGTCTCATGGAGGAGAGCAGAGGACATAGAAGAATGTCAGAGCAGTCTCATGGAGGAGAGCAGAGGAGATAGAAGAATGTCAGACCAGTCTTATGGAGGAGAGCAGAGGACATAGAAGAATGTCAGACCATTCTTATGGAGGAGAGCAGAGGAGATAGAAGAATGTCAGACCAGTCTCATGGAGGAGAGCAGAGGAGATAGAAGAATGTCAGACCAGTCTTATGGAGGAGAGCAGAGGACATAGAAGAATGTCAGACCATTCTTATGGAGGAGAGCAGAGGAGATAGAAGAATGTCAGACCAGTCTCATGGAGGAGAGCAGAGGAGATAGAAGAATGTCAGACCAGTCTTATGGAAGAGAGCAGAGGACATAGAAGAATGTCAGACCAGTCTCATGGAGGAGAGCAGAGGAGATAGAAGAATGTCAGACCAGTCTTATGGAGGAGAGCAGAGGAGATAGAAGAATGTCAGACCAGTCTTATGGAGGAGAGCAGAGGAGATAGAGGAATGTCAGACCAGTCTTATGGAGGAGAGCAGAGGACATAGAAGAATGTCAGAGCAGTCTTATGGAGGAGAGCAGAGGAGATAGAAGAATGTCAGACCAGTCTTATGGAGGAGAGCAGAGGACATAGAAGAATGTCAGACCAGTCTTATGGAGGAGAGCAGAGGACATAGAAGAATGTCAGACCAGTCTTATGGAGGAGAGCAGAGGACATAGAAGAATGTCAGACCAGTCTCATGGAGGAGAGCAGAGGAGATAGAAGAATGTCAGACCAGTCTTATGAAGGAGAGCAGAGGAGATAGAAGAATGTCAGACCAGTCTTATGGAGGAGAGCAGAGGACATAGAAGAATGTCAGACCAGTCTTATGGAGGAGAGCAGAGGACATAGAAGAATGTCAGACCAGTCTTATGGAGGAGAGCAGAGGACATAGAAGAATGTCAGACCAGTCTTATGGAGGAGAGCAGAGGACATAGAAGAATGTCAGAGCAGTCTTATGGAGGAGAGCAGAGGACATAGAAGAATGTCAGAGCAGTCTTATGGAGGAGAGCAGAGGACATAGAAGAATGTCAGAGCAGTCTTATGGAGGAGAGCAGAGGAGATAGAAGAATGTCAGACCAGTCTTATGGAGGAGAGCAGAGGACATAGAAGAATGTCAGACCAGTCTTATGGAGGAGAGCAGAGGACATAGAAGAATGTCAGACCAGTCTTATGGAGGAGAGCAGAGGACATAGAAGAATGTCAGACCAGTCTTATGGAGGAGAGCAGAGGACATAGAAGAATGTCAGAGCAGTCTCATGAAGGAGAGCAGAGGACATAGAAGAATGTCAGACCAGTCTCATGGAGGAGAGCAGAGGAGATAGAAGAATGTCAGACCAGTCTCATGGAGGAGAGCAGAGGAGACAGAAGAATGTCAGACCAGTCTTATGGAAGAGAGCAGAGGACATAGAAGAATGTCAGACCAGTCTCATGGAGGAGAGCAGAGGAGATAGAAGAATGTCAGACCAGTCTTATGGAGGAGAGCAGAGGAGATAGAGGAATGTCAGACCAGTCTTATGGAGGAGAGCAGAGGACATAGAAGAATGTCAGAGCAGTCTTATGGAGGAGAGCAGAGGAGATAGAAGAATGTCAGACCAGTCTTATGGAGGAGAGCAGAGGATATAGAGGAATGTCATAGCAGTCTTATGGAGGAGAGCAGAGGAGATAGAAGAATGTCAGACCAGTCTTATGGAGGAGAGCAGAGGAGATAGAAGAATGTCAGAGCAGTCTTATGGAGGAGAGCAGAGGACATAGAAGAATGTCAGACCAGTCTTATGGAGGAGAGCAGAGGACATAGAAGAATGTCAGACCAGTCTTATGGAGGAGAGCAGAGGACATAGAAGAATGTCAGACCAGTCTTATGGAGGAGAGCAGAGGACATAGAAGAATGTCAGACCAGTCTTATGGAGAAGAGCAGAGGACATAGAAGAATGTCAGAGCAGTCTTATGGAGGAGAGCAGAGGAGATAGAAGAATGTCAGACCAGTCTCATGGAGGAGAGCAGAGGAGATAGAAGAATGTCAGACCATTCTTATGGAGGAGAGCAGAGGAGATAGAAGAATGTCAGACCAGTCTCATGGAGGAGAGCAGAGGACATAGAAGAATGTTAGACCAGTCTTATGGAAGAGAGCAGAGGACATAGAAGAATGTCAGACCAGTCTTATGGAGGAGAGCAGAGGAGATAGAAGAATGTCAGACCAGTCTCATGGAGGAGAGCAGAGGACATAGAAGAATGTCAGAGCAGTCTCATGGAGGAGAGCAGAGGAGATAGAAGAATGTCAGACCAGTCTTATGGAGGAGAGCAGAGGACATAGAAGAATGTCAGACCATTCTTATGGAGGAGAGCAGAGGAGATAGAAGAATGTCAGACCAGTCTCATGGAGGAGAGCAGAGGAGATAGAAGAATGTCAGACCAGTCTTATGGAGGAGAGCAGAGGACATAGAAGAATGTCAGACCATTCTTATGGAGGAGAGCAGAGGAGATAGAAGAATGTCAGACCAGTCTCATGGAGGAGAGCAGAGGAGATAGAAGAATGTCAGACCAGTCTTATGGAAGAGAGCAGAGGACATAGAAGAATGTCAGACCAGTCTCATGGAGGAGAGCAGAGGAGATAGAAGAATGTCAGACCAGTCTTATGGAGGAGAGCAGAGGAGATAGAAGAATGTCAGACCAGTCTTATGGAGGAGAGCAGAGGAGATAGAGGAATGTCAGACCAGTCTTATGGAGGAGAGCAGAGGACATAGAAGAATGTCAGAGCAGTCTTATGGAGGAGAGCAGAGGAGATAGAAGAATGTCAGACCAGTCTTATGGAGGAGAGCAGAGGACATAGAAGAATGTCAGACCAGTCTTATGGAGGAGAGCAGAGGACATAGAAGAATGTCAGACCAGTCTTATGGAGGAGAGCAGAGGACATAGAAGAATGTCAGACCAGTCTCATGGAGGAGAGCAGAGGAGATAGAAGAATGTCAGACCAGTCTTATGAAGGAGAGCAGAGGAGATAGAAGAATGTCAGACCAGTCTTATGGAGGAGAGCAGAGGACATAGAAGAATGTCAGACCAGTCTTATGGAGGAGAGCAGAGGACATAGAAGAATGTCAGACCAGTCTTATGGAGGAGAGCAGAGGACATAGAAGAATGTCAGACCAGTCTTATGGAGGAGAGCAGAGGACATAGAAGAATGTCAGAGCAGTCTTATGGAGGAGAGCAGAGGACATAGAAGAATGTCAGAGCAGTCTTATGGAGGAGAGCAGAGGACATAGAAGAATGTCAGAGCAGTCTTATGGAGGAGAGCAGAGGAGATAGAAGAATGTCAGACCAGTCTTATGGAGGAGAGCAGAGGACATAGAAGAATGTCAGACCAGTCTTATGGAGGAGAGCAGAGGACATAGAAGAATGTCAGACCAGTCTTATGGAGGAGAGCAGAGGACATAGAAGAATGTCAGACCAGTCTTATGGAGGAGAGCAGAGGACATAGAAGAATGTCAGAGCAGTCTCATGAAGGAGAGCAGAGGACATAGAAGAATGTCAGACCAGTCTCATGGAGGAGAGCAGAGGAGATAGAAGAATGTCAGACCAGTCTCATGGAGGAGAGCAGAGGAGACAGAAGAATGTCAGACCAGTCTTATGGAAGAGAGCAGAGGACATAGAAGAATGTCAGACCAGTCTCATGGAGGAGAGCAGAGGAGATAGAAGAATGTCAGACCAGTCTTATGGAGGAGAGCAGAGGACATAGAAGAATATCAGACCAGTCTTATGGAGGAGAGCAGAGGAGATAGAAGAATGTCAGACCAGTCTTATGGAGAAGAGCAGAGGAGATAGGAGAATGTCAGATTAGTCTTATGGAGGAGAGCAGAGGACATAGAAGAATGTCAGACCAGTCTTATGGAGGAGAGCAGAGGACATAGAGGAATGTCAGACCAGTCTTATGGAGAAGAGCAGAGGACATAGAAGAATGTCAGAGCAGTCTCATGGAGGAGAGCAGAGGACATAGAAGAATGTCAGAGCAGTCTTATGGAGGAGAGCAGAGGACATAGAAGAATGTCAGACCAGTCTTATGGAGGAGAGCAGAGGACATAGAAGAATGTCAGACCAGTCTTATGGAGGAGAGCAGAGGAGATAGAAGAATGTCAGACCAGTCTTATGGAGGAGAGCAGAGGACATAGAAGAATGTCAGACCATTCTTATGGAGGAGAGCAGAGGAGATAGAAGAATGTCAGACCAGTCTTATGGAGGAGAGTAGAGGACATAGAGGAATGTCAGAGCAGTCTTATGGAGGAGAGCAGAGGACATAGAAGAATGTCAGACCAGTCTTATGGAGAAGAGCAGAGGAGATAGAGGAATGTCAGAGCAGTCTTATGGAGCAGAGCAGAGGAGATAGAAGAATGTCAGACCAGTCTTATGGAGGAGAGCAGAGGACATAGAAGAATGTCAGACCAGTCTTATGGAGGAGAGCAGAGGACATAGAAGAATGTCAGATTAGTCTTATGGAGGAGAGCAGAGGACATAGAAGAATGTCAGACCAGTCTTATGGAGAAGAGCAGAGGAGATAAAAGAATGTCAGAGCAGTCTTATGGAGGAGAGCAGAGGAGATAGAAGAATGTCAGAGCAGTCTTATGGAGGAGAGCAGAGGAGATAGAAGAATGTCAGAGCAGTCTCATGGAGGAGAGCAGAGGACATAGAAGAATGTCAGACCAGTCTTATGGAGGAGAGCAGAGGACATAGAAGAATGTCAGATTAGTCTTATGGAGGAGAGCAGAGGACATAGAAGAATGTCAGACCAGTCTTATGGAGAAGAGCAGAGGAGATAAAAGAATGTCAGAGCAGTCTTATGGAGGAGAGCAGAGGAGATAGAAGAATGTCAGAGCAGTCTCATGGAGGAGAGCAGAGGAGATAGAAGAATGTCAGACCAGTCTTATGGAGGAGAGCAGAGGAGATAGAAGAATGTCAGACCAGTCTCATGGAGGAGAGCAGAGGAGATAGAAGAATGTCAGACCAGTCTTATGGAGGAGAGCAGAGGAGATAGAAGAATGTCAGACCAGTCTTATGGAGGAGAGCAGAGGACATAGAAGAATGTCAGAGCAGTCTCATGGAGGAGAGCAGAGGAGATAGAAGAATGTCAGATTAGTCTTATGGAGGAGAGCAGAGGAGATAGAAGAATGTCAGAGCAGTCTTATGGAGGAGAGCAGAGGAGATAGAAGAATGTCAGAGCAGTCTCATGGAGGAGAGCAGAGGACATAGAAGAATGTCAGATTAGTCTTATGGAGGAGAGCAGAGGACATAGGAGAATGTCAGACCAGTCTTATGGAGGAGAGCAGAGGAGATAGAAGAATGTCAGACCAGTCTTATGGAGGAGAGCAGAGGACATAGAAGAATGTCAGAGCAGTCTTATGGAGGAGAGCAGAGGAGATAGAGGAATGTCAGAGCAGTCTTATGGAGGAGAGCAGAGGACATAGAAGAATATCAGACCAGTCTTATGGAGGAGAGCAGAGGAGATAGAAGAATGTCAGACCAGTCTTATGGAGAAGAGCAGAGGAGATAGGAGAATGTCAGATTAGTCTTATGGAGGAGAGCAGAGGACATAGAAGAATGTCAGACCAGTCTTATGGAGGAGAGCAGAGGACATAGGAGAATGTCAGACCATTCTTATGGAGGAGAGCAGAGGACATAGAAGAATGTCAGAGCAGTCTTATGGAGGAGAGCAGAGGACATAGAAGAATGTCAGAGCAGTCTTATGGAGGAGAGCAGAGGAGATAGAGGAATGTCAGAGCAGTCTTATGGAGGAGAGCAGAGGACATAGAAGAATGTCAGAGCAGTCTTATGGAGGAGAGCAGAGGAGATAGAGGAATGTCAGAGCAGTCTTATGGAGGAGAGCAGAGGACATAGAAGAATATCAGACCAGTCTTATGGAGGAGAGCAGAGGAGATAGAAGAATGTCAGACCAGTCTTATGGAGAAGAGCAGAGGAGATAGGAGAATGTCAGATTAGTCTTATGGAGGAGAGCAGAGGACATAGAAGAATATCAGACCAGTCTTATGGAGGAGAGCAGAGGAGATAGAAGAATGTCAGACCAGTCTTATGGAGGAGAGCAGAGGACATAGAAGAATATCAGACCAGTCTTATGGAGGAGAGCAGAGGAGATAGAAGAATGTCAGACCAGTCTTATGGAGGAGAGCAGAGGAGATAGAAGAATGTCAGACCAGTCTTATGGAGGAGAGCAGAGGAGATAGAAGAATGTCAGACCATTCTTATGGAGGAGAGCAGAGGACATAGAAGAATGTCAGACCAGTCTTATGGAGAAGAGCAGAGGAGATAGAGGAATGTCAGAGCAGTCTTATGGAGGAGAGCAGAGGACATAGAAGAATATCAGACCAGTCTTATGGAGGAGAGCAGAGGAGATAGAAGAATGTCAGACCAGTCTTATGGAGGAGAGCAGAGGACATAGAAGAATGTCAGACCATTCTTATGGAGGAGAGCAGAGGACATAGAAGAATGTCAGACCAGTCTTATGGAGAAGAGCAGAGGAGATAGAGGAATGTCAGAGCAGTCTTATGGAGCAGAGCAGAGGAGATAGAAGAATGTCAGACCAGTCTTATGGAGGAGAGCAGAGGACATAGAAGAATGTCAGACCAGTCTTATGGAGGAGAGCAGAGGACATAGAAGAATGTCAGATTAGTCTTATGGAGGAGAGCAGAGGACATAGAAGAATGTCAGACCAGTCTTATGGAGAAGAGCAGAGGAGATAAAAGAATGTCAGAGCAGTCTCATGGAGGAGAGCAGAGGACATAGAAGAATGTCAGACCAGTCTTATGGAGGAGAGCAGAGGACATAGAAGAATGTCAGACCAGTCTTATGGAGGAGAGCAGAGGACATAGAAGAATGTCAGAGCAGTCTTATGGAGGAGAGCAGAGGAGATAGAAGAATGTCAGACCAGTCTTATGGAGAAGAGCAGAGGAGATAAAAGAATGTCAGAGCAGTCTTATGGAGGAGAGCAGAGGACATAGAAGAATGTCAGAGCAGTCTTATGGAGGAGAGCAGAGGAGATAGAAGAATGTCAGAGCAGTCTCATGGAGGAGAGCAGAGGACATAGAAGAATGTCAGACCAGTCTTATGGAGGAGAGCAGAGGACATAGAAGAATGTCAGATTAGTCTTATGGAGGAGAGCAGAGGACATAGAAGAATGTCAGACCAGTCTTATGGAGAAGAGCAGAGGAGATAAAAGAATGTCAGAGCAGTCTTATGGAGGAGAGCAGAGGAGATAGAAGAATGTCAGAGCAGTCTCATGGAGGAGAGCAGAGGAGATAGAAGAATGTCAGACCAGTCTTATGGAGGAGAGCAGAGGAGATAGAAGAATGTCAGACCAGTCTCATGGAGGAGAGCAGAGGAGATAGAAGAATGTCAGACCAGTCTTATGGAGGAGAGCAGAGGAGATAGAAGAATGTCAGACCAGTCTTATGGAGGAGAGCAGAGGACATAGAAGAATGTCATAGCAGTCTCATGGAGGAGAGCAGAGGAGATAGAAGAATGTCAGATTAGTCTTATGGAGGAGAGCAGAGGAGATAGAAGAATGTCAGAGCAGTCTTATGGAGGAGAGCAGAGGACATAGAAGAATGTCAGACCAGTCTTATGGAGAAGAGCAGAGGAGATAAAAGAATGTCAGAGCAGTCTCATGGAGGAGAGCAGAGGACATAGAGGAATGTCAGAGCAGTCTTATGGAGGAGAGCAGAGGACATAGAAGAATGTCAGAGCAGTCTTATGGAGGAGAGCAGAGGAGATAGGAGAATGTCAGACCAGTCTTATGGAGGAGAGCAGAGGACATAGAAGAATGTCAGACCAGTCTCATGGAGGAGAGCACAGGACATAGAAGAATGTCAGACCAGTCTTATGGAGGAGAGCAGAGGAGATAGGAGAATGTCAGACCAGTCTTATGGAGGAGAGCAGAGGACATAGAAGAATGTCAGACCAGTCTTATGGAGGAAAGCAGAGGACATAGAGGAATGTCAGACCAGTCTCATGGAGGAGAGCAGAGGACATAGAAGAATGTCAGACCAGTCTTATGGAGGAGAGCAGAGGACATAGAAGAATGTCAGAGCAGTCTTATGGAGGAGAGCAGAGGACATAGAAGAATGTCAGACCAGTCTCATGGAGGAGAGCAGAGGACATAGAAGAATGTCAGAGCAGTCTTATGGAGGAGAGCAGAGGACATAGAAGAATTTCAGACCAGTCTTATGGAGGAGAGCAGAGGAGATAGAAGAATGTCAGAGCAGTCTCATGGAGGAGAGCAGAGGACATAGAAGAATGTCAGACCAGTCTTATGGAGGAGAGCAGAGGACATAGAAGAAAGTCACACCAGTCTTATTGAGGAGAGCAGAAGACACAGAAGAATGTCAGAGCAGTCTTATGGAGGAGAGCAGAGGAGATAGAAGAATGTCAGACCAGTCTTATGGAGGAGAGCAGAGGAGATAGAAGAATGTCAGACCAGTCTTATGGAGGAGAGCAGAGGAGATAGGAGAATGTCAGACCAGTCTTATGGAGGAGAGCAGAGGACATAGAAGAATGTCAGACCAGTCTCATGGAGGAGAGCAGAGGACATAGAAGAATGTCAGACCAGTCTTATGGAGGAGAGCAGAGGAGATAGGAGAATGTCAGACCAGTCTTATGGAGGAGAGCAGAGGACATAGAAGAATGTCAGACCAGTCTCATGGAGGAGAGCAGAGGACATAGAAGAATGTCAGACCAGTCTTATGGAGGAGAGCAGAGGACATAGAGGAATGTCAGACCAGTCTCATGGAGGAGAGCAGAGGACATAGAAGAATGTCAGAGCAGTCTTATGGAGGAGAGCAGAGGAGATAGAAGAATGTCAGACCAGTCTTATGGAGGAGAGCAGAGGACATAGAAGAATGTAAGACCAGTCTTATGGAGGAGAGCAGAGGACATAGAAGAATGTCAGAGCAGTCTTATGGAGGAGAGCAGAGGACATAGAGGAATGTCAGACCAGTCTTATGGAGGAAAGCAGAGGACATAGAGGAATGTCAGAGCAGTCTTATGGAGGAGAGCAGAGGAGATAGAAGAATGTCAGACCAGTCTTATGGAGGAGAGCAGAGGACATAGAAGAATGTAAGACCAGTCTTATGGAGGAGAGCAGAGGACATAGAAGAATGTCAGAGCAGTCTTATGGAGGAGAGCAGAGGAGATAGAAGAATATCAGAGCAGTCTTATGGAGGAGAGCAGAGGACATAGAAGAATGTCAGACCAGTCTTATGGAGAAGAGAAGAGGAGATAGAAGAATGTCAGACCAGTTTCATGGAGGAGAGCAGAGGAGATAGAAGAATGTCAGACCAGTCTCATGGAGGAGAGCAGAGGAGATAGAAGAATGTCAGACCAGTCTCATGGAGGAGAGCAGAGGACATAGAAGAATGTCAGACCAGTCTTATGGAGGAGAGCAGAGGAGATAGAAGAATGTCAGACCAGTCTTATGGAGGAGAGCAGAGGACATAGAAGAAAGTCAGACCAGTCTTATGGAGGAGAGCAGAGGACATAGAGGAATGTCAGACCAGTCTTATGGAGGAGAGCAGAGGACATAGAGGAATGTCATAGCAGTCTTATGGAGGAGAGCAGAGGAGATAGAAGAATGTCAGAGCAGTCTTATGGAGGAGAGCAGAGGACATAGAAGAATGTCAGACCAGTCTTATGGAGGAGAGCAGAGGACATAGGAGAATGTTAGAGCAGTCTTATGGAGGAGAGCAGAGGAGATAGAGGAATGTCAGACCAGTCTTATGGAGGAGAGCAGAGGACATAGAAGAATGTCAGAGCAGTCTCATGGAGGAGAGCAGAGGACATAGAAGAATGTCAGACCAGTCTCATGGAGGAGAGCAGAGGAGATAGAAGAATGTCAGACCAGTCTCATGGAGGAGAGCAGAGGAGATAGAAGAATGTCAGACCAGTCTTATGGAGAAGAGCAGAGGAGATAGAAGAATGTCAGTCCAGTCTTATGGAGGAAAGCAGAGGAGATAGAAGAATGTCAGACCAGTCTTATGGAGGAGAGCAGAGGAGATAGAAGAATGTCAGACCAGTCTTATGGAGGAGAGCAGAGGAGATAGAGGAATGTCAGACCAGTCTTATGGAGGAGAGCAGAGGACATAGAAGAATGTCAGAGCAGTCTTATGGAGGAGAGCAGAGGACATAGAAGAATGTCAGACCAGTCTTATGGAGGAGAGCAGAGGACATAGAAGAATGTCAGACCATTCTTATGGAGGAGAGCAGAGGAGATAGAAGAATGTCAGACCAGTCTCATGGAGGAGAGCAGAGGACATAGAAGAATGTCAGAGCAGTCTCATGGAGGAGAGCAGAGGACATAGAAGAATGTCAGACCAGTCTCATGGAGGAGAGCAGAGGAGATAGAAGAATGTCAGACCAGTCTCATGGAGGAGAGCAGAGGAGATAGAAGAATGTCAGACCAGTCTTATGGAGGAGAGCAGAGGACATAAAAGAATGTCAGACCATTCTTATGGAGGAGAGCAGAGGAGATAGAAGAATGTCAGACCAGTCTCATGGAGGAGAGCAGAGGACATAGAAGAATGTCAGAGCAGTCTCATGGAGGAGAGCAGAGGACATAGAAGAATGTCAGACCAGTCTCATGGAGGAGAGCAGAGGAGATAGAAGAATGTCAGACCAGTCTCATGGAGGAGAGCAGAGGAGATAGAAGAATGTCAGACCAGTCTTATGGAAGAGAGCAGAGGACATAGAAGAATGTCAGACCAGTCTCATGGAGGAGAGCAGAGGAGATAGAAGAATGTCAGACCAGTCTTATGGAGGAGAGCAGAGGAGATAGAATAATGTCAGACCAGTCTTATGGAGGAGAGCAGAGGAGATAGAGGAATGTCAGACCAGTCTTATGGAGGAGAGCAGAGGACATAGAAGAATGTCAGAGCAGTCTTATGGAGGAGAGCAGAGGAGATAGAAGAATGTCAGACCAGTCTTATGGAGGAGAGCAGAGGACATAGAAGAATGTCAGACCAGTCTTATGGAGGAGAGCAGAGGACATAGAAGAATGTCAGACCAGTCTTATGGAGGAGAGCAGAGGAGATAGAAGAATGTCAGACCAGTCTCATGGAGGAGAGCAGAGGACATAGAAGAATGTCAGAGCAGTCTCATGGAGGAGAGCAGAGGACATAGAAGAATGTCAGACCAGTCTCATGGAGGAGAGCAGAGGAGATAGAAGAATGTCAGACCAGTCTTATGGAGGAGAGCAGAGGACATAGAAGAAAGTCAGACCAGTCTTATGGAGGAGAGCAGAGGACATAGAGGAATGTCAGACCAGTCTTATGGAGGAGAGCAGAGGACATAGAGGAATGTCATAGCAGTCTTATGGAGGAGAGCAGAGGAGATAGAAGAATGTCAGAGCAGTCTTATGGAGGAGAGCAGAGGACATAGAAGAATGTCAGACCAGTCTTATGGAGGAGAGCAGAGGACATAGGAGAATGTTAGAGCAGTCTTATGGAGGAGAGCAGAGGAGATAGAGGAATGTCAGACCAGTCTTATGGAGGAGAGCAGAGGACATAGAAGAATGTCAGAGCAGTCTCATGGAGGAGAGCAGAGGACATAGAAGAATGTCAGACCAGTCTCATGGAGGAGAGCAGAGGAGATAGAAGAATGTCAGACCAGTCTTATGGAGGAAAGCAGAGGAGATAGAAGAATGTCAGACCAGTCTTATGGAGGAGAGCAGAGGAGATAGAAGAATGTCAGACCAGTCTTATGGAGGAGAGCAGAGGAGATAGAGGAATGTCAGACCAGTCTTATGGAGGAGAGCAGAGGACATAGAAGAATGTCAGAGCAGTCTTATGGAGGAGAGCAGAGGACATAGAAGAATGTCAGACCAGTCTTATGGAGGAGAGCAGAGGACATAGAAGAATGTCAGACCATTCTTATGGAGGAGAGCAGAGGAGATAGAAGAATGTCAGACCAGTCTCATGGAGGAGAGCAGAGGACATAGAAGAATGTCAGAGCAGTCTCATGGAGGAGAGCAGAGGACATAGAAGAATGTCAGACCAGTCTCATGGAGGAGAGCAGAGGAGATAGAAGAATGTCAGACCAGTCTCATGGAGGAGAGCAGAGGAGATAGAAGAATGTCAGACCAGTCTTATGGAGGAGAGCAGAGGACATAAAAGAATGTCAGACCATTCTTATGGAGGAGAGCAGAGGAGATAGAAGAATGTCAGACCAGTCTCATGGAGGAGAGCAGAGGACATAGAAGAATGTCAGAGCAGTCTCATGGAGGAGAGCAGAGGACATAGAAGAATGTCAGACCAGTCTCATGGAGGAGAGCAGAGGAGATAGAAGAATGTCAGACCAGTCTCATGGAGGAGAGCAGAGGAGATAGAAGAATGTCAGACCAGTCTTATGGAAGAGAGCAGAGGACATAGAAGAATGTCAGACCAGTCTCATGGAGGAGAGCAGAGGAGATAGAAGAATGTCAGACCAGTCTTATGGAGGAGAGCAGAGGAGATAGAAGAATGTCAGACCAGTCTTATGGAGGAGAGCAGAGGAGATAGAGGAATGTCAGACCAGTCTTATGGAGGAGAGCAGAGGACATAGAAGAATGTCAGAGCAGTCTTATGGAGGAGAGCAGAGGAGATAGAAGAATGTCAGACCAGTCTTATGGAGGAGAGCAGAGGACATAGAAGAATGTCAGACCAGTCTTATGGAGGAGAGCAGAGGACATAGAAGAATGTCAGACCAGTCTTATGGAGGAGAGCAGAGGACATAGAAGAATGTCAGACCAGTCTTATGGAGGAGAGCAGAGGAGATAGAAGAATGTCAGACCAGTCTCATGGAGGAGAGCAGAGGACATAGAAGAATGTCAGAGCAGTCTCATGGAGGAGAGCAGAGGACATAGAAGAATGTCAGACCAGTCTCATGGAGGAGAGCAGAGGAGATAGAAGAATGTCAGACCAGTCTTATGGAGGAGAGCAGAGGACATAGAAGAAAGTCAGACCAGTCTTATGGAGGAGAGCAGAGGACATAGAGGAATGTCAGACCAGTCTTATGGAGGAGAGCAGAGGACATAGAGGAATGTCATAGCAGTCTTATGGAGGAGAGCAGAGGAGATAGAAGAATGTCAGAGCAGTCTTATGGAGGAGAGCAGAGGACATAGAAGAATGTCAGACCAGTCTTATGGAGGAGAGCAGAGGACATAGGAGAATGTTAGAGCAGTCTTATGGAGGAGAGCAGAGGAGATAGAGGAATGTCAGACCAGTCTTATGGAGGAGAGCAGAGGACATAGAAGAATGTCAGAGCAGTCTCATGGAGGAGAGCAGAGGACATAGAAGAATGTCAGACCAGTCTCATGGAGGAGAGCAGAGGAGATAGAAGAATGTCAGACCAGTCTTATGGAGGAAAGCAGAGGAGATAGAAGAATGTCAGACCAGTCTTATGGAGGAGAGCAGAGGAGATAGAAGAATGTCAGACCAGTCTTATGGAGGAGAGCAGAGGAGATAGAGGAATGTCAGACCAGTCTTATGGAGGAGAGCAGAGGACATAGAAGAATGTCAGAGCAGTCTTATGGAGGAGAGCAGAGGACATAGAAGAATGTCAGACCAGTCTTATGGAGGAGAGCAGAGGACATAGAAGAATGTCAGACCATTCTTATGGAGGAGAGCAGAGGAGATAGAAGAATGTCAGACCAGTCTCATGGAGGAGAGCAGAGGACATAGAAGAATGTCAGAGCAGTCTCATGGAGGAGAGCAGAGGACATAGAAGAATGTCAGACCAGTCTCATGGAGGAGAGCAGAGGAGATAGAAGAATGTCAGACCAGTCTCATGGAGGAGAGCAGAGGAGATAGAAGAATGTCAGACCAGTCTTATGGAGGAGAGCAGAGGACATAAAAGAATGTCAGACCATTCTTATGGAGGAGAGCAGAGGAGATAGAAGAATGTCAGACCAGTCTCATGGAGGAGAGCAGAGGACATAGAAGAATGTCAGAGCAGTCTCATGGAGGAGAGCAGAGGACATAGAAGAATGTCAGACCAGTCTCATGGAGGAGAGCAGAGGAGATAGAAGAATGTCAGACCAGTCTCATGGAGGAGAGCAGAGGAGATAGAAGAATGTCAGACCAGTCTTATGGAAGAGAGCAGAGGACATAGAAGAATGTCAGACCAGTCTCATGGAGGAGAGCAGAGGAGATAGAAGAATGTCAGACCAGTCTTATGGAGGAGAGCAGAGGAGATAGAAGAATGTCAGACCAGTCTTATGGAGGAGAGCAGAGGAGATAGAGGAATGTCAGACCAGTCTTATGGAGGAGAGCAGAGGACATAGAAGAATGTCAGAGCAGTCTTATGGAGGAGAGCAGAGGAGATAGAAGAATGTCAGACCAGTCTTATGGAGGAGAGCAGAGGACATAGAAGAATGTCAGACCAGTCTTATGGAGGAGAGCAGAGGACATAGAAGAATGTCAGACCAGTCTTATGGAGGAGAGCAGAGGAGATAGAAGAATGTCAGACCAGTCTCATGGAGGAGAGCAGAGGACATAGAAGAATGTCAGAGCAGTCTCATGGAGGAGAGCAGAGGACATAGAAGAATGTCAGACCAGTCTCATGGAGGAGAGCAGAGGAGATAGAAGAATGTCAGACCAGTCTCATGGAGGAGAGCAGAGGAGATAGAAGAATGTCAGACCAGTCTTATGGAAGAGAGCAGAGGACATAGAAGAATGTCAGACCAGTCTCATGGAGGAGAGCAGAGGAGATAGAAGAATGTCAGAGAAGTCTTATGGAGGAGAGCAGAGGACATAGAGGAATGTCAGACCAGTCTTATGGAGGAGAGCAGAGGACATAGAAGAATGTCAGAGCAGTCTTATGGAGGAGAGCAGAGGAGATAGAGGAATGTCAGAGCAGTCTTATGGAGGAGAGCAGAGGAGATAGAAGAATGTCAGACCAGTCTTATGGAGAAGAGCAGAGGAGATAGGAGAATGTCAGATTAGTCTTATGGAGGAGAGCAGAGGACATAGAAGAATATCAGACCAGTCTTATGGAGGAGAGCAGAGGAGATAGAAGAATGTCACACCAGTCTTATGGAGAAGAGCAGAGGAGATAGGAGAATGTCAGATTAGTCTTATGGAGGAGAGCAGAGGACATAGAAGAATGTCAGACCAGTCTTATGGAGGAGAGCAGAGGACATAGAGGAATGTCAGACCAGTCTTATGGAGAAGAGCAGAGGAGATAGAAGAATGTCAGAGCAGTCTCATGGAGGAGAGCAGAGGACATAGAAGGATGTCAGAGCAGTCTTATGGAGGAGAGCAGAGGACATAGAATAATGTCAGACCAGTCTTATGGAGGAGAGCAGAGGACATAGAAGAATGTCAGACCAGTCATATGGAGAAGAGCAGAGGAGATAGAAGAATGTCAGACCAGTCTTATGGAGGAGAGCAGAGGACATAGAAGAATGTCAGACCATTCGTATGGAGGAGAGCAGAGGACATAGAAGAATGTCAGACCAGTCTTATGGAGAAGAGCAGAGGAGATAGAAGACCAGTCTTATGGAGGAGAGCAGAGGACATAGAAGAATGTCAAATTAGTCTTATGGAGGAGAGCAGAGGACATAGAAGAATGTCAGACCAGTCTTATGGAGGAGAGCAGAGGAGATAGAAGAATGTCAGACCAGTCTTATGGAGGAGAGCAGAGGACATAGAAGAATGTCAGACCAGTCATATGGAGAAGAGCAGAGGAGATAGAAGAATGTCAGACCAGTCTTATGGAGGAGAGCAGAGGACATAGAAGAATGTCAGACCATTCGTATGGAGGAGAGCAGAGGACATAGAAGAATGTCAGACCAGTCTTATGGAGAAGAGCAGAGGAGATAGAAGACCAGTCTTATGGAGGAGAGCAGAGGACATAGAAGAATGTCAGATTAGTCTTATGGAGGAGAGCAGAGGACATAGAAGAATGTCAGTCCAGTCTTATGGAGGAGAGCAGAGGAGATAGAAGAATGTCAGACCAGTCTTATGGAGGAGAGCAGAGGACATAGAAGAATGTCAGAGCAGTCTTATGGAGGAGAGCAGAGGACATAGAAGAATGTCAGAGCAGTCTCATGGAGGAGAGCAGAGGACACAGAAGAATGTCAGACCAGTCTTATGGAGGAGAGCAGAGGAGATAGAAGAATGTCAGACCAGTCTTATGGAGGAGAGCAGAGGACATAGAAGAATGTCAGAGCAGTCTTATGGAGGAGAGCAGAGGACACAGAAGAATGTCAGAGCAGTCTTATGGAGGAGAGCAGAGGAGATAGAAGAATGTCAGACCAGTCTCATGGAGGAGAGCAGAGGAGATAGAGGAATGTCAGGGCAGTCTCATGGAGGAGAGCAGAGGAGATAGAAGAATGTCAGAGCAGTCTTATGGAGGAGAGCAGAGGAGATAGAAGAATGTCAGAGCAGTCTCATGGAGGAGAGCAGAGGAGATAGAAGAATGTCAGACCAGTCTCATGGAGGAGAGCAGAGGAGATAGAAGAATGTCAGAGCAGTCTTATGGAGGAGAGCAGAGGAGATAGAAGAATGTCAGACCAGTCTCATGGAGGAGAGCAGAGGAGATAGAAGAATGTCAGAGCAGTCTTATGGAGGAGAGCAGAGGAGATAGAAGAATGTCAGACCAGTCTCATGGAGGAGAGCAGAGGAGATAGAAGAATGTCAGATTAGTCTTATGGAGGAGAGCAGAGGACATAGAAGAATGTCAGAGTAGTCTTATGGAGGAGAGCAGAGGACATAGGAGAATGTCAGACCAGTCTTATGGAGGAGAGCAGAGGAGATAGAAGAATGTCAGAGCAGTCTTATGGAGGAGAGCAGAGGACATAGAAGAATGTCAGACCAGTCTCATGGAGGAGAGCAGAGGACATAGAAGAATGTCAGACCAGTCTTATGGAGGAGAGCAGAGGACATAGAAGAATGTCAGAGCAGTCTTATGGAGGAGAGCAGAGGACATAGAAGAATGTCAGACCAGTCTCATGGAGGAGAGCAGAGGACATAGAAGAATGTCAGACCAGTCTTATGGAGGAGAGCAGAGGACATAGAGGAATGTCAGACCAGTCTTATGGAGGAAAGCAGAGGAGATAGAAGAATGTCAGAGCAGTCTTATGGAGGAGAGCAGAGGAGATAGAAGAATGTCAGACCAGTCTTATGGAGGAGAGCAGAGGACATAGAAGAATGTCAGACCAGTCTTATGGAGGAGAGCAGAGGACATAGAAGAATGTCAGAGCAGTCTTATGGAGGAGAGCAGAGGAGATAGAAGAATGTCAGAGCAGTCTTATGGAGGAGAGCAGAGGACATAGAAGAATGTCAGACCAGTCTTATGGAGAAGAGAAGAGGACATAGGAGAATGTTAGAGCAGTCTTATGGAGGAGAGCAGAGGAGATAGAGGAATGTCAGACCAGTCTTATGGAGGAGAGCAGAGGACATAGAAGAATGTCAGAGCAGTCTCATGGAGGAGAGCAGAGGACATAGAAGAATGTCAGACCAGTCTCATGGAGGAGAGCAGAGGAGATAAAAGAATGTCAGACCAGTCTTATGGAGAAGAGAAGAGGACATAGGAGAATGTCAGACCAGTCTCATGGAGGAGAGCAGAGGAGATAAAAGAATGTCAGACCAGTCTCATGGAGGAGAGCAGAGGACATAGAAGAATGTCAGAGCAGTCTCATGGAGGAGAGCAGAGGACATAGAAGAATGTCAGACCAGTCTCATGGAGGAGAGCAGAGGAGATAGAAGAATGTCAGACCAGTCTCATGGAGGAGAGCAGAGGAGATAGAAGAATGTCAGACCAGTCTTATGGAAGAGAGCAGAGGACATAGAAGAATGTCAGACCAGTCTCATGGAGGAGAGCAGAGGAGATAGAAGAATGTTAGACCAGTCTTATGGAAGAGAGCAGAGGACATAGAAGAATGTCAGACCAGTCTTATGGAGGAGAGCAGAGGAGATAGAAGAATGTCAGACCAGTCTTATGGAGGAGAGCAGAGGAGATAGAGGAATGTCAGACCAGTCTTATGGAGGAGAGCAGAGGACATAGAAGAATGTCAGAGCAGTCTTATGGAGGAGAGCAGAGGACATAGAAGAATGTCAGACCAGTCTCATGGAGGAGAGCAGAGGAGATAGAAGAATGTCAGACCAGTCTTATGGAGGAGAGCAGAGGACATAGAAGAATGTCAGACCAGTCTTATGGAGGAGAGCAGAGGACATAGAAGAATGTCAGACCAGTCTTATGGAGGAGAGCAGAGGAGATAGAAGAATGTCAGACCAGTCTCATGGAGGAGAGCAGAGGACATAGAAGAATGTCAGAGCAGTCTCATGGAGGAGAGCAGAGGACATAGAAGAATGTCAGACCAGTCTCATGGAGGAGAGCAGAGGAGATAGAAGAATGTCAGACCAGTCTCCTGGAGGAGAGCAGAGGAGACAGAAGAATGTCAGACCAGTCTTATGGAAGAGAGCAGAGGACATAGAAGAATGTCAGACCAGTCTCATGGAGGAGAGCAGAGGAGATAGAAGAATGTCAGACCAGTCTTATGGAGGAGAGCAGAGGACATAGAAGAATGTCAGAGCAGTCTTATGGAGGAGAGCAGAGGAGATAGAGGAATGTCAGAGCAGTCTTATGGAGGAGAGCAGAGGACATAGAAGAATATCAGACCAGTCTTATGGAGGAGAGCAGAGGAGATAGAAGAATGTCAGACCAGTCTTATGGAGAAGAGCAGAGGAGATAGGAGAATGTCAGACCAGTCTCATGGAGGAGAGCAGAGGAGATAGAAGAATGTCAGACCAGTCTCCTGGAGGAGAGCAGAGGAGACAGAAGAATGTCAGACCAGTCTTATGGAAGAGAGCAGAGGACATAGAAGAATGTCAGACCAGTCTCATGGAGGAGAGCAGAGGAGATAGAAGAATGTCAGACCAGTCTTATGGAGGAGAGCAGAGGACATAGAAGAATGTCAGAGCAGTCTTATGGAGGAGAGCAGAGGAGATAGAGGAATGTCAGACCAGTCTTATGGAGGAGAGCAGAGGAGATAGAAGAATGTCAGACCAGTCTTATGGAGGAGAGCAGAGGACATAGAAGAATGTCAGACCAGTCTTATGGAGGAGAGCAGAGGACATAGAGGAATGTCAGACCAGTCTTATGGAGAAGAGCAGAGGAGATAGAAGAATGTCAGAGCAGTCTCATGGAGGAGAGCAGAGGACATAGAAGAATGTCAGAGCAGTCTTATGGAGGAGAGCAGAGGACATAGAAGAATGTCAGACCAGTCTTATGGAGGAGAGCAGAGGACATAGAAGAATGTCAGACCAGTCTTATGGAGGAGAGCAGAGGAGATAGAAGAATGTCAGACCAGTCTTATGGAGGAGAGCAGAGGACATAGAAGAATGTCAGACCATTCTTATGGAGGAGAGCAGAGGAGATAGAAGAATGTCAGACCAGTCTTATGGAGGAGAGTAGAGGACATAGAGGAATGTCAGAGCAGTCTTATGGAGGAGAGCAGAGGACATAGAAGAATGTCAGACCAGTCTTATGGAGAAGAGCAGAGGAGATAGAGGAATGTCAGAGCAGTCTTATGGAGGAGAGCAGAGGACATAGAAGAATGTCAGACCAGTCTTATGGAGGAGAGCAGAGGACATAGAAGAATGTCAGATTAGTCTTATGGAGGAGAGCAGAGGACATAGAAGAATGTCAGACCAGTCTTATGGAGAAGAGCAGAGGAGATAAAAGAATATCAGAGCAGTCTCATGGAGGAGAGCAGAGGACATAGAAGAATGTCAGACCAGTCTTATGGAGGAGAGCAGAGGAGATAGAAGAATGTCAGACCAGTCTTATGGAGGAGAGCAGAGGACATAGAAGAATGTCAGAGCAGTCTCATGGAGGAGAGCAGAGGAGATAGAAGAATGTCAGATTAGTCTTATGGAGGAGAGCAGAGGACATAGAAGAATGTCAGACCAGTCTTATGGAGGAGAGCAGAGGACATAGAAGAATGTCAGAGCAGTCTCATGGAGGAGAGCAGAGGAGATAGAAGAATGTCAGATTAGTCTTATGGAGAAGAGCAGAGGAGATAAAAGAATGTCAGAGCAGTCTTATGGAGGAGAGCAGAGGAGATAGAAGAATGTCAGAGCAGTCTTATGGAGGAGAGCAGAGGAGATAGAAGAATGTCAGAGCAGTCTCATGGAGGAGAGCAGAGGACATAGAAGAATGTCAGACCATTCTTATGGAGGAGAGCAGAGGACATAGAAGAATGTCAGACCAGTCTTATGGAGAAGAGCAGAGGAGATAAAAGAATGTCATAGCAGTCTTATGGAGGAGAGCAGAGGAGATAGAAGAATGTCAGAGCAGTCTCATGGAGGAGAGCAGAGGAGATAGAAGAATGTCAGACCAGTCTTATGGAGGAGAGCAGAGGAGATAGAAGAATGTCAGACCAGTCTCATGGAGGAGAGCAGAGGAGATAGAAGAATGTCAGACCAGTCTTATGGAGGAGAGCAGAGGAGATAGAAGAATGTCAGACCAGTCTTATGGAGGAGAGCAGAGGACATAGAAGAATGTCAGAGCAGTCTCATGGAGGAGAGCAGAGGAGATAGAAGAATGTCAGATTAGTCTTATGGAGGAGAGCAGAGGAGATAGAAGAATGTCAGAGCAGTCTTATGGAGGAGAGCAGAGGAGATAGAAGAATGTCAGAGCAGTCTCATGGAGGAGAGCAGAGGACATAGAAGAATGTCAGATTAGTCTTATGGAGGAGAGCAGAGGACATAGGAGAATGTCAGACCAGTCTTATGGAGGAGAGCAGAGGAGATAGAAGAATGTCAGACCAGTCTTATGGAGGAGAGCAGAGGACATAGAAGAATGTCAGAGCAGTCTTATGGAGGAGAGCAGAGGAGATAGAGGAATGTCAGAGCAGTCTTATGGAGGAGAGCAGAGGACATAGAAGAATATCAGACCAGTCTTATGGAGGAGAGCAGAGGAGATAGAAGAATGTCAGACCAGTCTTATGGAGAAGAGCAGAGGAGATAGGAGAATGTCAGATTAGTCTTATGGAGGAGAGCAGAGGACATAGAAGAATGTCAGACCAGTCTTATGGAGGAGAGCAGAGGACATAGAGGAATGTCAGACCAGTCTTATGGAGAAGAGCAGAGGAGATAGAAGAATGTCAGAGCAGTCTCATGGAGGAGAGCAGAGGACATAGAAGAATGTCAGAGCAGTCTTATGGAGGAGAGCAGAGGACATAGAAGAATGTCAGACCAGTCTTATGGAGGAGAGCAGAGGACATAGAAGAATGTCAGACCAGTCTTATGGAGAAGAGCAGAGGAGATAGAAGAATGTCAGACCAGTCTTATGGAGGAGAGCAGAGGACATAGAAGAATGTCAGACCATTCTTATGGAGGAGAGCAGAGGACATAGAAGAATGTCAGACCAGTCTTATGGAGAAGAGCAGAGGAGATAGAGGAATGTCAGAGCAGTCTTATGGAGCAGAGCAGAGGAGATAGAAGAATGTCAGACCAGTCTTATGGAGGAGAGCAGAGGACATAGAAGAATGTCAGACCAGTCTTATGGAGAAGAGCAGAGGAGATAAAAGAATGTCAGAGCAGTCTCATGGAGGAGAGCAGAGGACATAGAAGAATGTCAGACCAGTCTTATGGAGGAGAGCAGAGGACATAGAAGAATGTCAGATTAGTCTTATGGAGGAGAGCAGAGGAGATAGAAGAATGTCAGACCAGTCTTATGGAGGAGAGCAGAGGAGATAAAAGAATGTCAGAGCAGTCTTATGGAGGAGAGCAGAGGAGATAGAAGAATGTCAGAGCAGTCTTATGGAGGAGAGCAGAGGAGATAGAAGAATGTCGGACCAGTCTTATGGAGGAGAGCAGAGGACATAGAAGAATGTCAGAGCAGTCTCATGGAGGAGAGCAGAGGACATAGAAGAATGTCAGACCAGTCTTATGGAGGAGAGCAGAGGAGATAGAAGAATGTCAGATTAGTCTTATGTAGGAGAGCAGAGGAGATAGAAGAATGTCACACCAGTCTTATGGAGGAGAGCAGAGGACATAGAGGAATGTCAGACCAGTCTTATGGAGGAGAGCAGAGGAGATAGAAGAATGTCACACCAGTCTTATGGAGGAGAGCAGAGGACATAGAAGAATGTCAGACCAGTCTTATGGAGGAGAGCAGAGGACATAGAGGAATGTCATAGCAGTCTTATGGAGGAGAGCAGAGGAGATAGAAGAATGTCAGAGCAGTCTTATGGAGGAGAGCAGAGGACATAGAAGAATGTCAGACCAGTCTTATGGAGGAGAGCAGAGGACATAGGAGAATGTTAGAGCAGTCTTATGGAGGAGAGCAGAGGAGATAGAGGAATGTCAGACCAGTCTTATGGAGGAGAGCAGAGGACATAGAAGAATGTCAGAGCAGTCTCATGGAGGAGAGCAGAGGACATAGAAGAATGTCAGACCAGTCTCATGGAGGAGAGCAGAGGAGATAGAAGAATGTCAGACCAGTCTTATGGAGGAGAGCAGAGGAGATAGAAGAATGTCAGACCAGTCTCATGGAGGAGAGCAGAGGAGATAGAAGAATGTCAGACCAGTCTTATGGAGGAGAGCAGAGGAGATAGAAGAATGTCAGACCAGTCTTATGGAGGAGAGCAGAGGAGATAGAGGAATGTCAGACCAGTCTTATGGAGGAGAGCAGAGGAGATAGAAGAATGTCAGAGCAGTCTCATGGAGGAGAGCAGAGGACATAGAAGAATGTCAGACCAGTCTCATGGAGGAGAGCAGAGGAGATAGAAGAATGTCAGACCAGTCTTATGGAGGAGAGCAGAGGAGATAGAAGAATGTCAGACCAGTCTCATGGAGGAGAGCAGAGGACATAGAAGAATGTCAGAGCAGTCTTATGGAGGAGAGCAGAGGAGATAGAAGAATGTCAGACCAGTCTCATGGAGGAGAGCAGAGGAGATAGAAGAATGTCAGACCAGTCTTATGGAGGAGAGCAGAGGAGATAGAAGAATGTCAGACCAGTCTCATGGAGGAGAGCAGAGGACATAGAAGAATGTCAGACCAGTCTTATGGAGGAGAGCAGAGGAGATAGAAGAATGTCAGACCAGTCTCATGGAGGAGAGCAGAGGAGATAGAAGAATGTCAGACCAGTCTTATGGAGGAGAGCAGAGGAGATAGAAGAATGTCAGACCAGTCTTATGGAGGAGAGCAGAGGAGATAGAGGAATGTCAGACCAGTCTTATGGAGGAGAGCAGAGGACATAGAAGAATGTCAGAGCAGTCTTATGGAGGAGAGCAGAGGAGATAGAAGAATGTCAGACCAGTCTTATGGAGGAGAGCAGAGGACATAGAAGAATGTCAGACCAGTCTTGTGGAGGAGAGCAGAGGACATAGAAGAATGTCAGACCATTCTTATGGAGGAGAGCAGAGGAGATAGAAGAATGTCAGACCAGTCTCATGGAGGAGAGCAGAGGACATAGAAGAATGTCAGAGCAGTCTCATGGAGGAGAGCAGAGGACATAGAAGAATGTCAGACCAGTCTCATGGAGGAGAGCAGAGGAGATAGAAGAATGTCAGACCAGTCTCATGGAGGAGAGCAGAGGAGATAGAAGAATGTCAGACCAGTCTTATGGAAGAGAGCAGAGGACATAGAAGAATGTCAGACCAGTCTCATGGAGGAGAGCAGAGGAGATAGAAGAATGTCAGACCAGTCTTATGGAGGAGAGCAGAGGAGATAGAAGAATGTCAGACCAGTCTTATGGAGGAGAGCAGAGGAGATAGAGGAATGTCAGACCAGTCTTATGGAGGAGAGCAGAGGACATAGAAGAATGTCAGAGCAGTCTTATGGAGGAGAGCAGAGGAGATAGAAGAATGTCAGACCAGTCTTATGGAGGAGAGCAGAGGACATAGAAGAATGTCAGACCAGTCTTATGGAGGAGAGCAGAGGACATAGAAGAATGTCAGACCAGTCTTATGGAGGAGAGCAGAGGAGATAGAAGAATGTCAGACCAGTCTCATGGAGGAGAGCAGAGGACATAGAAGAATGTCAGAGCAGTCTCATGGAGGAGAGCAGAGGACATAGAAGAATGTCAGACCAGTCTCATGGAGGAGAGCAGAGGAGATAGAAGAATGTCAGACCAGTCTCATGGAGGAGAGCAGAGGAGATAGAAGAATGTCAGACCAGTCTTATGGAGGAGAGCAGAGGACATAGAAGAATGTCAGAGCAGTCTTATGGAGGAGAGCAGAGGAGATAGAAGAATGTCAGACCAGTCTCATGGAGGAGAGCAGAGGAGATAGAAGAATGTCAGAGCAGTCTTATGGAGGAGAGCAGAGGAGATAGAAGAATGTCAGACCAGTCTCATGGAGGAGAGCAGAGGAGATAGAAGAATGTCAGATTAGTCTTATGGAGGAGAGCAGAGGACATAGGAGAATGTCAGAGCAGTCTTATGGAGGAGAGCAGAGGAGATAGAAGAATGTCAGAGCAGTCTTATGGAGGAGAGCAGAGGACAAAGAAGAATGTCAGACCAGTCTCATGGAGGAGAGCAGAGGAGATAGAAGAATGTCAGACCAGTATTATGGAGGAGAGCAGAGGACATAGAAGAATGTCAGAGCAGTCTTATGGAGGAGAGCAGAGGAGATAGAAGAATGTCAGAGCAGTCTCATGGAGGAGAGCAGAGGACATAGAAGAATGTCAGACCAGTCTTATGGAGGAGAGCAGAAGACACAGAAGAATGTCACACCAGTCTTATGGAGGAGAGCAGAAGACACAGAAGAATGTCACACCAGTCTTATGGAGGAGAGCAGAGGAGATAGAAGAATGTCAGACCAGTCTTATGGAGGAGAGCAGAGGACATAGAAGAATGTCAGACCAGTCTCATGGAGGAGAGCAGAGGACATAGAAGAATGTCAGACCAGTCTTATGGAGGAGAGCAGAGGACATAGAGGAATGTCAGACCAGTCTTATGGAGGAAAGCAGAGGACATAGAGGAATGTCAGAGCAGTCTTATGGAGGAGAGCAGAGGAGATAGAAGAATGTCAGACCAGTCTTATGGAGGAGAGCAGAGGACATAGAAGAATGTCAGACCAGTCTCATGGAGGAGAGCAGAGGACATAGAAGAATGTCAGACCAGTCTCATGGAGGAGAGCAGAGGAGATAAAAGAATGTCAGACCAGTCTTATGGAGAAGAGAAGAGGACATAGGAGAATGTTAGAGCAGTCTTATGGAGGAGAGCAGAGGAGATAGAGGAATGTCAGACCAGTCTTATGGAGGAGAGCAGAGGACATAGAAGAATGTCAGAGCAGTCTCATGGAGGAGAGCAGAGGAGATAGAAGAATGTCAGACCAGTCTTATGGAGGAGAGCAGAGGAGATAGAAGAATGTCAGACCAGTCTTATGGAGGAGAGCAGAGGAGATAGAAGAATGTCAGAGCAGTCTTATGGAGGAGAGCAGAGGACATAGAAGAATGTCAGACCAGTCTCATGGGGGAGAGCAGAGGAGATAGAAGAATGTCAGACCAGTCTTATGGAGGAGAGCAGAGGAGATAGAAGAATGTCAGACCAGTCTTATGGAGGAGAGCAGAGGAGATAGAAGAATGTCAGACCAGTCTTATGGAGGAGAGCAGAGGACATAGAAGAATGTCAGACCAGTCTCATGGAGGAGAGCAGAGGACATAGAAGAATGTCAGAGCAGTCTTATGGAGGAGAGCAGAGGAGATAGAAGAATGTCAGAGCAGTCTTATGGAGGAGAGCAGAGGAGATAGAAGAATGTCAGAGCAGTCTTATGGAGGAGAGCAGAGGAGATAGAAGAATGTCAGACCAGTCTTATGGAGGAGAGCAGAGGAGATAGAAGAATGTCAGAGCAGTCTTATGGAGGAGAGCAGAGGACATAGAAGAATGTCAGAGCAGTCTCATGGAGGAGAGCAGAGGAGATAGAAGAATGTCAGACCAGTCTTATGGAGGAGAGCAGAGGAGATAGAAGAATGTCAGACCAGTCTTATGGAGGAGAGCAGAGGAGATAGAAGAATGTCAGACCAGTCTTATGGAGGAGAGCAGAGGACATAGAAGAATGTCAGACCAGTCTCATGGAGGAGAGCAGAGGACATAGAAGAATGTCAGACCAGTCTTATGGAGGAGAGCAGAGGACATAGAGGAATGTCAGACCAGTCTTATGGAGGAAAGCAGAGGACATAGAGGAATGTCAGAGCAGTCTTATGGAGGAGAGCAGAGGAGATAGAAGAATGTCAGACCAGTCTTATGGAGGAGAGCAGAGGACATAGAAGAATGTCAGACCAGTCTCATGGAGGAGAGCAGAGGACATAGAAGAATGTCAGACCAGTCTCATGGAGGAGAGCAGAGGAGATAAAAGAATGTCAGACCAGTCTTATGGAGAAGAGAAGAGGACATAGGAGAATGTTAGAGCAGTCTTATGGAGGAGAGCAGAGGAGATAGAGGAATGTCAGACCAGTCTTATGGAGGAGAGCAGAGGACATAGAAGAATGTCAGAGCAGTCTCATGGAGGAGAGCAGAGGAGATAGAAGAATGTCAGACCAGTCTTATGGAGGAGAGCAGAGGAGATAGAAGAATGTCAGACCAGTCTTATGGAGGAGAGCAGAGGAGATAGAAGAATGTCAGAGCAGTCTTATGGAGGAGAGCAGAGGACATAGAAGAATGTCAGACCAGTCTCATGGAGGAGAGCAGAGGAGATAAAAGAATGTCAGACCAGTCTTATGGAGAAGAGAAGAGGACATAGGAGAATGTTAGAGCAGTCTTATGGAGGAGAGCAGAGGAGATAGAGGAATGTCAGACCAGTCTTATGGAGGAGAGCAGAGGACGTAGAAGAATGTCAGAGCAGTCTCATGGAGGAGAGCAGAGGACATAGAAGAATGTCAGACCAGTCTCATGGAGGAGAGCAGAGGAGATAGAAGAATGTCAGACCAGTCTCATGGAGGAGAGCAGAGGACATAGAAGAATGTCAGAGCAGTCTCATGGAGGAGAGCAGAGGACATAGAAGAATGTCAGACCAGTCTCATGGAGGAGAGCAGAGGAGATAGAAGAATGTCAGACCAGTCTCATGGAGGAGAGCAGAGGAGATAGAAGAATGTCAGACCAGTCTTATGGAAGAGAGCAGAGGACATAGAAGAATGTCAGACCAGTCTCATGGAGGAGAGCAGAGGAGATAGAAGAATGTTAGACCAGTCTTATGGAAGAGAGCAGAGGACATAGAAGAATGTCAGACCAGTCTTATGGAGGAGAGCAGAGGAGATAGAAGAATGTCAGACCAGTCTTATGGAGGAGAGCAGAGGAGATAGAAGAATGTCAGACCAGTCTTATGGAGGAGAGCAGAGGAGATAGAGGAATGTCAGACCAGTCTTATGGAGGAGAGCAGAGGACATAGAAGAATGTCAGAGCAGTCTTATGGAGGAGAGCAGAGGACATAGAAGAATGTCAGACCAGTCTCATGGAGGAGAGCAGAGGAGATAGAAGAATGTCAGACCAGTCTCATGGAGGAGAGCAGAGGACATAGAAGAATGTCAGACCAGTCTCAAGGAGGAGAGCAGAGGAGATAGAAGAATGTCAGACCAGTCTTATGGAGGAGAGCAGAGGACATAGAAGAATGTCAGACCAGTCTTATGGAGGAGAGCAGAGGACATAGAAGAATGTCAGACCAGTCTTATGGAGGAGAGCAGAGGAGATAGAAGAATGTCAGACCAGTCTCATGGAGGAGAGCAGAGGACATAGAAGAATGTCAGAGCAGTCTCATGGAGGAGAGCAGAGGACATAGAAGAATGTCAGACCAGTCTCATGGAGGAGAGCAGAGGAGATAGAAGAATGTCAGACCAGTCTCATGGAGGAGAGCAGAGGAGACAGAAGAATGTCAGACCAGTCTTATGGAAGAGAGCAGAGGATATAGAAGAATGTCAGACCAGTCTTATGGAGGAGAGCAGAGGACATAGAAGAATGTCAGACCAGTCTCATGGAGGAGAGCAGAGGAGATAGAAGAATGTCAGACCAGTCTTATGGAGGAGAGCAGAGGACATAAAAGAATGTCAGAGCAGTCTTATGGAGGAGAGCAGAGGACATAGAAGAATGTCAGACCAGTCTCATGGAGGAGAGCAGAGGAGATAGAAGAATGTCAGACCAGTCTTATGGAGGAGAGCAGAGGACATAAAAGAATGTCAGAGCAGTCTTATGGAGGAGAGCAGAGGAGATAGAGGAATGTCAGAGCAGTCTTATGGAGGAGAGCAGAGGACATAGAAGAATATCAGATCAGTCTTATGGAGGAGAGCAGAGGAGAAAGAAGAATGTCAGACCAGTCTTATGGAGAAGAGCAGAGGAGATAGGAGAATGTCAGACCAGTCTCATGGAGGAGAGCAGAGGACATAGAAGAATGTCAGACCAGTCTTATGGAGGAGAGCAGAGGACATAGAAGAATGTCAGATTAGTCTTATGGAGGAGAGCAGAGGAGATAGAAGAATGTCAGAGCAGTCTCATGGAGGAGAGCAGAGGACATAGAAGAATGTCAGACCAGTCTTATGGAGGAGAGCAGAGGACATAGAAGAATGTCAGACCAGTCTTATGGAGGAGAGCAGAGGACATAGAAGAATGTCAGACCAGTCTTATGGAGGAGAGCAGAGGACATAGAAGAATGTCAGACCAGTCTTATGGAGGAGAGCAGAGGACATAGAAGAATGTCAGACCAGTCTTATGGAGGAGAGCAGAGGAGATAGAAGAATGTCAGACCAGTCTTATGGAGGAGAGCAGAGGACATAGAAGAATGTCAGACCATTCTTATGGAGGAGAGCAGAGGAGATAGAAGAATGTCAGACCAGTCTTATGGAGGAGAGTAGAGGACATAGAGGAATGTCAGAGCAGTCTTATGGAGGAGAGCAGAGGACATAGAAGAATGTCAGACCAGTCTTATGGAGAAGAGCAGAGGAGATAGAGGAATGTCAGAGCAGTCTTATGGAGGAGAGCAGAGGAGATAGAAGAATGTCAGACCAGTCTTATGGAGGAGAGCAGAGGACATAGAAGAATGTCAGACCAGTCTTATGGAGGAGAGCAGAGGACATAGAAGAATGTCAGATTAGTCTTATGGAGGAGAGCAGAGGACATAGAAGAATGTCAGACCAGTCTTATGGAGAAGAGCAGAGGAGATAAAAGAATGTCAGAGCAGTCTTATGGAGGAGAGCAGAGGAGATAGAAGAATGTCAGAGCAGTCTTATGGAGGAGAGCAGAGGAGATAGAAGAATGTCAGAGCAGTCTCATGGAGGAGAGCAGAGGACATAGAAGAATGTCAGACCATTCTTATGGAGGAGAGCAGAGGACATAGAAGAATGTCAGACCAGTCTTATGGAGAAGAGCAGAGGAGATAAAAGAATGTCATAGCAGTCTTATGGAGGAGAGCAGAGGAGATAGAAGAATGTCAGAGCAGTCTCATGGAGGAGAGCAGAGGAGATAGAAGAATGTCAGACCAGTCTTATGGAGGAGAGCAGAGGAGATAGAAGAATGTCAGACCAGTCTCATGGAGGAGAGCAGAGGAGATAGAAGAATGTCAGACCAGTCTTATGGAGGAGAGCAGAGGAGATAGAAGAATGTCAGACCAGTCTTATGGAGGAGAGCAGAGGACATAGAAGAATGTCAGACCAGTCTTATGGAGGAGAGCAGAGGAGATAGAAGAATGTCAGATTAGTCTTATGGAGGAGAGCAGAGGAGATAGAAGAATGTCAGAGCAGTCTTATGGAGGAGAGCAGAGGAGATAGAAGAATGTCAGAGCAGTCTCATGGAGGAGAGCAGAGGACATAGAAGAATGTCAGATTAGTCTTATGGAGGAGAGCAGAGGACATAGAAGAATGTCAGACCAGTCTTATGGAGGAGAGCAGAGGAGATAGAAGAATGTCAGACCAGTCTTATGGAGGAGAGCAGAGGAGATAGAAGAATGTCAGACCAGTCTTATGGAGGAGAGCAGAGGAGATAGAAGAATGTCAGACCAGTCTTATGGAGGAGAGCAGAGGACATAGAAGAATGTCAGAGCAGTCTTATGGAGGAGAGCAGAGGAGATAGAGGAATGTCAGAGCAGTCTTATGGAGGAGAGCAGAGGACATAGAAGAATATCAGACCAGTCTTATGGAGGAGAGCAGAGGAGATAGAAGAATGTCAGACCAGTCTTATGGAGAAGAGCAGAGGAGATAGGAGAATGTCAGATTAGTCTTATGGAGGAGAGCAGAGGACATAGAAGAATGTCAGACCAGTCTTATGGAGGAGAGCAGAGGACATAGAGGAATGTCAGACCAGTCATATGGAGAAGAGCAGAGGAGATAGAAGAATGTCAGAGCAGTCTCATGGAGGAGAGCAGAGGACATAGAAGAATGTCAGAGCAGTCTTATGGAGGAGAGCAGAGGACATAGAAGAATGTCAGACCAGTCTTATGGAGGAGAGCAGAGGACATAGAAGAATGTCAGACCAGTCTTATGGAGAAGAGCAGAGGAGATAGAAGAATGTCAGACCAGTCTTATGGAGGAGAGCAGAGGACATAGAAGAATGTCAGACCATTCTTATGGAGGAGAGCAGAGGACATAGAAGAATGTCAGACCAGTCTTATGGAGAAGAGCAGAGAAGATAGAGGAATGTCAGAGCAGTCTTATGGAGCAGAGCAGAGGAGATAGAAGAATGTCAGACCAGTCTTATGGAGGAGAGCAGAGGACATAGAAGAATGTCAGACCAGTCTTATGGAGGAGAGCAGAGGACATAGAAGAATGTCAGATTAGTCTTATGGAGGAGAGCAGAGGACATAGAAGAATGTCAGACCAGTCTTATGGAGAAGAGCAGAGGAGATAAAAGAATGTCAGAGCAGTCTCATGGAGGAGAGCAGAGGACATAGAAGAATGTCAGACCAGTCTTATGGAGGAGAGCAGAGGACATAGAAGAATGTCAGATTAGTCTTATGGAGGAGAGCAGAGGAGATAGAAGAATGTCAGACCAGTCTTATGGAGGAGAGCAGAGGAGATAAAAGAATGTCAGAGCAGTCTTATGGAGGAGAGCAGAGGAGATAGAAGAATGTCAGAGCAGTCTTATGGAGGAGAGCAGAGGAGATAGAAGAATGTCGGACCAGTCTTATGGAGGAGAGCAGAGGACATAGAAGAATGTCAGAGCAGTCTCATGGAGGAGAGCAGAGGACATAGAAGAATGTCAGACCAGTCTTATGGAGGAGAGCAGAGGAGATAGAAGAATGTCAGATTAGTCTTATGGAGGAGAGCAGAGGAGATAGAAGAATGTCAGACCAGTCTTATGGAGGAGAGCAGAGGACATAGAGGAATGTCAGACCAGTCTTATGGAGAAGAGCAGAGGAGATAGAAGAATGTCAGAGCAGTCTTATGGAGGAGAGCAGAGGACAAAGGAGAATGTCAGACCAGTCTTATGGAGGAGAGCAGAGGACATAGAAGAATGTCAGACCAGTCTTATGGAGGAGAGCAGAGGACATAGAAGAATGTCAGACCAGTCTTATGGAGGAGAGCAGAGGAGATAGAAGAATGTCGGACCAGTCTTATGGAGGAGAGCAGAGGACATAGAAGAATGTCAGACCAGTCTCATGGAGGAGAGCAGAGGACATAGAAGAATGTCAGACCAGTCTTATGGAGGAGAGCAGAGGAGATAGAAGAATGTCAGATTAGTCTTATGGAGGAGAGCAGAGGAGATAGAAGAATGTCAGACCAGTCTTATGGAGGAGAGCAGAGGACATAGAGGAATGTCAGACCAGTCTTATGGAGAAGAGCAGAGGAGATAGAAGAATGTCAGAGCAGTCTTATGGAGGAGAGCAGAGGACATAGGAGAATGTCAGACCAGTCTTATGGAGGAGAGCAGAGGACATAGAAGAATGTCAGACCAGTCTTATGGAGGAGAGCAGAGGACATAGAGGAATGTCATAGCAGTCTTATGGAGGAGAGCAGAGGAGATAGAAGAATGTCAGAGCAGTCTTATGGAGGAGAGCAGAGGACATAGAAGAATGTCAGACCAGTCTTATGGAGGAGAGCAGAGGACATAGGAGAATGTTAGAGCAGTCTTATGGAGGAGAGCAGAGGAGATAGAGGAATGTCAGACCAGTCTTATGGAGGAGAGCAGAGGACATAGAAGAATGTCAGAGCAGTCTCATGGAGGAGAGCAGAGGACATAGAAGAATGTCAGACCAGTCTCATGGAGGAGAGCAGAGGAGATAGAAGAATGTCAGACCAGTCTTATGGAGGAGAGCAGAGGAGATAGAAGAATGTCAGACCAGTCTCATGGAGGAGAGCAGAGGAGATAGAAGAATGTCAGACCAGTCTTATGGAGGAGAGCAGAGGAGATAGAAGAATGTCAGACCAGTCTTATGGAGGAGAGCAGAGGAGATAGAGGAATGTCAGACCAGTCTTATGGAGGAGAGCAGAGGAGATAGAAGAATGTCAGAGCAGTCTCATGGAGGAGAGCAGAGGACATAGAAGAATGTCAGACCAGTCTCATGGAGGAGAGCAGAGGAGATAGAAGAATGTCAGACCAGTCTTATGGAGGAGAGCAGAGGAGATAGAAGAATGTCAGACCAGTCTCATGGAGGAGAGCAGAGGACATAGAAGAATGTCAGAGCAGTCTTATGGAGGAGAGCAGAGGAGATAGAAGAATGTCAGACCAGTCTCATGGAGGAGAGCAGAGGAGATAGAAGAATGTCAGACCAGTCTTATGGAGGAGAGCAGAGGAGATAGAAGAATGTCAGACCAGTCTCATGGAGGAGAGCAGAGGACATAGAAGAATGTCAGACCAGTCTTATGGAGGAGAGCAGAGGAGATAGAAGAATGTCAGACCAGTCTCATGGAGGAGAGCAGAGGAGATAGAAGAATGTCAGACCAGTCTTATGGAGGAGAGCAGAGGAGATAGAAGAATGTCAGACCAGTCTTATGGAGGAGAGCAGAGGAGATAGAGGAATGTCAGACCAGTCTTATGGAGGAGAGCAGAGGACATAGAAGAATGTCAGAGCAGTCTTATGGAGGAGAGCAGAGGAGATAGAAGAATGTCAGACCAGTCTTATGGAGGAGAGCAGAGGACATAGAAGAATGTCAGACCAGTCTTATGGAGGAGAGCAGAGGACATAGAAGAATGTCAGACCATTCTTATGGAGGAGAGCAGAGGAGATAGAAGAATGTCAGACCAGTCTCATGGAGGAGAGCAGAGGACATAGAAGAATGTCAGAGCAGTCTCATGGAGGAGAGCAGAGGACATAGAAGAATGTCAGACCAGTCTCATGGAGGAGAGCAGAGGAGATAGAAGAATGTCAGACCAGTCTCATGGAGGAGAGCAGAGGAGATAGAAGAATGTCAGACCAGTCTTATGGAAGAGAGCAGAGGACATAGAAGAATGTCAGACCAGTCTCATGGAGGAGAGCAGAGGAGATGGAAGAATGTCAGACCAGTCTTATGGAGGAGAGCAGAGGAGATAGAAGAATGTCAGACCAGTCTTATGGAGGAGAGCAGAGGAGATAGAGGAATGTCAGACCAGTCTTATGGAGGAGAGCAGAGGACATAGAAGAATGTCAGAGCAGTCTTATGGAGGAGAGCAGAGGAGATAGAAGAATGTCAGACCAGTCTTATGGAGGAGAGCAGAGGACATAGAAGAATGTCAGACCAGTCTTATGGAGGAGAGCAGAGGACATAGAAGAATGTCAGACCAGTCTTATGGAGGAGAGCAGAGGAGATAGAAGAATGTCAGACCAGTCTCATGGAGGAGAGCAGAGGACATAGAAGAATGTCAGAGCAGTCTCATGGAGGAGAGCAGAGGACATAGAAGAATGTCAGACCAGTCTCATGGAGGAGAGCAGAGGAGATAGAAGAATGTCAGACCAGTCTCATGGAGGAGAGCAGAGGAGATAGAAGAATGTCAGACCAGTCTTATGGAAGAGAGCAGAGGACATAGAAGAATGTCAGACCAGTCTCATGGAGGAGAGCAGAGGAGATAGAAGAATGTCAGACCAGTCTTATGGAGGAGAGCAGAGGACATAGAAGAATGTCAGAGCAGTCTTATGGAGGAGAGCAGAGGAGATAGAGGAATTGCAGAGCAGTCTTATGGAGGAGAGCAGAGGACATAGAAGAATATCAGACCAGTCTTATGGAGGAGAGCAGAGGACATAGAAGAATGTCAGACCAGTCTTATGGAGGAGAGCAGAGGACATAGAGGAATGTCAGACCAGTCTTATGGAGAAGAGCAGAGGAGATAGAAGAATGTCAGAGCAGTCTTATGGAGGAGAGCAGAGGACATAGAAGAATGTCAGACCAGTCTTATGGAGGAGAGCAGAGGACATAGAAGAATGTCAGACCAGTCTTATGGAGAAGAGCAGAGGAGATAGAAGAATGTCAGAGCAGTCTTATGGAGGAGAGCAGAGGACATAGAAGAATGTCAGAGCAGTCTTATGGAGGAGAGCAGAGGACATAGAGGAATGTCAGACCAGTCTTATGGAGGAGAGCAGAGGACATAGAAGAATGTCAGACCAGTCTCATGGAGGAGAGCAGAAGACACAGAAGAATGTCAGACCAGTCTTATGGAGGAGAGCAGAGGACATAGAAGAATGTCAGACCAGTCTTATGGAGGAGAGCAGAGGACATAGAAGAATGTCAGACCAGTCTTATGGAGGAGAGCAGAGGACATAGAAGAATGTCAGACCATTCTTATGGAGGAGAGCAGAGGACATAGAAGAATGTCAGACCAGTCTTATGGAGAAGAGCAGAGGAGATAGAGGAATGTCAGAGCAGTCTTATGGAGCAGAGGAGATAGAAGAATGTCAGACCAGTCTTATGGAGGAGAGCAGAGGACATAGAAGAATGTCAGACCAGTCTTATGGAGGAGAGCAGAGGACATAGAAGAATGTCAGATTAGTCTTATGGAGGAGAGCAGAGGACATAGAAGAATGTCAGACCAGTCTTATGGAGAAGAGCAGAGGAGATAAAAGAATGTCAGAGCAGTCTCATGGAGGAGAGCAGAGGACATAGAAGAATGTCAGACCAGTCTTATGGAGGAGAGCAGAGGACATAGAAGAATGTCAGATTAGTCTTATGGAGCAGAGCAGAGGACATAGAAGAATGTCAGACCAGTCTTATGGAGAAGAGCAGAGGAGATAAAAGAATGTCAGAGCAGTCTCATGGAGGAGAGCAGAGGACATAGAAGAATGTCAGACCAGTCTTATGGAGGAGAGCAGAGGACATAGAAGAATGTCAGATTAGTCTTATGGAGGAGAGCAGAGGACATAGAAGAATGTCAGACCAGTCTTATGGAGAAGAGCAGAGGAGATAAAAGAATGTCAGAGCAGTCTCATGGAGGAGAGCAGAGGAGATAGAAGAATGTCAGACCAGTCTTATGGAGGAGAGCAGAGGAGATAGAAGAATGTCAGACCAGTCTTATGGAGGAGAGCAGAGGACATAGAAGAATGTCAGAGCACTCTCATGGAGGAGAGCAGAGGACATAGAAGAATGTCAGAGCAGTCTCATGGAGGAGAGCAGAGGAGATAGAAGAATGTCAGATTAGTCTTATGGAGGAGAGCAGAGGAGATAGAAGAATGTCAGAGCAGTCTTATGGAGGAGAGCAGAGGACATAGGAGAATGTCAGACCAGTCTTATGGAGGAGAGCAGAGGAGATAGAAGAATGTCAGATTAGTCTTATGGAGGAGAGCAGAGGACATAGAAGAATGTCAGAGCAGTCTCATGGAGGAGAGCAGAGGAGATAGAAGAATGTCAGATTAGTCTTATGGAGGAGAGCAGAGGAGATAGAAGAATGTCAGAGCAGTCTTATGGAGGAGAGCAGAGGACATAGAAGAATGTCAGAGCACTCTCATGGAGGAGAGCAGAGGACATAGAAGAATGTCAGAGCAGTCTCATGGAGGAGAGCAGAGGAGATAGAAGAATGTCAGATTAGTCTCATGGAGGAGAGCAGAGGAGATAGAAGAATGTCAGAGCAGTCTTATGGAGGAGAGCAGAGGACATAGAAGAATGTCAGAGCAGTCTTATGGAGGAGAGCAGAGGACACAGAAGAATGTCAGATTAGTCTTATGGAGGAGAGCAGAGGACATAGAAGAATGTCAGAGCAGTCTCATGGAGGAGAGCAGAGGAGATAGAAGAATGTCAGACCAGTCTTATGGAGGAGAGCAGAGGACATAGAAGAATGTCAGACCAGTCTTATGGAGGAGAGCAGAGGACATAGAAGAATGTCAGACCAGTCTTATGGAGGAGAGCAGAGGACATAGAAGAATGTCAGAGCAGTCTTATGGAGGAGAGCAGAGGAGATAGAAGAATGTCAGACCAGTCTTATGGAGGAGAGCAGAGGACATAGAAGAATGTCAGAGCAGTCTTATGGAGGAGAGCAGAGGACATAGAAGAATGTCAGACCAGTCTCATGGAGGAGAGCAGAGGACATAGAAGAATGTCAGAGCAGTCTCATGGAGGAGAGCAGAGGACATAGAAGAATGTCAGACCAGTCTCATGGAGGAGAGCAGAGGAGATAGAAGAATGTCAGACCAGTCTCATGGAGGAGAGCAGAGGAGATAGAAGAATGTCAGACCAGTCTTATGGAAGAGAGCAGAGGACATAGAAGAATGTCAGACCAGTCTCATGGAGGAGAGCAGAGGAGATAGAAGAATGTCAGACCAGTCTTATGGAGGAGAGCAGAGGACATAGAAGAATGTCAGACCAGTCTCATGGAGGAAAGCAGAGGAGATAGAAGAATGTCAGATTAGTCTTATGGAGGAGAGCAGAGGACATAGAAGAATGTCAGAGCAGTCTCATGGAGGAGAGCAGAGGAGATAGAAGAATGTCAGATTAGTCTTATGGAGGAGAGCAGAGGAGATAGAAGAATGTCAGAGCAGTCTTATGGAGGAGAGCAGAGGACATAGAAGAATGTCAGAGCACTCTCATGGAGGAGAGCAGAGGACATAGAAGAATGTCAGAGCAGTCTCATGGAGGAGAGCAGAGGAGATAGAAGAATGTCAGATTAGTCTTATGGAGGAGAGCAGAGGAGATAGAAGAATGTCAAAGCAGTCTTATGGAGGAGAGCAGAGGACATAGAAGAATGTCAGAGCAGTCTTATGGAGGAGAGCAGAGGACACAGAAGAATGTCAGATTAGTCTTATGGAGGAGAGCAGAGGACATAGAAGAATGTCAGAGCAGTCTCATGGAGGAGAGCAGAGGACATAGAAGAATGTCAGACCAGTCTCATGGAGGAGAGCAGAGGAGATAGAAGAATGTCAGACCAGTCTTATGGAGGAGAGCAGAGGACATAGAAGAATGTCAGACCAGTCTCATGGAGGAGAGCAGAGGACATAGAAGAATGTCAGACCAGTCTTATGGAGGAGAGCAGAGGACATAGAAGAATGTCAGAGCAGTCTTATGGAGGAGAGCAGAGGACATAGAAGAATGTCAGACCAGTCTCATGGAGGAGAGCAGAGGACATAGAAGAATGTCAGAGCAGTCTCATGGAGGAGAGCAGAGGACATAGAAGAATGTCAGACCAGTCTCATGGAGGAGAGCAGAGGAGATAGAAGAATGTCAGACCAGTCTCATGGAGGAGAGCAGAGGAGATAGAAGAATGTCAGAGCAGTCTTATGGAAGAGAGCAGAGGACATAGAAGAATGTCAGACCAGTCTCATGGAGGAGAGCAGAGGAGATAGAAGAATGTCAGACCAGTCTTATGGAGGAGAGCAGAGGAGATAGAAGAATGTCAGACCAGTCTCATGGAGGAAAGCAGAGGAGATAGAGGAATGTCAGACCAGTCTTATGGAGGAGAGCAGAGGACATAGAAGAATGTCAGAGCAGTCTTATGGAGGAGAGCAGAGGAGATAGAAGAATGTCAGACCAGTCTTATGGAGGAGAGCAGAGGACATAGAAGAATGTCAGACCAGTCTTATGGAGGAGAGCAGAGGAGATAGAAGAATGTCAGACCAGTCTCATGGAGGAGAGCAGAGGACATAGAAGAATGTCAGAGCAGTCTCATGGAGGAGAGCAGAGGACATAGAAGAATGTCAGACCAGTCTCATGGAGGAGAGCAGAGGAGATAGAAGAATGTCAGACCAGTCTCATGGAGGAGAGCAGAGGAGATAGAAGAATGTCAGACCAGTCTTATGGAAGAGAGCAGAGGACAGAGAAGAATGTCAGACCAGTCTCATGGAGGAGAGCAGAGGAGATAGAAGAATGTCAGACCAGTCTTATGGATGAGAGCAGAGGACATAGAAGAATGTCAGAGCAGTCTTATGGAGGAGAGCAGAGGAGATAGAGGAATGTCAGAGCAGTCTTATGGAGGAGAGCAGAGGACATAGAAGAATATCAGACCAGTCTTATGGAGGAGAGCAGAGGACATAGAAGAATGTCAGAGCAGTCTTATGGAGGAGAGCAGAGGACATAGAAGAATGTCAGAGCAGTCTCATGGAGGAGAGCAGAGGACATAGAAGAATGTCAGAGCAGTCTTATGGAGGAGAGCAGAGGACATAGAAGAATATCAGACCAGTCTCATGGAGGAGAGCAGAGGAGATAGAAGAATGTCAGACCAGTCTTATGGAGAAGAGCAGAGGAGATAGGAGAATGTCAGATTAGTCTTATGGAGGAGAGCAGAGGACATAGAAGAATGTCAGACCAGTCTTATGGAGGAGAGCAGAGGACATAGAGGAATGTCAGACCAGTCTTATGGAGAAGAGCAGAGGAGATAGAAGAATGTCAGAGCAGTCTCATGGAGGAGAGCAGAGGACATAGAAGAATGTCAGAGCAGTCTTATGGAGGAGAGCAGAGGACATAGAAGAATGTCAGACCAGTCTTATGGAGAAGAGCAGAGGAGATAGAAGAATGTCAGACCAGTCTTATGGAGGAGAGCAGAGGACATAGAAGAATGTCAGACCATTCTTATGGAGGAGAGCAGAGGACATAGAAGAATGTCAGACCAGTCTTATGGAGAAGAGCAGAGGAGATAGAGGAATGTCAGAGCAGTCTTATGGAGCAGAGCAGAGGAGATAGAAGAATGTCAGACCAGTCTTATGGAGGAGAGCAGAGGACATAGAAGAATGTCAGACCAGTCTTATGGAGGAGAGCAGAGGACATAGAAGAATATCAGATTAGTCTTATGGAGGAGAGCAGAGGACATAGAAGAATGTCAGACCAGTCTTATGGAGAAGAGCAGAGGAGATAAAAGAATGTCAGAGCAGTCTTATGGAGGAGAGCAGAGGAGATAGAAGAATGTCAGAGCAGTCTTATGGAGAAGAGCAGAGGAGATAGGAGAATGTCAGATTAGTCTTATGGAGGAGAGCAGAGGACATAGAAGAATGTCAGACCAGTCTTATGGAGGAGAGCAGAGGACATAGAGGAATGTCAGACCAGTCTTATGGAGAAGAGCAGAGGAGATAGAAGAATGTCAGAGCAGTCTTATGGAGGAGAGCAGAGGACATAGAAGAATGTCAGACCAGTCTTATGGAGGAGAGCAGAGGACATAGAAGAATGTCAGACCAGTCTTATGGAGAAGAGCAGAGGAGATAGAAGAATGTCAGACCAGTCTTATGGAGGAGAGCAGAGGACATAGAAGAATGTCAGACCATTCTTATGGAGGAGAGCAGAGGACATAGAAGAATGTCAGACCAGTCTTATGGAGAAGAGCAGAGGAGATAGAGGAATGTCAGAGCAGTCTTATGGAGGAGAGCAGAGGAGATAGAAGAATGTCAGACCAGTCTTATGGAGGAGAGCAGAGGACATAGAAGAATGTCAGACCAGTCTTATGGAGGAGAGCAGAGGACATAGAAGAATGTCAGATTAGTCTTATGGAGGAGAGCAGAGGACATAGAAGAATGTCAGACCAGTCTTATGGAGGAGAGCAGAGGAGATAGAAGAATGTCAGACCAGTCTTATGGAGGAGAGCAGAGGAGTTAGAAGAATGTCAGACCAGTCTTATGGAGGAGAGCAGAGGACATAGAAGAATGTCAGAGCACTCTCATGGAGGAGAGCAGAGGACATAGAAAAATGTCAGAGCAGTCTCATGGAGGAGAGCAGAGGAGATAGAAGAATGTCAGATTAGTCTTATGGAGGAGAGCAGAGGAGATAGAAGAATGTCAGAGCAGTCTTATGGAGGAGAGCAGAGGACATAGGAGAATGTCAGACCAGTCTTATGGAGGAGAGCAGAGGAGATAGAAGAATGTCAGATTAGTCTTATGGAGGAGAGCAGAGGAGATAGAAGAATGTCAGAGCAGTCTTATGGAGGAGAGCAGAGGACATAGAAGAATGTCAGAGCACTCTCATGGAGGAGAGCAGAGGACATAGAAGAATGTCAGAGCAGTCTCATGGAGGAGAGCAGAGGAGATAGAAGAATGTCAGATTAGTCTTATGGAGGAGAGCAGAGGAGATAGAAGAATGTCAGAGCAGTCTTATGGAGGAGAGCAGAGGACATAGAAGAATGTCAGAGCAGTCTTATGGAGGAGAGCAGAGGACACAGAAGAATGTCAGAGCAGTCTTATGGAGGAGAGCAGAGGAGATAGAAGAATGTCAGACCAGTCTCATGGAGGAGAGCAGAGGAGATAGAGGAATGTCAGAGCAGTCTCATGGAGGAGAGCAGAGGAGATAGAAGAATGTCAGAGCAGTCTTATGGAGGAGAGCAGAGGAGATAGAAGAATGTCAGACCAGTCTCATGGAGGAGAGCAGAGGAGATAGAGGAATGTCAGAGCAGTCTTATGGAGGAGAGCAGAGGACATAGGAGAATGTCAGACCAGTCTTATGGAGGAGAGCAGAGGAGATAGAAGAATGTCAGAGCAGTCTTATGGAGGAGAGGACATAGAAGAATGTCAGACCAGTCTCATGGAGGAGAGCAGAGGACATAGAAGAATGTCAGACCAGTCTTATGGAGGAGAGCAGAGGACATAGAAGAATGTCAGAGCAGTCTTATGGAGGAGAGCAGAGGACATAGAAGAATGTCAGACCAGTCTCATGGAGGAGAGCAGAGGACATAGAAGAATGTCAGAGCAGTCTTATGGAGGAGAGCAGAGGACATAGAAGAATTTCAGACCAGTCTTATGGAGGAGAGCAGAGGAGATAGAAGAATGTCAGAGCAGTCTCATGGAGGAGAGCAGAGGACATAGAAGAATGTCAGACCAGTCTTATGGAGGAGAGCAGAAGACACAGAAGAATGTCACACCAGTCTTATGGAGGAGAGCAGAAGACACAGAAGAATGTCACACCAGTCTTATGGAGGAGAGCAGAGGACATAGAAGAATGTCAGACCAGTCTCATGGAGGAGAGCAGAGGACATAGAAGAATGTCAGACCAGTCTTATGGAGGAGAGCAGAGGACATAGAGGAATGTCAGACCAGTCTTATGGAGGAAAGCAGAGGACATAGAGGAATGTCAGACCAGTCTTATGGAGGAGAGCAGAGGAGATAGAAGAATGTCAGACCAGTCTTATGGAGGAGAGCAGAGGACATAGAAGAATGTCAGACCAGTCTTATAAAGGAGAGCAGAGGACATAGAAGAATGTCAGAGCAGTCTTATGGAGGAGAGCAGAGGACATAGAAGAATGTCAGAGCAGTCTTATGGAGGAGAGCAGAGGACATAGAAGAATGTCAGAGCAGTCTTATGGAGGAGAGCAGAGGACATAGAAGAATGTCAGAGCAGTCTTATGGAGGAGAGCAGAGGAGATAGAAGAATGTCAGAGCTGTCTTATGGAGGAGAGCAGAGGACATAGAAGAATGTCAGACCAGTCTTATGGAGAAGAGAAGAGGACATAGGAGAATGTTAGAGCAGTCTTATGGAGGAGAGCAGAGGAGATAGAGGAATGTCAGACCAGTCTTATGGAGGAGAGCAGAGGACATAGAAGAATGTCAGAGCAGTCTCATGGAGGAGAGCAGAGGACATAGAAGAATGTCAGACCAGTCTCATGGAGGAGAGCAGAGGAGATAGAAGAATGTCAGAGCAGTCTCATGGAGGAGAGCAGAGGAGATAGAAGAATGTCAGACCAGTCTCATGGAGGAGAGCAGAGGAGATAGAAGAATGTCAGACCAGTCTCATGGAAGAGAGCAGAGGAGATAGAAGAATGTCAGACCAGTCTCATGGAGGAGAGCAGAGGACATAGAAGAATGTCAGACCAGTCTTATGGAGGAGAGCAGAGGAGATAGAAGAATGTCAGACCAGTCTTATGGAGGAGAGCAGAGGACATAGAAGAATGTCAGACCAGTCTTATGGAGGAGAGCAGAGGACATAGAGGAATGTCAGACCAGTCTTATGGAGGAGAGCAGAGGACATAGAGGAATGTCATAGCAGTCTTATGGAGGAGAGCAGAGGAGATAGAAGAATGTCAGAGCAGTCTTATGGAGGAGAGCAGAGGACATAGAAGAATGTCAGACCAGTCTTATGGAGGAGAGCAGAGGACATAGGAGAATGTTAGAGCAGTCTTATGGAGGAGAGCAGAGGAGATAGAGGAATGTCAGACCAGTCTTATGGAGGAGAGCAGAGGACATAGAAGAATGTCAGAGCAGTCTCATGGAGGAGAGCAGAGGACATAGAAGAATGTCAGACCAGTCTCATGGAGGAGAGCAGAGGACATAGAAGAATGTCAGACCAGTCTCATGGAGGAGAGCAGAGGAGATAGAAGAATGTCAGACCAGTCTCATGGAGGAGAGCAGAGGAGATAGAAGAATGTCAGACCAGTCTTATGGAGGAGAGCAGAGGAGATAGAAGAATGTCAGACCAGTCTTATGGAGGAGAGCAGAGGAGATAGAGGAATGTCAGACCAGTCTTATGGAGAAGAGCAGAGGACATAGAAGAATGTCAGAGCAGTCTTATGGAGGAGAGCAGAGGAGATAGAAGAATGTCAGACCAGTCTTATGGAGGAGAGCAGAGGACATAGAAGAATGTCAGACCAGTCTTATGGAGGAGAGCAGAGGACATAGAAGAATGTCAGACCAGTCTCATGGAGGAGAGCAGAGGAGATAGAAGAATGTCAGACCAGTCTTATGGAGGAGAGCAGAGGACATAGAAGAATGTCAGACCAGTCTTATGGAGGAGAGCAGAGGAGATAGAAGAATGTCAGACCAGTCTCATGGAGGAGAGCAGAGGACATAGAAGAATGTCAGAGCAGTCTCATGGAGGAGAGCAGAGAACATAGAAGAATGTCAGACCAGTCTCATGGAGGAGAGCAGAGGAGATAGAAGAATGTCAGACCAGTCTCATGGAGGAGAGCAGAGGAGATAGAAGAATGTCAGACCAGTCTTATGGAAGAGAGCAGAGGACATAGAAGAATGTCAGACCAGTCTCATGGAGGAGAGCAGAGGAGATAGAAGAATGTCAGACCAGTCTTATGGAGGAGAGCAGAGGAGATAGAAGAATGTCAGACCAGTCTTATGGAGGAGAGCAGAGGACATAGAAGAATGTCAGACCAGTCTTATGGAGGAGAGCAGAGGAGATAGAAGAATGTCAGACCAGTCTCATGGAGGAGAGCAGAGGACATAGAAGAATGTCAGAGCAGTCTCATGGAGGAGAGCAGAGGACATAGAAGAATGTCAGACCAGTCTCATGGAGGAGAGCAGAGGAGATAGAAGAATGTCAGACCAGTCTCATGGAGGAGAGCAGAGGAGATAGAAGAATGTCAGACCAGTCTTATGGAAGAGAGCAGAGGACATAGAAGAATGTCAGACCAGTCTCATGGAGGAGAGCAGAGGAGATAGAAGAATGTCAGACCAGTCTTATGGAGGAGAGCAGAGGACATAGAAGAATGTCAGAGCAGTCTTATGGAGGAGAGCAGAGGAGATAGAGGAATGTCAGAGCAGTCTTATGGAGGAGAGCAGAGGACATAGAAGAATATCAGACCAGTCTTATGGAGGAGAGCAGAGGAGATAGAAGAATGTCAGACCAGTCTTATGGAGAAGAGCAGAGGAGATAGGAGAATGTCAGATTAGTCTTATGGAGGAGAGCAGAGGACATAGAAGAATGTCAGACCAGTCTTATGGAGGAGAGCAGAGGACATAGAGGAATGTCAGAGCAGTCTTATGGAGAAGAGCAGAGGACATAGAAGAATGTCAGACCAGTCTTATGGAGGAGAGCAGAGGACATAGAAGAATGTCAGAGCAGTCTTATGGAGGAGAGCAGAGGACATAGAAGAATGTCAGACCAGTCTTATGGAGGAGAGCAGAGGACATAGAAGAATGTCAGACCAGTCTTATGGAGAAGAGCAGAGGAGATAGAAGAATGTCAGACCAGTCTTATGGAGGAGAGCAGAGGACATAGAAGAATGTCAGACCATTCTTATGGAGGAGAGCAGAGGACATAGAAGAATGTCAGACCAGTCTTATGGAGGAGAGCAGAGGACATAGAAGAATGTCAGAGCAGTCTTATGGAGGAGAGCAGAGGACATAGAAGAATGTCAGACCAGTCTTATGGAGGAGAGCAGAGGACATAGAAGAATGTCAGACCAGTCTTATGGAGGAGAGCAGAGGAGATAGAAGAATGTCAGACCAGTCTTATGGAGGAGAGCAGAGGACATAGAAGAATGTCAGACCATTCTTATGGAGGAGAGCAGAGGACATAGAAGAATGTCAGACCAGTCTCATGGAGGAGAGCAGAGGAGATAGAAGAATGTCAGACCAGTCTTATGGAAGAGAGCAGAGGACATAGAAGAATGTCAGAGCAGTCTTATGGAGAAGAGCAGAGGAGATAGAGGAATGTCAGAGCAGTCTTATGGAGCAGAGCAGAGGAGATAGAAGAATGTCAGACCAGTCTTATGGAGGAGAGCAGAGGACATAGAAGAATGTCAGACCAGTCTTATGGAGGAGAGCAGAGGACATAGAAGAATGTCAGATTAGTCTTATGGAGGAGAGCAGAGGACATAGAAGAATGTCAGACCAGTCTTATGGAGAAGAGCAGAGGAGATAAAAGAATGTCAGAGCAGTCTCATGGAGGAGAGCAGAGGACATAGAAGAATGTCAGACCAGTCTTATGGAGGAGAGCAGAGGACATAGAAGAATGTCAGATTAGTCTTATGGAGGAGAGCAGAGGACATAGAAGAATGTCAGACCAGTCTTATGGAGAAGAGCAGAGGAGATAAAAGAATGTCAGAGCATTCTTATGGAGGAGAGCAGAGGAGATAAAAGAATGTCAGAGCAGTCTCATGGAGGAGAGCAGAGGAGATAGAAGAATGTCAGACCAGTCTTATGGAGGAGAGCAGAGGAGATAGAAGAATGTCAGACCAGTCTTATGGAGGAGAGCAGAGGAGATAGAAGAATGTCAGATTAGTCTTATGGAGGAGAGCAGAGGAGATAGAAGAATGTCAGAGCAGTCTTATGGAGGAGAGCAGAGGACATAGGAGAATGTCAGACGAGTCTTATGGAGGAGAGCAGAGGAGATAGAAGAATGTCAGATTAGTCTTATGGAGGAGAGCAGAGGACATAGAAGAATGTCAGAGCACTCTCATGGAGGAGAGCAGAGGACATAGAAGAATGTCAGAGCAGTCTCATGGAGGAGAGCAGAGGAGATAGAAGAATGTCAGATTAGTCTTATGGAGGAGAGCAGAGGAGATAGAAGAATGTCAGACCAGTCTTATGGAGAAGAGCAGAGGAGATAGAGGAATGTCAGAGCAGTCTTATGGAGCAGAGCAGAGGAGATAGAAGAATGTCAGACCAGTCTTATGGAGGAGAGCAGAGGACATAGAAGAATGTCAGATTAGTCTTATGGAGGAGAGCAGAGGACATAGAAGAATGTCAGACCAGTCTTATGGAGAAGAGCAGAGGAGATAAAAGAATGTCAGAGCATTCTTATGGAGGAGAGCAGAGGAGATAGAAGAATGTCAGACCAGTCTTATGGAGGAGAGCAGAGGACACAGAAGAATGTCAGAGCAGTCTTATGGAGGAGAGCAGAGGAGATAAAAGAATGTCAGACCAGTCTTATGGAGGAGAGCAGAGGACATAGAAGAATGTCAGACCAGTCTTATGGAGGAGAGCAGAGGACACAGAAGAATGTCAGAGCAGTCTTATGGAGGAGAGCAGAGGAGATAGAAGAATGTCAGACCAGTCTTATGGAGGAGAGCAGAGGACACAGAAGAATGTCAGAGCAGTCTTATGGAGGAGAGCAGAGGAGATAAAAGAATGTCAGACCAGTCTTATGGAGGAGAGCAGAGGACATAGAAGAATGTCAGACCAGTCTTATGGAGGAGAGCAGAGGAGATAGAAGAATGTCAGACCAGTCTTATGGAGGAGAGCAGAGGACATAGAAGAATGTCAGACCATTCTTATGGAGGAGAGCAGAGGACATAGAAGAATGTCAGACCAGTCTCATGGAGGAGAGCAGAGGAGATAGAAGAATGTCAGACCAGTCTTATGGAAGAGAGCAGAGGACATAGAAGAATGTCAGAGCAGTCTTATGGAGAAGAGCAGAGGAGATAGAGGAATGTCAGAGCAGTCTTATGGAGGAGAGCAGAGGAGATAGAAGAATGTCAGACCAGTCTTATGGAGGAGAGCAGAGGACATAGAAGAATGTCAGACCAGTCTTATGGAGGAGAGCAGAGGACATAGAAGAATGTCAGATTAGTCTTATGGAGGAGAGCAGAGGACATAGAAGAATGTCAGACCAGTCTTATGGAGAAGAGCAGAGGAGATAAAAGAATGTCAGAGCAGTCTCATGGAGGAGAGCAGAGGACATAGAAGAATGTCAGACCAGTCTTATGGAGGAGAGCAGAGGACATAGAAGAATGTCAGATTAGTCTTATGGAGGAGAGCAGAGGACATAGAAGAATGTCAGACCAGTCTTATGGAGGAGAGCAGAGGAGATAAAAGAATGTCAGAGCAGTCTCATGGAGGAGAGCAGAGGAGATAGAAGAATGTCAGACCAGTCTTATGGAGGAGAGCAGAGGAGATAGAAGAATGTCAGACCAGTCTTATGGAGGAGAGCAGAGGAGATAGAAGAATGTCAGATTAGTCTTATGGAGGAGAGCAGAGGAGATAGAAGAATGTCAGAGCAGTCTTATGGAGGAGAGCAGAGGAGATAGAAGAATGTCAGAGCAGTCTTATGGAGGAGAGCAGAGGACATAGGAGAATGTCAGACGAGTCTTATGGAGGAGAGCAGAGGAGATAGAAGAATGTCAGATTAGTCTTATGGAGGAGAGCAGAGGACATAGAAGAATGTCAGAGCACTCTCATGGAGGAGAGCAGAGGACATAGAAGAATGTCAGAGCAGTCTCATGGAGGAGAGCAGAGGAGATAGAAGAATGTCAGATTAGTCTTATGGAGGAGAGCAGAGGAGATAGAAGAATGTCAGACCAGTCTTATGGAGAAGAGCAGAGGAGATAGAGGAATGTCAGAGCAGTCTTATGGAGCAGAGCAGAGGAGATAGAAGAATGTCAGACCAGTCTTATGGAGGAGAGCAGAGGACATAGAAGAATGTCAGATTAGTCTTATGGAGGAGAGCAGAGGACATAGAAGAATGTCAGACCAGTCTTATGGAGAAGAGCAGAGGAGATAAAAGAATGTCAGAGCATTCTTATGGAGGAGAGCAGAGGAGATAAAAGAATGTCAGAGCAGTCTTATGGAGAAGAGCAGAGGAGATAAAAGAATGTCAGAGCATTCTTATGGAGGAGAGCAGAGGAGATAGAAGAATGTCAGACCAGTCTTATGGAGGAGAGCAGAGGAGATAGAAGAATGTCAGACCAGTCTTATGGAGGAGAGCAGAGGAGATAGAAGAATGTCAGATTAGTCTTATGGAGGAGAGCAGAGGAGATAGAAGAATGTCAGAGCAGTCTTATGGAGGAGAGCAGAGGACATAGGAGAATGTCAGACGAGTCTTATGGAGGAGAGCAGAGGAGATAGAAGAATGTCAGATTAGTCTTATGGAGGAGAGCAGAGGACATAGAAGAATGTCAGAGCAGTCTTATGGAGGAGAGCAGAGGACATAGAAGAATGTCAGAGCAGTCTTATGGAGGAGAGCAGAGGAGATAGAAGAATGTCAGAGCAGTCTCATGGAGGAGAGCAGAGGAGATAGAAGAATGTCAGATTAGTCTTATGGAGGAGAGCAGAGGAGATAGAAGAATGTCAGACCAGTCTTATGGAGGAGAGCAGAGGAGATAGAAGAATGTCAGAGCAGTCTTATGGAGGAGAGCAGAGGAGATAGAAGAATGTCAGATTAGTCTTATGGAGGAGAGCAGAGGACATAGAAGAATATCAGACCAGTCTTATGGAGGAGAGCAGAGGAGATAGAAGAATGTCAGAGCAGTCTTATGGAGGAGAGCAGAGGACATAGGAGAATGTCAGACCAGTCTTATGGAGGAGAGCAGAGGAGATAGAAGAATGTCAGAGCAGTCTTATGGAGGAGAGCAGAGGAGATAGAAGAATGTCAGAACAGTCTTATGGAGGAGAGCAGAGGAGATAGAAGAATGTCAGAGCAGTCTTATGGAGGAGAGCAGAGGAGATAGAAGAATGTCAGATTAGTCTTATGGAGGAGAGCAGAGGAGATAGGAGAATGTCAGACCAGTCTTATGGAGGAGAGCAGAGGAGATAGAAGAATGTCAGACCAGTCTTATGGAGGAGAGCAGAGGAGATAGGAGAATGTCAGACCAGTCTTATGGAGGAGAGCAGAGGAGATAGAAGAATGTCAGATTAGTCTTATGGAGGAGAGCAGAGGACATAGAAGAATGTCAGAGCAGTCTCATGGAGGAGAGCAGAGGAGATAGAAGAATGTCAGAGCAGTCTTATGGAGGAGAGCAGAGGACATAGAAGAATGTCAGAGCAGTCTTATGGAGGAGAGCAGAGGACATAGAAGAATGTCAGACTAGTCTTATGGACGAGAGCGGAGGACATAGAAGAATGTCAGACCAGTCTTATGGAGAAGAGCAGAGGACATAGAAGAATGTCAGAGCAGTCTCATGGAGGAGAGCAGAGGAGATAGAAGAATGTCAGAGCAGTCTTATGGAGGAGAGCAGAGGACATAGGAGAATGTCAGACCAGTCTCATGGAGGAGAGCAGAGGACATAGAAGAATGTCAGATTAGTCTTATGGAGGAGAGCAGAGGCCATAGAAGAATGTCAGAGCAGTCTTATGGAGGAGAGCAGAGGACATAGGAGAATGTCAGACCAGTCTTATGGAGGAGAGCAGAGGAGATAGAAGAATGTCAGAGCAGTCTTATGGAGGAGAGGACATAGAAGAATGTCAGACCAGTCTCATGGAGGAGAGCAGAGGACATAGAAGAATGTCAGACCAGTCTTATGGAGGAGAGCAGAGGACATAGAAGAATGTCAGAGCGTTCTTATGGAGGAGAGCAGAGGACATAGAAGAATGTCAGACCAGTCTCATGGAGGAGAGCAGAGGACATAGAAGAATGTCAGAGCAGTCTTATGGAGGAGAGCAGAGGACATAGAAGAATTTCAGACCAGTCTTATGGAGGAGAGCAGAGGAGATAGAAGAATGTCAGAGCAGTCTCATGGAGGAGAGCAGAGGACATAGAAGAATGTCAGACCAGTCTTATGGAGGAGAGCAGAAGACACAGAAGAATGTCACACCAGTCTTATGGAGGAGAGCAGAAGACACAGAAGAATGTCACACCAGTCTTATGGAGGAGAGCAGAGGACATAGAAGAATGTCAGACCAGTCTCATGGAGGAGAGCAGAGGACATAGAAGAATGTCAGACCAGTCTTATGGAGGAGAGCAGAGGACATAGAGGAATGTCAGACCAGTCTTATGGAGGAAAGCAGAGGACATAGAGGAATGTCAGACCAGTCTTATGGAGGAGAGCAGAGGAGATAGAAGAATGTCAGACCAGTCTTATGGAGGAGAGCAGAGGACATAGAAGAATGTCAGACCAGTCTTATAAAGGAGAGCAGAGGACATAGAAGAATGTCAGAGCAGTCTTATGGAGGAGAGCAGAGGACATAGAAGAATGTCAGAGCAGTCTTATGGAGGAGAGCAGAGGACATAGAAGAATGTCAGAGCAGTCTTATGGAGGAGAGCAGAGGACATAGAAGAATGTCAGAGCAGTCTTATGGAGGAGAGCAGAGGAGATAGAAGAATGTCAGAGCTGTCTTATGGAGGAGAGCAGAGGACATAGAAGAATGTCAGACCAGTCTTATGGAGAAGAGAAGAGGACATAGGAGAATGTTAGAGCAGTCTTATGGAGGAGAGCAGAGGAGATAGAGGAATGTCAGACCAGTCTTATGGAGGAGAGCAGAGGACATAGAAGAATGTCAGAGCAGTCTCATGGAGGAGAGCAGAGGACATAGAAGAATGTCAGACCAGTCTCATGGAGGAGAGCAGAGGAGATAGAAGAATGTCAGAGCAGTCTCATGGAGGAGAGCAGAGGAGATAGAAGAATGTCAGACCAGTCTCATGGAGGAGAGCAGAGGAGATAGAAGAATGTCAGACCAGTCTCATGGAAGAGAGCAGAGGAGATAGAAGAATGTCAGACCAGTCTCATGGAGGAGAGCAGAGGACATAGAAGAATGTCAGACCAGTCTTATGGAGGAGAGCAGAGGAGATAGAAGAATGTCAGACCAGTCTTATGGAGGAGAGCAGAGGACATAGAAGAATGTCAGACCAGTCTTATGGAGGAGAGCAGAGGACATAGAGGAATGTCAGACCAGTCTTATGGAGGAGAGCAGAGGACATAGAGGAATGTCATAGCAGTCTTATGGAGGAGAGCAGAGGAGATAGAAGAATGTCAGAGCAGTCTTATGGAGGAGAGCAGAGGACATAGAAGAATGTCAGACCAGTCTTATGGAGGAGAGCAGAGGACATAGGAGAATGTTAGAGCAGTCTTATGGAGGAGAGCAGAGGAGATAGAGGAATGTCAGACCAGTCTTATGGAGGAGAGCAGAGGACATAGAAGAATGTCAGAGCAGTCTCATGGAGGAGAGCAGAGGACATAGAAGAATGTCAGACCAGTCTCATGGAGGAGAGCAGAGGACATAGAAGAATGTCAGACCAGTCTCATGGAGGAGAGCAGAGGAGATAGAAGAATGTCAGACCAGTCTCATGGAGGAGAGCAGAGGAGATAGAAGAATGTCAGACCAGTCTTATGGAGGAGAGCAGAGGAGATAGAAGAATGTCAGACCAGTCTTATGGAGGAGAGCAGAGGAGATAGAGGAATGTCAGACCAGTCTTATGGAGGAGAGCAGAGGACATAGAAGAATGTCAGAGCAGTCTTATGGAGGAGAGCAGAGGAGATAGAAGAATGTCAGACCAGTCTTATGGAGGAGAGCAGAGGACATAGAAGAATGTCAGACCAGTCTTATGGAGGAGAGCAGAGGACATAGAAGAATGTCAGACCAGTCTCATGGAGGAGAGCAGAGGAGATAGAAGAATGTCAGACCAGTCTTATGGAGGAGAGCAGAGGAGATAGAAGAATGTCAGACCAGTCTTATGGAGGAGAGCAGAGGAGATAGAAGAATGTCAGACCAGTCTCATGGAGGAGAGCAGAGGACATAGAAGAATGTCAGAGCAGTCTCATGGAGGAGAGCAGAGAACATAGAAGAATGTCAGACCAGTCTCATGGAGGAGAGCAGAGGAGATAGAAGAATGTCAGACCAGTCTCATGGAGGAGAGCAGAGGAGATAGAAGAATGTCAGACCAGTCTTATGGAAGAGAGCAGAGGACATAGAAGAATGTCAGACCAGTCTCATGGAGGAGAGCAGAGGAGATAGAAGAATGTCAGACCAGTCTTATGGAGGAGAGCAGAGGAGATAGAAGAATGTCAGACCAGTCTTATGGAGGAGAGCAGAGGACATAGAAGAATGTCAGACCAGTCTTATGGAGGAGAGCAGAGGAGATAGAAGAATGTCAGACCAGTCTCATGGAGGAGAGCAGAGGACATAGAAGAATGTCAGAGCAGTCTCATGGAGGAGAGCAGAGGACATAGAAGAATGTCAGACCAGTCTCATGGAGGAGAGCAGAGGAGATAGAAGAATGTCAGACCAGTCTCATGGAGGAGAGCAGAGGAGATAGAAGAATGTCAGACCAGTCTTATGGAAGAGAGCAGAGGACATAGAAGAATGTCAGACCAGTCTCATGGAGGAGAGCAGAGGAGATAGAAGAATGTCAGACCAGTCTTATGGAGGAGAGCAGAGGACATAGAAGAATGTCAGAGCAGTCTTATGGAGGAGAGCAGAGGAGATAGAGGAATGTCAGAGCAGTCTTATGGAGGAGAGCAGAGGACATAGAAGAATATCAGACCAGTCTTATGGAGGAGAGCAGAGGAGATAGAAGAATGTCAGACCAGTCTTATGGAGAAGAGCAGAGGAGATAGGAGAATGTCAGATTAGTCTTATGGAGGAGAGCAGAGGACATAGAAGAATGTCAGACCAGTCTTATGGAGGAGAGCAGAGGACATAGAGGAATGTCAGAGCAGTCTTATGGAGAAGAGCAGAGGACATAGAAGAATGTCAGACCAGTCTTATGGAGGAGAGCAGAGGACATAGAAGAATGTCAGACCAGTCTCATGGAGGAGAGCAGAGGACATAGGAGAATGTCAGACCAGTCTTATGGAGGAGAGCAGAGGACATAGAAGAATGTCAGACCAGTCTCATGGAGGAGAGCAGAGGACATAGAAGAATGTCAGACCAGTCTCATGGAGGAGAGCAGAGGACATAGAAGAATGTCAGAGCAGTCTCATGGAGGAGAGCAGAGGACATAGAAGAATGTCAGACCAGTCTCATGGAGGAGAGCAGAGGAGATAGAAGAATGTCAGACCAGTCTCATGGAGGAGAGCAGAGGAGATAGAAGAATGTCAGACCAGTCTTATGGAAGAGAGCAGAGGACATAGAAGAATGTCAGACCAGTCTCATGGAGGAGAGCAGAGGAGATAGAAGAATGTCAGACCAGTCTTATGGAGGAGAGCAGAGGACATAGAAGAATGTCAGAGCAGTCTTATGGAGGAGAGCAGAGGAGATAGAGGAATGTCAGAGCAGTCTTATGGAGGAGAGCAGAGGACATAGAAGAATATCAGACCAGTCTTATGGAGGAGAGCAGAGGAGATAGAAGAATGTCAGACCAGTCTTATGGAGAAGAGCAGAGGAGATAGGAGAATGTCAGATTAGTCTTATGGAGGAGAGCAGAGGACATAGAAGAATGTCAGACCAGTCTTATGGAGGAGAGCAGAGGACATAGAGGAATGTCAGAGCAGTCTTATGGAGAAGAGCAGAGGACATAGAAGAATGTCAGACCAGTCTTATGGAGGAGAGCAGAGGACATAGAAGAATGTCAGAGCAGTCTTATGGAGGAGAGCAGAGGACATAGGAGAATGTCAGACCAGTCTTATGGAGGAGAGCAGAGGACATAGAAGAATGTCAGACCAGTCTTATGGAGGAGAGCAGAGGACATAGAAGAATGTCAGACCAGTCTTATGGAGAAGAGCAGAGGAGATAGAAGAATGTCAGACCAGTCTTATGGAGGAGAGCAGAGGACATAGAAGAATGTCAGACCATTCTTATGGAGGAGAGCAGAGGACATAGAAGAATGTCAGACCAGTCTTATGGAGGAGAGCAGAGGACATAGAAGAATGTCAGAGCAGTCTTATGGAGGAGAGCAGAGGACATAGAAGAATGTCAGACCAGTCTTATGGAGGAGAGCAGAGGACATAGAAGAATGTCAGACCAGTCTTATGGAGGAGAGCAGAGGAGATAGAAGAATGTCAGAGCAGTCTTATGGAGAAGAGAAGAGGACATAGGAGAATGTTAGAGCAGTCTTATGGAGGAGAGCAGAGGAGATAGAAGAATGTCAGACCATTCTTATGGAGGAGAGCAGAGGACATAGAAGAATGTCAGACCAGTCTCATGGAGGAGAGCAGAGGAGATAGAAGAATGTCAGACCAGTCTTATGGAAGAGAGCAGAGGACATAGAAGAATGTCAGAGCAGTCTTATGGAGAAGAGCAGAGGAGATAGAGGAATGTCAGAGCAGTCTTATGGAGCAGAGCAGAGGAGATAGAAGAATGTCAGACCAGTCTTATGGAGGAGAGCAGAGGACATAGAAGAATGTCAGACCAGTCTTATGGAGGAGAGCAGAGGACATAGAAGAATGTCAGATTAGTCTTATGGAGGAGAGCAGAGGACATAGAAGAATGTCAGACCAGTCTTATGGAGAAGAGCAGAGGAGATAAAAGAATGTCAGAGCAGTCTCATGGAGGAGAGCAGAGGACATAGAAGAATGTCAGACCAGTCTTATGGAGGAGAGCAGAGGACATAGAAGAATGTCAGATTAGTCTTATGGAGGAGAGCAGAGGACATAGAAGAATGTCAGACCAGTCTTATGGAGAAGAGCAGAGGAGATAAAAGAATGTCAGAGCATTCTTATGGAGGAGAGCAGAGGAGATAAAAGAATGTCAGAGCAGTCTCATGGAGGAGAGCAGAGGAGATAGAAGAATGTCAGACCAGTCTTATGGAGGAGAGCAGAGGAGATAGAAGAATGTCAGACCAGTCTTATGGAGGAGAGCAGAGGAGATAGAAGAATGTCAGATTAGTCTTATGGAGGAGAGCAGAGGAGATAGAAGAATGTCAGAGCAGTCTTATGGAGGAGAGCAGAGGACATAGGAGAATGTCAGACGAGTCTTATGGAGGAGAGCAGAGGAGATAGAAGAATGTCAGATTAGTCTTATGGAGGAGAGCAGAGGACATAGAAGAATGTCAGAGCACTCTCATGGAGGAGAGCAGAGGACATAGAAGAATGTCAGAGCAGTCTCATGGAGGAGAGCAGAGGAGATAGAAGAATGTCAGATTAGTCTTATGGAGGAGAGCAGAGGAGATAGAAGAATGTCAGACCAGTCTTATGGAGAAGAGCAGAGGAGATAGAGGAATGTCAGAGCAGTCTTATGGAGCAGAGCAGAGGAGATAGAAGAATGTCAGACCAGTCTTATGGAGGAGAGCAGAGGACATAGAAGAATGTCAGATTAGTCTTATGGAGGAGAGCAGAGGACATAGAAGAATGTCAGACCAGTCTTATGGAGAAGAGCAGAGGAGATAAAAGAATGTCAGAGCATTCTTATGGAGGAGAGCAGAGGAGATAAAAGAATGTCAGAGCAGTCTCATGGAGGAGAGCAGAGGAGATAGAAGAATGTCAGACCAGTCTTATGGAGGAGAGCAGAGGAGATAGAAGAATGTCAGACCAGTCTTATGGAGGAGAGCAGAGGAGATAGAAGAATGTCAGATTAGTCTTATGGAGGAGAGCAGAGGAGATAGAAGAATGTCAGAGCAGTCTTATGGAGGAGAGCAGAGGACATAGGAGAATGTCAGACGAGTCTTATGGAGGAGAGCAGAGGAGATAGAAGAATGTCAGATTAGTCTTATGGAGGAGAGCAGAGGACATAGAAGAATGTCAGAGCACTCTCATGGAGGAGAGCAGAGGACATAGAAGAATGTCAGAGCAGTCTTATGGAGGAGAGCAGAGGAGATAGAAGAATGTCAGAGCAGTCTCATGGAGGAGAGCAGAGGAGATAGAAGAATGTCAGATTAGTCTTATGGAGGAGAGCAGAGGAGATAGAAGAATGTCAGACCAGTCTTATGGAGGAGAGCAGAGGAGATAGAAGAATGTCAGAGCAGTCTTATGGAGGAGAGCAGAGGAGATAGAAGAATGTCAGATTAGTCTTATGGAGGAGAGCAGAGGACATAGAAGAATATCAGACCAGTCTTATGGAGGAGAGCAGAGGAGATAGAAGAATGTCAGAGCAGTCTTATGGAGGAGAGCAGAGGACATAGGAGAATGTCAGACCAGTCTTATGGAGGAGAGCAGAGGAGATAGAAGAATGTCAGAGCAGTCTTATGGAGGAGAGCAGAGGAGATAGAAGAATGTCAGAACAGTCTTATGGAGGAGAGCAGAGGAGATAGAAGAATGTCAGAGCAGTCTTATGGAGGAGAGCAGAGGAGATAGAAGAATGTCAGATTAGTCTTATGGAGGAGAGCAGAGGAGATAGGAGAATGTCAGACCAGTCTTATGGAGGAGAGCAGAGGAGATAGAAGAATGTCAGACCAGTCTTATGGAGGAGAGCAGAGGAGATAGGAGAATGTCAGACCAGTCTTATGGAGGAGAGCAGAGGAGATAGAAGAATGTCAGATTAGTCTTATGGAGGAGAGCAGAGGACATAGAAGAATGTCAGAGCAGTCTCATGGAGGAGAGCAGAGGAGATAGAAGAATGTCAGAGCAGTCTTATGGAGGAGAGCAGAGGACATAGAAGAATGTCAGAGCAGTCTTATGGAGGAGAGCAGAGGACATAGAAGAATGTCAGACTAGTCTTATGGAGGAGAGCAGAGGACATAGAAGAATGTCAGAGCAGTCTTATGGACGAGAGCGGAGGACATAGAAGAATGTCAGACCAGTCTTATGGAGAAGAGCAGAGGACATAGAAGAATGTCAGAGCAGTCTCATGGAGGAGAGCAGAGGAGATAGAAGAATGTCAGAGCAGTCTTATGGAGGAGAGCAGAGGACATAGAGGAATGTCAGAGCAGTCTTATGGAGGAGAGCAGAGGAGATAGAAGAATGTCAGACTAGTCTTATGGAGGAGAGCAGAGGACATAGAAGAATGTCAGAGCAGTCTTATGGACGAGAGCGGAGGACATAGAAGAATGTCAGACCAGTCTTATGGAGAAGAGCAGAGGAGATAGAAGAATGTCAGACCAGTCTTATGGAGGAGAGCAGAGGAGATAGAACAATGTCAGACCAGTCTTATGGAGGAGAGCAGAGGAGATAGAAGAATGTCAGACCAGTCTTATGGAGGAGAGCAGAGGAGATAGAAGAATGTCAGACCAGTCTCATGGAGGAGAGCAGAGGACATAGAAGAATGTCAGAGCAGTCTTATGGAGAAGAGCAGAGGAGATAGAAGAATGTCAGACCAGTCTCATGGAGGAGATCAGAGGAGATAGAAGAATGTCAGACCAGTCTCATGGAGGACAGCAGAGGAGATAGAAGAATGTCAGACCAGTCTTATGGAGGAGAGCAGAGGAGATAGAAGAATGTCAGACCAGTCTTATGGAGGAGAGCAGAGGACATAGAAGAATGTCAGAGCAGTCTTATGGAGGAGAGCAGAGGACATAGAAGAATGTCAGACCAGTCTTATGGAGAAGAGCAGAGGAGATAGAAGAATGTCAGAGCAGTCTCATGGAGGAGAGCAGAGGACATAGAAGAATGTCAGACCAGTCTTATGGAGGAGAGCAGAGGAGATAGAAGAATGTCAGATTAGTCTTATGGAGGAGAGCAGAGGAGATAGAAGAATGTCAGATTAGTCTTATGGAGGAGAGCAGAGGAGATAGAAGAATGTCAGAGCAGTCTTATGGAGGAGAGCAGAGGAGATAGAAGAATGTCAGATTAGTCTTATGGAGGAGAACAGAGGAGATAGAAGAATGTCAGAGCAGTCTCATGGAGGAGAGCAGAGGACATAGAAGAATGTCAGACCAGTCTCATGGAGGAGAGCAGAGGACATAGAAGAATGTCAGACCAGTCTTATGGAGGAAAGCAGAGGACATAGAGGAATGTCAGACCAGTCTCATGGAGGAGAGCAGAGGACATAGAAGAATGTCAGACCAGTCTTATGGAGGAGAGCAGAGGACATAGAAGAATGTCAGACCAGTCTTATGGAGGAGAGCAGAGGACATAGAAGAATGTCAGACCAGTCTTATGGAGAAGAGCAGAGGAGATAGAAGAATGTCAGACCAGTCTTATGGAGGAGAGCAGAGGACATAGAAGAATGTCAGACCATTCTTATGGAGGAGAGCAGAGGACATAGAAGAATGTCAGACCAGTCTTATGGAGAAGAGCAGAGGAGATAGAGGAATGTCAGAGCAGTCTTATGGAGCAGAGCAGAGGAGATAAAAGAATGTCAGAGCAGTCTCATGGAGGAGAGCAGAGGACATAGAAGAATGTCAGACCAGTCTTATGGAGGAAAGCAGAGGACATAGAGGAATGTCAGACCAGTCTCATGGAGGAGAGCAGAGGACATAGAAGAATGTCAGACCAGTCTTATGGAGGAGAGCAGAGGACATAGAAGAATGTCAGAGCAGTCTTATGGAGGAGAGCAGAGGACATAGAAGAATGTCAGACCAGTCTTATGGAGGAGAGCAGAGGACATAGAAGAATGTCAGACCAGTCTTATGGAGGAGAGCAGAGGACATAGAAGAATGTCAGACCAGTCTTATGGAGGAGAGCAGAGGACATAGAAGAATGTCAGACCAGTCTTATGGAGAAGAGCAGAGGAGATAAAAGAATGTCAGAGCAGTCTCATGGAGGAGAGCAGAGGACATAGAAGAATGTCAGACCAGTCTTATGGAGGAGAGCAGAGGACATAGAAGAATGTCAGAGCACTCTCATGGAGGAGAGCAGAGGACATAGAAGAATGTCAGAGCAGTCTCATGGAGGAGAGCAGAAGAGATAGAAGAATGTCAGATTAGTCTTATGGAGGAGAGCAGAGGAGATAGAAGAATGTCAGAGCAGTCTTATGGAGGAGAGCAGAGGACATAGGAGAATGTCAGACCAGTCTTATGGAGGAGAGCAGAGGAGATAGAAGAATGTCAGATTAGTCTTATGGAGGAGAGCAGAGGAGATAGTAGAATGTCAGAGCAGTCTTATGGAGGAGAGCAGAGGACATAGAAGAATGTCAGAGCACTCTCATGGAGGAGAGCAGAGGACATAGAAGAATGTCAGAGCAGTCTCATGGAGGAGAGCAGAGGAGATAGAAGAATGTCAGACCAGTCTCATGGAGGAAAGCAGAGGACATAGAGGAATGTCAGATTAGTCTTATGGAGGAGAGCAGAGGACATAGGAGAATGTCAGACCAGTCTTATGGAGGAGAGCAGAGGAGATAGAAGAATGTCAGATTAGTCTTATGGAGGAGAGCAGAGGACATAGAAGAATGTCAGATTAGTCTCATGGAGGAGAGCAGAGGACATAGAGGAATGTCAGAGCAGTCTCATGGAGGAGAGCAGAGGAGATAGAAGAATGTCAGAGCAGTCTTATGGAGGAGAGCAGAGGACATAGAAGAATGTCAGAGCAGTCTTATGGAGGAGAGCAGAGGACATAGAAGAATGTCAGAGCAGTCTTATGGAGGAGAGCAGAGGAGATAGAAGAATGTCAGACTAGTCTTATGGAGGAGAGCAGAGGACATAGAAGAATGTCAGAGCAGTCTTATGGACGAGAGCGGAGGACATAGAAGAATGTCAGACCAGTCTTATGGAGAAGAGCAGAGGAGATAGAAGAATGTCAGACCAGTCTTATGGAGGAGAGCAGAGGACATAGAAGAATGTCAGACCAGTCTTATGGAGGAGAGCAGAGGAGATAGAAGAATGTCAGACCAGTCTCATGGATGAGAGCAGAGGACATAGAAGAATGTCAGAGCAGTCTTATGGAGAAGAGCAGAAGAGATAGAAGAATGTCAGACCAGTCTCATGGAGGAGAGCAGAGGAGATAGAAGAATGTCAGACCAGTCTCATGGAGGAGAGCAGAGGAGATAGAAGAATGTCAGACCAGTGTTATGGAGGAGAGCAGAGGACATAGAAGAATGTCAGAGCAGTCTTATGGAGAAGAGCAGAAGAGATAGAAGAATGTCAGAGCAGTCTCATGGAGGAGAGCAGAGGACATAGAAGAATGTCAGACCAGTCTTATGGAGAAGAGCAGAAGAGATAGAAGAATGTCAGAGCAGTCTCATGGAGGAGAGCAGAGGACATAGAAGAATGTCAGACCAGTCAAATGGAGGAGAGCAGAGGAGATAGAAGAATGTCAGATTAGTCTTATGGAGGAGAGCAGAGGAGATAGAAGAATGTCAGATTAGTCTTATGGAGGAGAGCAGAGGAGATAGAAGAATGTCAGAGCAGTCTTATGGAGGAGAGCAGAGGAGATAGAAGAATGTCAGATTAGTCTTATGGAGGAGAACAGAGGAGATAGAAGAATGTCAGAGCAGTCTCATGGAGGAGAGCAGAGGACATAGAAGAATGTCAGACATGTCTCATGGAGGAGAGCAGAGGACATAGAAGAATGTCAGACCAGTCTTATGGAGGAAAGCAGAGGACATAGAGGAATGTCAGACCAGTCTCATGGAGGAGAGCAGAGGACATAGAAGTATGTCAGACCAGTCTTATGGAGGAGAGCAGAGGACATAGAAGAATGTCAGAGCAGTCTTATGGAGGAGAGCAGAGGACATAGAAGAATGTCAGACCAGTCTCATGGAGGAGAGCAGAGGACATAGAAGAATGTCAGAGCAGTCTTATGGAGGAGAGCAGAGGACATAGAAGAATTTCAGACCAGTCTTATGGAGGAGAGCAGAGGAGATAGTAGAATGTCAGAGCAGTCTCATGGAGGAGAGCAGAGGACATAGAAGAATGTCAGACCAGTCTTATGGAGGAGAGCAGAGGACATAGAAGAAAGTCACACCAGTCTTATGGAGGAGAGCAGAAGACACAGAAGAATGTCAGAGCAGTCTTATGGAGGAGAGCAGAGGAGATAGAAGAATGTCAGACCAGTCTTATGGAGGAGAGCAGAGGACATAGAAGAAAGTCACACCAGTCTTATGGAGGAGAGCAGAAGACACAGAAGAATGTCAGAGCAGTCTTATGGAGGAGAGCAGAGGAGATAGAAGAATGTCAGACCAGTCTTATGGAGGAGAGCAGAGGAGATAGGAGAATGTCAGACCAGTCTTATGGAGGAGAGCAGAGGACATAGAAGAATGTCAGACCAGTCTCATGGAGGAGAGCAGAGGACATAGAAGAATGTCAGACCAGTCTCATGGAGGAGAGCAGAGGACATAGAAGAATGTCAGACCAGTCTCATGGAGGAGAGCAGAGGACATAGAAGAATGTCAGACCAGTCTCATGGAGGAGAGCAGAGGAGATAGAAGAATGTCAGACCAGTCTCATGAAGGAGAGCAGAGGACATAGAAGAATGTCAGACCAGTCTTATGGAGGAGAGCAGAAGAGATAGAAGAATGTCAGACCAGTCTTATGGAGGAGAGCAGAGGACATAGAAGAAAGTCAGACCAGTCTTATGGAGGAGAGCAGAGGACATAGAGGAATGTCATAGCAGTCTTATGGAGGAGAGCAGAGGAGATAGAAGAATGTCAGAGCAGTCTTATGGAGGAGAGCAGAGGACATAGAAGAATGTCAGACCAGTCTTATGGAGGAGAGCAGAGGAGATAGGAGAATGTTAGAGCAGTCTTATGGAGGAGAGCAGAGGAGATAGAGGAATGTCAGACCAGTCTTATGGAGGAGAGCAGAGGACATAGAAGAATGTCAGAGCAGTCTCATGGAGGAGAGCAGAGGACATAGAAGAATGTCAGACCAGTCTCATGGAGGAGAGCAGAGGAGATAGAAGAATGTCAGACCAGTCTCATGGAGGAGAGCAGAGGACATAGAAGAATGTCAGACCAGTCTTATGGAGAAGAGCAGAGGAGATAGAAGAATGTCAGACCAGTCTTATGGAGGAGAGCAGAGGAGATAGAAGAATGTCAGACCAGTCTTATGGAGGAGAGCAGAGGAGATAGAGGAATGTCAGACCAGTCTTATGGAGGAGAGCAGAGGACATAGAAGAATGTCAGAGCAGTCTTATGGAGGAGAGCAGAGGAGATAGAAGAATGTCAGACCAGTCTTATGGAGGAGAGCAGAGGACATAGAAGAATGTCAGACCAGTCTTATGGAGGAGAGCAGAGGACATAGAAGAATGTCAGACCATTCTTATGGAGGAGAGCAGAGGAGATAGAAGAATGTCAGACCAGTCTTATGGAGGAGAGCAGAGGAGATAGAAGAATGTCAGACCAGTCTCATGGAGGAGAGCAGAGGAGATAGAAGAATGTGAGAGCAGTCTTATGGAGGAGAGCAGAGGACATAGGAGATTGTCAGACCAGTCTCATGGAGGAGAGCAGAGGACATAGAAGAATGTCAGATTAGTCTTATGGAGGAGAGCAGAGGACATAGAAGAATGTCAGAGCAGTCTTATGGAGGAGAGTAGAGGACATAGAAGAATGTCAGACCAGTCTCATGGAGGAGAGCAGAGGAGATAGAAGAATATCAGACCAGTCTTATGGAGGAGAGCAGAGGAGATAGAAGAATGTCAGAGCAGTCTTATGGAGGAGAGCAGAGGACATAGAGGAATGTCAGAGCAGTCTTATGGAGGAGAGCAGAGGACATAGAAGAATGTCAGACCAGTCTTATGGAGGAGAGCAGAGGACATAGAAGAATGTCAGAGCAGTCTTATGGAGGAGAGCAGAGGACATAGAAGAATGTCAGACCAGTCTTATGGAGGAGAGCAGAGGAGATAGAAGAATGTCAGACCAGTCTTATGGAGGAGAGCAGAGGACATAGAAGAATGTCAGACCAGTCTCAAGGAGGAGAGCAGAGGAGATAGAAGAATGTCAGACCAGTCTTATGGAGGAGAGCAGAGGACATAGAAGAATGTCAGAGCAGTCTTATGGAGGAGAGCAGAGGAGATAGAAGAATGTCAGAGCAGTCTTATGGAGGAGAGCAGAGGACATAGAAGAATGTCAGAGCAGTCTTATGGAGGAGAGCAGAGGACATAGAAGAATGTCAGACCAGTCTTATGGAGGAGAGCAGAGGACATAGGAGAATGTTAGAGCAGTCTTATGGAGGAGAGCAGAGGAGATAGAGGAATGTCAGACCAGTCTTATGGAGGAGAGCAGAGGACATAGAAGAATGTCAGACCAGTCTCATGGAGGAGAGCAGAGGACATAGAAGAATGTCAGACCAGTCTCATGGAGGAGAGCAGAGGAGATAGAAGAATGTCAGACCAGTCTCATGGAGGAGAGCAGAGGAGATAGAAGAATGTCAGACCAGTCTTATGGAGGAGAGCAGAGGAGATAGAAGAATGTCAGACCAGTCTTATGGAGGAGAGCAGAGGAGATAGAGGAATGTCAGACCAGTCTTATGGAGGAGAGCAGAGGACATAGAAGAATGTCAGAGCAGTCTTATGGAGGAGAGCAGAGGAGATAGAAGAATGTCAGACCAGTCTTATGGAGGAGAGCAGAGGAGATAGAAGAATGTCAGACCAGTCTTATGGAGGAGAGCAGAGGAGATAGAAGAATGTCAGAGCAGTCTTATGGAGGAGAGCAGAGGACATAGGAGAATGTCAGAGCAGTCTTATGGAGGAGAGCAGAGGACATAGGAGAATGTCAGACCAGTCTTATGGAGGAGAGCAGAGGACATAGAAGAATGTCAGACCAGTCTTATGGAGGAGAGCAGAGGACATAGAAAAATGTCAGACCAGTCTTATGGAGGAGAGCAGAGGAGATAGAAGAATGTCAGACCAGTCTCATGGAGGAGAGCAGAGGACATAGAAGAATGTCAGAGCAGTCTCATGGAGGAGAGCAGAGGACATAGAAGAATGTCAGACCAGTCTCATGGAGGAGAGCAGAGGAGATAGAAGAATGTCAGACCAGTCTCATGGAGGAGAGCAGAGGAGATAGAAGAATGTCAGACCAGTCTTATGGAAGAGAGCAGAGGACATAGAAGAATGTCAGACCAGTCTCATGGAGGAGAGCAGAGGAGATAGAAGAATGTCAGACCAGTCTTATGGAGGAGAGCAGAGGACATAGAAGAATGTCAGAGCAGTCTTATGGAGGAGAGCAGAGGAGATAGAGGAATGTCAGAGCAGTCTTATGGAGGAGAGCAGAGGACATAGAAGAATATCAGACCAGTCTTATGGAGGAGAGCAGAGGAGATAGAAGAATGTCAGAGCAGTCTTATGGAGAAGAGCAGAGGAGATAGGAGAATGTAAGATTAGTCTTATGGAGGAGAGCAGAGGACATAGAAGAATGTCAGACCATTCTTATGGAGGAGAGCAGAGGACATATAGGAATGTCAGACCAGTCTTATGGAGAAGAGCAGAGGAGATAGAAGAATGTCAGAGCAGTCTCATGGAGGAGAGCAGAGGAGATAGAAGAATGTCAGAGCAGTCTTATGGAGGAGAGCAGAGGACATAGAAGAATGTCAGACCAGTCTTATGGAGGAGAGCAGAGGACATAGAAAAATGTCAGACCAGTCTTATGGAGGAGAGCAGAGGAGATAGAAGAATGTCAGACCAGTCTTATGGAGGAGAGCAGAGGACATAGAAGAATGTCAGACCATTCTTATGGAGGAGAGCAGAGGACATAGAAGAATGTCAGACCAGTCTTATGGAGGAGAGCAGAGGACATAGAAGAATGTCAGACCAGTCTTATGGAGGAGAGCAGAGGAGATAGAAGAATGTCAGACCAGTCTTATGGAGGAGAGCAGAGGACATAGAAGAATGTCAGACCATTCTTATGGAGGAGAGCAGAGGACATAGAAGAATGTCAGACCAGTCTTATGGAGAAGAGCAGAGGAGATAGAAGAATGTCAGACCAGTCTTATGGAGGAGAGCAGAGGACATAGAAGAATGTCAGAGCAGTCTTATGGAGGAGAGCAGAGGAGATAGAAGAATGTCAGAGCAGTCTCATGGAGGAGAGCAGAGGACATAGAAGAATGTCAGACCAGTCTTATGGAAGAGAGCAGAGGACATAGAGGAATGTCAGACCAGTCTTATGGAGGAAAGCAGAGGACATAGAGGAATGTCAGAGCAGTCTTATGGAGGAGAGCAGAGGAGATAGAAGAATGTCAGACCAGTCTTATGGAGGAGAGCAGAGGACATAGAAGAATGTCAGACCAGTCTTATGGAAGAGAGCAGAGGACATAGAGGAATGTCAGACCAGTCTTATGGAGGAAAGCAGAGGACATAGAGGAATGTCAGAGCAGTCTTATGGAGGAGAGCAGAGGAGATAGAAGAATGTCAGACCAGTCTTATGGAGGAGAGCAGAGGACATAGAAGAATGTCAGACCAGTCTTATGGAGGAGAGCAGAGGACATAGAAGAATGTCAGAGCAGTCTTATGGAGGAGAGCAGAGGAGATAGAAGAATGTCAGAGCAGTCTTATGGAGGAGAGCAGAGGACATAGAAGAATGTCAGACCAGTCTTATGGAGAAGAGAAGAGGACATAGGAGAATGTTAGAGCAGTCTTATGGAGGAGAGCAGAGGAGATAGAGGAATGTCAGACCAGTCTTATGGAGGAGAGCAGAGGACATAGAAGAATGTCAGAGCAGTCTCATGGAGGAGAGCAGAGGACATAGAAGAATGTCAGACCAGTCTCATGGAGGAGAGCAGAGGAGATAAAAGAATGTCAGAGCAGTCTCATGGAGGAGAGCAGAGGAGATAGAAGAATGTCAGACCAGTCTCATGGAGGAGAGCAGAGGAGATAGAAGAATGTCAGACCAGTCTCATGGAGGAGAGCAGAGGAGATAGAAGAATGTCAGACCAGTCTCATGGAGGAGAGCAGAGGAGATAGAAGAATGTCAGACCAGTCTCATGGAGGAGAGCAGAGGACATAGAAGAATGTCAGACCAGTCTTATGGAGGAGAGCAGAGGAGATAGAAGAATGTCAGACCAGTCTTATGGAGGAGAGCAGAGGACATAGAAGAATGTCAGACCAGTCTTATGGAGGAGAGCAGAGGACATAGAGGAATGTCAGACCAGTCTTATGGAGGAGAGCAGAGGACATAGAGGAATGTCATAGCAGTCTTATGGAGGAGAGCAGAGGAGATAGAAGAATGTCAGAGCAGTCTTATGGAGGAGAGCAGAGGACATAGAAGAATGTCAGACCAGTCTTATGGAGGAGAGCAGAGGACATAGGAGAATGTTAGAGCAGTCTTATGGAGGAGAGCAGAGGAGATAGAGGAATGTCAGACCAGTCTTATAGAGGAGGAGAGCAGAGGACATAGAAGAATGTCAGAGCAGTCTCATGGAGGAGAGCAGAGGACATAAAAGAATGTCAGACCAGTCTCATGGAGGAGAGCAGAGGAGATAGAAGAATGTCAGACCAGTCTCATGGAGGAGAGCAGAGGAGATAGAAGAATGTCAGACCAGTCTTATGGAGGAGAGCAAAGGAGATAGAAGAATGTCAGACCAGTCTTATGGAGGAGAGCAGAGGAGATAGAGGAATGTCAGACCAGTCTTATGGAGGAGAGCAGAGGACATAGAAGAATGTCAGAGCAGTCTTATGGAGGAGAGCAGAGGACATAGAAGAATGTCAGACCAGTCTTATGGAGGAGAGCAGAGGACATAGAAGAATGTCAGACCAGTCTTATGGAGGAGAGCAGAGGACATAGAAGAATGTCAGACCATTCTTATGGAGGAGAGCAGAGGAGATAGAAGAATGTCAGACCAGTCTCATGGAGGAGAGCAGAGGACATAGAAGAATGTCAGAGCAGTCTCATGGAGGAGAGCAGAGGACATAGAAGAATGTCAGACCAGTCTCATGGAGGAGAGCAGAGGAGATAGAAGAATGTCAGACCAGTCTCATGGAGGAGAGCAGAGGAGATAGAAGAATGTCAGACCAGTCTTATGGAAGAGAGCAGAGGACATAGAAGAATGTCAGACCAGTCTCATGGAGGAGAGCAGAGGAGATAGAAGAATGTCAGACCAGTCTTATGGAGGAGAGCAGAGGAGATAGAAGAATGTCAGACCAGTCTTATGGAGGAGAGCAGAGGAGATAGAGGAATGTCAGACCAGTCTTATGGAGGAGAGCAGAGGACATAGAAGAATGTCAGAGCAGTCTTATGGAGGAGAGCAGAGGAGATAGAAGAATGTCAGACCAGTCTTATGGAGGAGAGCAGCGGACATAGAAGAATGTCAGACCAGTCTTATGGAGGAGAGCAGAGGACATAGAAGAATGTCAGACCAGTCTTATGGAGGAGAGCAGAGGAGATAGAAGAATGTCAGACCAGTCTCATGGAGGAGAGCAGAGGACATAGAAGAATGTCAGATTAGTCTCATGGAGGAGAGCAGAGGACATAGAAGAATGTCAGACCAGTCTCATGGAGGAGAGCAGAGGAGATAGAAGAATGTCAGACCAGTCTCATGGAGGAGAGCAGAGGAGATAGAAGAATGTCAGACCAGTCTTATGGAAGAGAGCAGAGGACATAGAAGAATGTCAGACCAGTCTCATGGAGGAGAGCAGAGGAGATAGAAGAATGTCAGACCAGTCTTATGGAGGAGAGCAGAGGACATAGAAGAATGTCAGAGCAGTCTTATGGAGGAGAGCAGAGGAGATAGAGGAATGTCAGAGCAGTCTTATGGAGGAGAGCAGAGGACATAGAAGAATATCAGACCAGTCTTATGGAGGAGAGCAGAGGAGATAGAAGAATGTCAGACCAGTCTTATGGAGAAGAGCAGAGGAGATAGAAGAATGTCAGAGCAGTCTCATGGAGGAGAGCAGAGGACATAGAAGAATGTCAGAGCAGTCTTATGGAGGAGAGCAGAGGACATAGAAGAATGTCAGACCAGTCTTATGGAGGAGAGCAGAGGACATAGAAGAATGTCAGACCAGTCTTATGGAGAAGAGCAGAGGAGATAGAAGAATGTCAGACCAGTCTTATGGAGGAGAGCAGAGGAGATAGAAGAATGTCAGACCAGTCTTATGGAGGAGAGCAGAGGACATAGAAGAATGTCAGAGCAGTCTCATGGAGGAGAGCAGAGGACATAGAAGAATGTCAGAGCAGTCTTATGGAGGAGAGCAGAGGACATAGAAGAATGTCAGACCATTCTTATGGAGGAGAGCAGAGGACATAGAAGAATGTCAGAGCAGTCTTATGGAGGAGAGCAGAGGACATAGAAGAATGTCAGAGCAGTCTTATGGAGGAGAGCAGAGGACATGGAAGAATGTCAGAGCAGTCTTATGGAGGAGAGCAGAGGACATGGAAGAATGTCAGAGCAGTCTTATGGAGGAGAGCAGAGGACATGGAAGAATGTCAGAGCAGTCTTATGGAGGAGAGCAGAGGACATAGAGGAATGTCAGACCAGTCTTATGGAGAAGAGCAGAGGAGATAGAAGAATGTCAGAGCAGTCTTATGGAGGAGAGCAGAGGACATAGAAGAATGTCAGAGCAGTCTTATGGAGGAGAGCAGAGGACATGGAAGAATGTCAGAGCAGTCTTATGGAGGAGAGCAGAGGAGATAGAAGAATGTCAGATTAGTCTTATGGAGGAGAGCAGAGGACATAGAAGAATGTCAGACCAGTCTTATGGAGGAGAGCAGAGGAGATAGAAGAATGTCAGACCAGTCTTATGGAGGAGAGCAGAGGACATAGAAGAATGTCAGAGCAGTCTTATGGAGGAGAGCAGAGGACATAGAAGAATGTCAGAGCAGTCTCATGGAGGAGAGCAGAGGACATAAAAGAATGTCAGAGCAGTCTTATGGAGGAGAGCAGAGGACACAGAAGAATGTCAGACCAGTCTTATGGAGGAGAGCAGAGGAGATAGAAGAATGTCAGACCAGTCTTATGGAGGAGAGCAGAGGACATAGAAGAATGTCAGAGCAGTCTTATGGAGGAGAGCAGAGGACACAGAAGAATGTCAGAGCAGTCTTATGGAGGAGAGCAGAGGAGATAGAAGAATGTCAGACCAGTCTCATGGAGGAGAGCAGAGGAGATAGAAGAATGTCAGACCAGTCTTATGGAGGAGAGCAGAGGAGATAGAAGAATGTCAGAGCAGTCTCATGGAGGAGAGCAGAGGAGATAGAAGAATGTCAGACCAGTCTCATGGAGGAGAGCAGAGGAGATAGAAGAATGTCAGAGCAGTCTTATGGAGGAGAGCAGAGGAGATAGAAGAATGTCAGAGCAGTCTTATGGAGGAGAGCAGCGGACATAGGAGAATGTCAGACCAGTCTCATGGAGGAGAGCAGAGGACATAGAAGAATGTCAGATTAGTCTTATGGAGGAGAGCAGAGGACATAGAAGAATGTCAGAGCAGTCTTATGGAGGAGAGCAGAGGACATAGGAGAATGTCAGACCAGTCTTATGGAGGAGAGCAGAGGAGATAGAAGAATGTCAGAGCAGTCTTATGGAGGAGAGCAGAGGACATAGAAGAATGTCAGACCAGTCTCATGGAGGAGAGCAGAGGAGATAGAAGAATATCAGACCAGTCTTATGGAGGAGAGCAGAGGAGATAGAAGAATGTCAGAGCAGTCTTATGGAGGAGAGCAGAGGACATAGAGGAATGTCAGAGCAGTCTTATGGAGGAGAGCAGAGGACATAGAAGAATGTCAGACCAGTCTTATGGAGGAGAGCAGAGGACATAGAAGAATGTCAGAGCAGTCTTATGGAGGAGAGCAGAGGACATAGAGGAATGTCAGACCAGTCTTATGGAGGAGAGCAGAGGAGATAGAAGAATGTCAGAGCAGTCTTATGGAGGAGAGCAGAGGACATAGAAGAATGTCAGACCAGTCTCATGGAGGAGAGCAGAGGAGATAGAAGAATGTCAGACCAGTCTTATGGAGGAGAGCAGAGGACATAGAAGAATGTCAGACCAGTCTTATGGAGGAGAGCAGAGGACATAGAAGAATGTCAGAGCAGTCTTATGGAGGAGAGCAGAGGACATAGAAGAATGTCAGACCAGTCTTATGGAGGAGAGCAGAGGACATAGGAGAATGTTAGAGCAGTCTTATGGAGGAGAGCAGAGGAGATAGAAGAATGTCAGACCAGTCTTATGGAGGAGAGCAGAGGACATAGAAGAATGTCAGACCAGTCTCATGGAGGAGAGCAGAGGACATAGAAGAATGTCAGACCAGTCTCATGGAGGAGAGCAGAGGAGATAGAAGAATGTCAGACCAGTCTCATGGAGGAGAGCAGAGGAGATAGAAGAATGTCAGACCAGTCTTATGGAGGAGAGCAGAGGAGATAGAAGAATGTCAGACCAGTCTTACGGAGGAGAGCAGAGGAGATAGAGGAATGTCAGACCAGTCTTATGGAGGAGAGCAGAGGACATAGAAGAATGTCAGAGCAGTCTTATGGAGGAGAGCAGAGGAGATAGAAGAATGTCTGACCAGTCTTATGGAGGAGAGCAGAGGACATAGAAGAATGTCAGACCAGTCTTATGGAGGAGAGCAGAGGACATAGAAGAATGTCAGACCAGTCTTATGGAGGAGAGCAGAGTAGATAGAAGAATGTCAGACCAGTCTCATGGAGGAGAGCAGAGGACATAGAAGAATGTCAGAGCAGTCTCATGGAGGAGAGCAGAGGACATAGAAGAATGTCAGACCAGTCTCATGGAGGAGAGCAGAGGAGATAGAAGAATGTCAGACCAGTCTCATGGAGGAGAGCAGAGGAGATAGAAGAATGTCAGACCAGTCTTATGGAGGAGAGCAGAGGAGATAGAGGAATGTCAGACCAGTCTTATGGAGGAGAGCAGAGGACATAGAAGAATGTCAGACCAGTCTCATGGAGGAGAGCAGAGGACATAGAAGAATGTCAGACCAGTCTTATGGAGGAGAGCAGAGGACATAGAAGAATGTCAGAGCAGTCTTATGGAGGAGAGCAGAGGAGATAGAGGAATGTCAGAGCAGTCTTATGGAGGAGAGCAGAGGAAATAGAAGAATATCAGACCAGTCTTATGGAGGAGAGCAGAGGAGATAGAAGAATGTCAGACCAGTCTTATGGAGAAGAGCAGAGGAGATAGGAGAATGTCAGATTAGTCTTATGGAGGAGAGCAGAGGACATAGAAGAATGTCAGACCATTCTTATGGAGGAGAGCAGAGGACATAGAGGAATGTCAGACCAGTCTTATGGAGAAGAGCAGAGGAGATAGAAGAATGTCAGAGCAGTCTCATGGAGGAGAGCAGAGGAGATAGAAGAATGTCAGAGCAGTCTTATGGAGGAGAGCAGAGGACATAGAAGAATGTCAGACCAGTCTTATGGAGGAGAGCAGAGGACATAGAGGAATGTCAGACCAGTCTTATGGAGGAGAGCAGAGGACATAGGAGAATGTCAGAGCAGTCTTATGGAGGAGAGCAGAGGACATAGAAGAATGTCAGACCAGTCTTATGGAGAAGAGCAGAGGAGATAGAAGAATGTCAGACCAGTCTTATGGAGGAGAGCAGAGGACATAGAAGAATGTCAGACCAGTCTTATGGAGGAGAGCAGAGGAGATAGAAGAATGTCAGACCAGTCTTATGGAGGAGAGCAGAGGACATAGAAGAATGTCAGAGCAGTCTTATGGAGGAGAGCAGAGGAGATAGAAGAATGTCAGACCAGTCTTATGGAGGAGAGCAGAGGACATAGAAGAATGTCAGAGCAGTCTTATGGAGGAGAGCAGAGGAGATAGAAGAATGTCAGACCAGTCTTATGGAGGAGAGCAGAGGACATAGAAGAATGTCAGAGCAGTCTTATGGAGGAGAGCAGAGGAGATAGAAGAATGTCAGACCAGTCTTATGGAGGAGAGCAGAGGAGATAGAAGAATGTCAGACCAGTCTTATGGAGGAGAGCAGAGGACATAGAAGAATGTCAGAGCAGTCTTATGGAGGAGAGCAGAGGAGATAGAGGAATGTCAGAGCAGTCTTATGGAGGAGAGCAGAGGACATAGAAGAATGTCAGAGCAGTCTTATGGAGGAGAGCAGAGGAGATAGAAGAATGTCAGACCAGTCTTATGGAGAAGAGCAGAGGAGATAGGAGAATGTCAGATTAGTCTTATGGAGGAGAGCAGAGGACATAGAAGAATGTCAGACCATTCTTATGGAGGAGAGCAGAGGACATAGAGGAATGTCAGACCAGTCTTATGGAGAAGAGCAGAGGAGATAGAAGAATGTCAGAGCAGTCTCATGGAGGAGAGCAGAGGAGATAGAAGAATGTCAGAGCAGTCTTATGGAGGAGAGCAGAGGACATAGAAGAATGTCAGACCAGTCTTATGGAGGAGAGCAGAGGACATAGAAGAATGTCAGACCAGTCTTATGGAGAAGAGCAAAGGAGATAGAAGAATGTCAGACCAGTCTTATGGAGGAGAGCAGAGGACATAGAAGAATGTCAGAGCAGTCTTATGGAGGAGAGCAGAGGACATAGAAGAATGTCAGATTAGTCTTATGGAGGAGAGCAGAGGACATAGAAGAATGTCAGACCAGTCTTATGGAGGAGAGCAGAGGAGATAGAAGAATGTCAGACCAGTCTTATGGAGGAGAGCAGAGGACATAGAAGAATGTCAGAGCAGTCTTATGGAGGAGAGCAGAGGACATAGAAGAATGTCAGAGCAGTCTCATGGAGGAGAGCAGAGGACACAGAAGAATGTCAGACCAGTCTTATGGAGGAGAGCAGAGGAGATAGAAGAATGTCAGACCAGTCTTATGGAGGAGAGCAGAGGACATAGAAGAATGTCAGAGCAGTCTTATGGAGGAGAGCAGAGGAGATAGAAGAATGTCAGACCAGTCTCATGGAGGAGAGCAGAGGAGATAGAAGAATGTCAGAGCAGTCTCATGGAGGAGAGCAGAGGAGATAGAAGAATGTCAGAGCAGTCTTATGGAGGAGAGCAGAGGAGATAGAAGAATGTCAGAGCAGTCTCATGGAGGAGAGCAGAGGAGATAGAAGAATGTCAGAGCAGTCTCATGGAGGAGAGCAGAGGAGATAGAAGAATGTCAGAGCAGTCTTATGGAGGAGAGCAGAGGAGATAGAAGAATGTCAGACCAGTCTCATGGAGGAGAGCAGAGGAGATAGAAGAATGTCAGAGCAGTCTTATGGAGGAGAGCAGAGGACATAGGAGAATGTCAGACCAGTCTCATGGAGGAGAGCAGAGGACATAGAAGAATGTCAGATTAGTCTTATGGAGGAGAGCAGAGGACATAGGAGAATGTCAGAGCAGTCTTATGGAGGAGAGCAGAGGACATAGGAGAATGTCAGACCAGTCTTATGGAGGAGAGCAGAGGAGATAGAAGAATGTCAGAGCAGTCTTATGGAGGAGAGCAGAGGACATAGAAGAATGTCAGACCAGTCTCATGGAGGAGAGCAGAGGAGATAGAAGAATATCAGACCAGTCTTATGGAGGAGAGCAGAGGAGATAGAAGAATGTCAGAGCAGTCTTATGGAGGAGAGCAGAGGACATAGAGGAATGTCAGAGCAGTCTTATGGAGGAGAGCAGAGGACATAGAAGAATGTCAGACCAGTCTTATGGAGGAGAGCAGAGGACATAGAAGAATGTCAGAGCAGTCTTATGGAGGAGAGCAGAGGAGATAGAAGAATGTCAGAGCAGTCTTATGGAGGAGAGCAGAGGACATAGAAGAATGTCAGACCAGTCTCATGGAGGAGAGCAGAGGAGATAGAAGAATGTCAGACCAGTCTTATGGAGGAGAGCAGAGGACATAGAAGAATGTCAGACCAGTCTTATGGGGGAGAGCAGAGGACATAGAAGAATGTCAGAGCAGTCTTATGGAGGAGAGCAGAGGACATAGAAGAATGTCAGACCAGTCTCATGGAGGAGAGCAGAGGAGATAGAAGAATGTCAGACCAGTCATATGGAGGAGAGCAGAGGACATAGAAGAATGTCAGACCAGTCTTATGGAGGAGAGCAAAAGACATAGGAGAATGTCAGAGCAGTCTTATGGAGGAGAGCAGAGGACATAGAAGAATGTCAGAGCAGTCTTATGGAGGAGAGCAGAGGAGATAGAAGAATGTCAGAGCAGTCTTATGGAGGAGAGCAGAGGAGATAGAAGAATGTCAGAGCAGTCTTATGGAGGAGAGCAGAGGAGATAGGAGAATGTCAGACCAGTCGTATGGAGGAGAGCAGAGGACATAGAAGAATGTCAGACCAGTCTTGTGGGGGAGAGCAGAGGACATAGAAGAATGTCAGAGCAGTCTTATAGAGGAGAGCAGAGGACATAGAAGAATGTCAGACCAGTCTTATGGAGGAGAGTAGGGGACACAGAAGAATGTCAGAGCAGTCTTATGGGGGAGAGCAGAGGACATAGAAGAATGTCAGAGCAGTCTTATGGAGGAGAGCAGAGGACATAGAAGAATGTCAGACCAGTCTTATGGAGGAGAGCAGAGGACATAGAAGAATGTCAGACCAGTCTTATGGAGGAGAGCAGAGGACATAGAAGAATGTCAGACCAGTCTTATGGAGGAGAGCAGAGGACATAGAAGAATGTCAGACCAGTCTTATGGAGGAGAGCAGAGGACATAGAGGAATGTCAGACCAGTCATATGGAGGAGAGCAGAGGAGATAGAAGAAGGTCAGACCAGTCTTATGGAGGAGAGCAGAGGACATAGAAGAATGTCAGAGCAGTCTTATGGAGGAGAGCAGAGGACATAGAAGAATGTCAGACCAGTCTTATGGAGGAGAGCAGAGCACATAGAAGAATGTCTGAGCAGTCTTATGGAGGAGAGCAGAGGACATAGAAGAATGTCAGAGCAGTCTTATGGAGGAGAGCAGAGGAGATAGAAGAATGTCAGACCAGTCTTTTGGAGGAGAGCAGAGGACATAGAAGAATGTCAGACCAGTCTTATGGAGGAGAGCAGAGGACATAGAAGAATTTCAGACCAGTCTTATGGAGGAGAGCAGAGGACATAGAATAATGTCAGACCTGTCTTATGGAGGAGAGCAGAGGACATAGAAGAATGTCAGACCAGTCTTATGGAGGAGAGCAGAGGACATAGAAGAATGTCAGACCAGTCTTATGGAGGAGAGCAGAGGACATAGAAGAATGTCAGACCAGTCTTATGGAGGAGAGCAGAGGAGATAGAAGAAGGTCAGAGCAGTCTTATGAAGGAGAGCAGAGGACATAGAAGAATGTCAGAGCAGTCTTATGGAGGAGAGCAGAGGACATAGAGGAATGTCAGACCAGTCTTATGGAGGAGAGCAGAGGACATAGAAGAATGTCAGACCAGTCATATGGAGGAGAGCAGAGGAGATAGAAGAAGGTCAGACCAGTCTTATGGAGGAGAGCAGAGGACATAGAAGAATGTCAGAGCAGTCTTATGGAGGAGAGCAGAGGACATAGAAGAATGTCAGACCAGTCTTATGGAGGAGAGCAGAGCACATAGAAGAATGTCTGAGCAGTCTTATGGAGGAGAGCAGAGGACATAGAAGAATGTCAGAGCAGTCTTATGGAGGAGAGCAGAGGAGATAGAAGAATGTCAGACCAGTCTTTTGGAGGAGAGCAGAGGACATAGAAGAATGTCAGACCAGTCTTATGGAGGAGTGCAGAGGACTTAGAAGAATTTCAGACCAGTCTTATGGAGGAGAGCAGAGGACATAGAATAATGTCAGACCTGTCTCATGGAGGAGAGCAGAGGAGATAGAAGAATGTCAGAGCAGTCTTATGGAGGAGAGCAGAGGAGTTAGAAGAATGTCAGACCAGTCTTATGGAGAAGAGCAGAGGACATAGAAGAATGTCAGAGCAGTCTTATGGAGGAGAGCAGAGGACATAGAAGAATGTCAGACCAGTCTCATGGAGGAGAGCAGAGGACATAGAAGAATGTCAGACCAGTCTCATGGAGGAGAGCAGAGGACATAGAAGAATGTCAGACCAGTCTTATGGAGGAGAGCAGAGGAGATAGAAGAATGTCAGAGCAGTCTTATGGAGGAGAGCAGAGGACATAGAAGAATGTCAGACCAGTCTCATGGAGGAGAGCAGAGGACATAGAAGAATGTCAGACCAGTCTTATGGAGGAGAGCAGAGGAGATAGAAGAATGTCAGACCAGTCTTATGGAGGAGAGCAGAGGACATAGAAGAATGTCAGACCAGTCTTATGGAGGAGAGCAGAGGAGATAGAGGAATGTCAGAGCAGTCTTATGGAGGAGAGCAGAGGACATAGAAGAATATCAGACCAGTCTTATGGAGGAGAGCAGAGGAGATAGAAGAATGTCAGAGCAGTCTCATGGAGAAGAGCAGAGGAGATAGGAGAATGTCAGATTAGTCTTATGGAGGAGAGCAGAGGACATAGAAGAATGTCAGACCAGTCTTATGGAGGAGAGCAGAGGACATAGAAGAATGTCAGAGCAGTCTTATGGAGGAGAGCAGAGGACATAGAAGAATGTCAGACCAGTCTTATGGAGGAGAGCAGAGGAGATAGAAGAATGTCAGACCAGTCTTATGGAGGAGAGCAGAGGACATAGAAGAATGTCAGAGCAGTCTTATGGAGGAGAGCAGAGGACATAGAAGAATGTCAGAGCAGTCTTATGGAGGAGAGCAGAGGACATAGAAGAATGTCAGACCAGTCTCATGGAGGAGAGCAGAGGAGATAGAAGAATGTCAGACCAGTCTCATGGAGGAGAGCAGAGGACACAGAAGAATGTCAGACCAGTCTTATGGAGGAGATTAGAGGAGATAGAAGAATGTCAGACCAGTCTTATGGAGGAGAGCAGAGGACATAGAAGAATGTCAGAGCAGTCTCATGGAGGAGAGCAGAGGACACAGAAGAATGTCAGACCAGTCTTATGGAGGAGATTAGAGGAGATAGAAGAATGTCAGACCAGTCTTATGGACGAGAGCAGAGGACATAGAAGAATGTCAGAGCAGTCTCATGGAGGAGAGCAGAGGACATAGAAGAATGTCAGAGCAGTCATAAGGAGGAGAGCAGAGGACATAGAAGAATGTCAGAGCAGTCTTATGGAGGAGAGCAGAGGAGATAGAAGAATGTCAGAGCAGTCTTATGGAGGAGAGCAGAGGAGATAGAAGAATGTCAGACCAGTCTCATGGAGGAGAGCAGAGGAGATAGAAGAATGTCAGAGCAGTCTTATGGAGGAGAGCAGAGGACATAGGAGAATGTCAGACCAGTCTCATGGAGGAGAGCAGAGGACATAGAAGAATGTCAGATTAGTCTTATGGAGGAGAGCAGAGGAGATAGAAGAATGTCAGAGCAGTCTTATGGAGGAGAGCAGAGGAGATAGAAGAATGTCAGAGCAGTCTCATGGAGGAGAGCAGAGGAGATAGAAGAATGTCAGACCAGTCTCATGGAGGAGAGCAGAGGAGATAGAAGAATGTCAGAGCAGTCTTATGGAGGAGAGCAGAGGACATAGGAGAATGTCAGACCAGTCTCATGGAGAAGAGCAGAGGACATAGAAGAATGTCAGATTAGTCTTATGGAGGAGAGCAGAGGACATAGAAGAATGTCAGATTAGTCTTATGGAGGAGAGCAGAGGACACAGAAGAATGTCAGACCAGTCTTATGGAGAAGAGCAGAGGAGATAGAAGAATGTCAGACCAGTCTTATGGAGGAGAGCAGAGGACATAGAAAAATGTCTGAGCAGTCTCATGGAGGAGAGCAGAGGAGATAGAAGAATGTCAGAGCAGTCTTATGGAGGAGAGCAGAGGAGATAGAAGAATATCAAAGCAGTCTCATGGAGGAGAGCAGAGGAGATAGAAGAATGTCAGACCAGTCTCATGGAGGAGAGCAGAGGAGATAGAAGAATGTCAGAGCAGTCTTATGGAGGAGAGCAGAGGAGATAGAAGAATGTCAGACCAGTCTCATGGAGGAGAGCAGAGGAGATAGAAGAATGTCAGAGCAGTCTTATGGAGGAGAGCAGAGGACATAGGAGAGTGTCAGACCAGTCTCATGGAGGAGAGCAGAGGACATAGAAGAATGTCAGATTAGTCTTATGGAGGAGAGCAGAGGACATAGAAGAATGTCAGAGCAGTCTTATGGAGGAGAGCAGAGGACATAGGAGAATGTCAGACCAGTCTTATGGAGGAGAGCAGAGGAGATAGAAGAATGTCAGAGCAGTCTTATGGAGGAGAGCAGAGGACATAGAGGAATGTCAGAGCAGTCTTATGGAGGAGAGCAGAGGACATAGAAGAATGTCAGACCAGTCTTATGGAGGAGAGCAGAGGACATAGAAGAATGTCAGAGCAGTAATATGGAGGAGAGCAGAGGAGATAGAAGAATGTCAGAGCAGTCTTATGGAGGAAAGCAGAGGACATAGAGGAATGTCAGACCAGTCTCATGGAGGAGTGCAGAGAGCATAGAAGAATGTCAGACCAGTCTTATGGAGGAGAGCAGAGGACATAGAAGAATGTCAGAGCAGTCTTATGGAGGAGAGCAGAGGACATAGAAGAATGTCAGACCAGTCTCATGGAGGAGAGCAGAGGAGATAGAAGAATGTCAGACCAGTCTTATGGAGGAGAGCAGAGGACATAGAAGAATGTCAGACCAGTCTTATGGAGGAGAGCAGAGGACATAGGAGAATGTCAGAGCAGTCTTATGGAGGAGAGCAGAGGACATAGAAGAATGTCAGATCAGTCTTATGGAGGAGAGCAGAGGAGATAGAAGAATGTCAGAGCAGTCTTATGGAGGAGAGCAGAGGAGATAGAAGAATGTCAGAGCAGTCTTATGGAGGAGAGCAGAGGAGATAGGAGAATGTCAGACCAGTCTTATGGAGGAGAGCAGAGGAGATAGGAGAATGTCAGACCAGTCGTATGGAGGAGAGCAGAGGACATAGAAGAATGTCAGACCAGTCTTGTGGGGGAGAGCAGAGGACATAGAAGAATGTCAGAGCAGTCTCATGGAGGAGAGCAGAGGAGATAGAAGAATGTCAGAGCAGTCTTATGGAGGAGAGCAGAGGAGATAGGAGAATGTCAGACCAGTCGTATGGAGGAGAGCAGAGGACATAGAAGAATGTCAGACCAGTCTTGTGGGGGAGAGCAGAGGACATAGAAGAATGTCAGAGCAGTCTCATGGAGGAGAGCAGAGGAGATAGAAGAATGTCAGACCAGTCGTATGGAGGAGAGCAGAGGAGATAGAAGAATGTCAGACCAGTCTTATGGAGGAGAGCAGAGCACATAGAAGAATGTCTGAGCAGTCTTATGGAGGAGAGCAGAGGACATAGAAGAAAGTCAGAGCAGTCTTATGGAGGAGAGCAGAGGAGATAGAAGAATGTCAGACCAGTCTTTTGGAGGAGAGCAGAGGACATAGAAGATTGTCAGACCAGTCTTATGGAGGAGTGCAGAGGACATAGAAGAATGTCAGACCAGTCTTATGGAGGAGAGCAGAGGACATAGAATAATGTCAGAGCAGTCTTATGGAGGAGAGCAGAGGAGATAGAAGAATGTCAGAGCAGTCTTATGGAGGAGAGCAGAGGAGTTAGAAGAATGTCAGACCAGTCTTATGGAGAAGAGCAGAGGACATAGAAGAATGTCAGAGCAGTCTTATGGAGGAGAGCAGAGGACATAGAAGAATGTCAGACCAGTCTCATGGAGGAGAGCAGAGGACATAGAAGAATGTCAGACCAGTCTTATGGAGGAGAGCAGAGGAGATAGAAGAATGTCAGAGCAGTCTTATGGAGGAGAGCAGAGGACATAGAAGAATGTCAGACCAGTCTCATGGAGGAGAGCAGAGGAGATAGAAGAATGTCAGAGCAGTCTTATGGAGGGGAGCAGAGGAGATAGAAGAATGTCAGACCAGTCTTATGGAAGAGAGCAGAGGACATAAAAGAATGTCAGACCAGTCTCATGGAGGAGAGCAGAGGACATAGAAGAATGTCAGAGCAGTCTTATGGAGGAGAACAGAGGAAATAGAGGAATGTCAGAGCAGTCTTATGGAGGAGAGCAGAGGAGATAGAGGAATGTCAGAGCAGTCTTATGGAGGGGAGCAGAGGAGATAGAAGAATGTCAGACCAGTCTCATGGGGGAGAGCAGAGGAGATAGAAGAATGTCAGAGCAGTCTCATGGAGGAGAGCAGAGGAGATAGAAGAATGTCAGACCAGTCTTATGGAGGAGAGCAGAGGAGATAGAAGAATGTCAGACCAGTCTTATGGAGAAGAGCAGAGGAGATAGGAGAATGTCAGATTAGTCTTATGGAGGAGAGCAGAGGACATAGAAGAATGTCAGACCAGTCTTATGGAGGAGAGCAGAGGACATAGAAGAATGTCAGAGCAGTCTTATGGAGGAGAGCAGAGGACATAGAAGAATGTCAGACCAGTCTTATGGAGGAGAGCAGAGGACATAGAAGAATGTCAGATTAGTCTTATGGAGGAGAGCAGAGGACATAGAAGAATGTCACACCAGTCTTATGGAGGAGAGCAGAGGAGATAGAAGAATGTCAGACCAGTCTTATGGAGGAGAGCAGAGGACATAGAAGAATGTCTGAGCAGTCTTATGGAGGAGAGCAGAGGACATAGAAGAATGTCAGAGCAGTCTCATGGAGGAGAGCAGAGGACACAGAAGAATGTCAGACCAGTCTTATGGAGGAGATTAGAGGAGATAGAAGAATGTCAGACCAGTCTTATGGAGGAGAGCAGAGGACATAGAAGAATGTCAGAGCAGTCTTATGGAGGAGAGCAGAGGACACAGAAGAATGTCAGAGCAGTCTTATGGAGGAGAGCAGAGGAGATAGAAGAATGTCAGAGCAGTCTCATGGAGGAGAGCAGAGGAGATAGAAGAATGTCAGAGCAGTCTCATGGAGGAGAGCAGAGGAGATAGAAGAATGTCAGAGCAGTCTTATGGAGGAGAGCAGAGGAGATAGAAGAATGTCAGAGCAGTCTCATGGAGGAGAGCAGAGGAGATAGAAGAATGTCAGACCAGTCTCATGGAGGAGAGCAGAGGAGATAGAAGAATGTCAGACCAGTCTTATGGAGGAGAGCAGAGGAGATAGAAGAATGTCAGACCAGTCTCATGGAGGAGAGCAGAGGAGATAGAAGAATGTCAGAGCAGTCTTATGGAGGAGAGCAGAGGACATAGGAGAATGTCAGACCAGTCTCATGGAGGAGAGCAGAGGACATAGAAGAATGTCAGATTAGTCTTATGGAGGAGAGCAGAGGACATAGAGGAATGTCAGAGCAGTCTTATGGAGGAGAGCAGAGGAGATAGGAGAATGTCAGACCAGTCGTATGGAGGAGAGCAGAGGACATAGAAGAATGTCAGAGCAGTCTTATGGGGGAGAGCAGAGGACATAGAAGAATGTCACACCAGTCTTATAGAGGAGAGCAGAGGACATAGAAGAATTTCAGACCAGTCTTATGGAGGAGAGTAGGGGACACAGAAGAATGTCAGAGCAGTCTTATGGGGGAGAGCAGAGGACATAGAAGAATGTCAGAGCAGTCTTATGGAGGAGAGCAGAGGACATAGAAGAATGTCAGAGCAGTCTTATGGAGGAGAGCAGAGGACATAGAAGAATGTCAGAGCAGTCTTATGGAGGAGAGCAGAGGACATAGAAGAATGTCAGAGCAGTCTTATGGAGGAGAGCAGAGGACATAGAAGAATGTCAGAGCAGTCTCATGGAGGAGAGCAGAGGACATAGAAGAATGTCAGAGCAGTCTTATGGAGGAGAGCAGAGGACATAGAAGAATGTCAGACCAGTCTTATGGAGGAGAGCAGAGGAGATAGGAGAATGTCAGACCAGTCTTATTGAGGAGAGCCGAGGAGATAGAAGAATGTCTGACCAGTCTTATGGAGGAGAGCAGAGGACATAGAAGAATGTCAGACCAGTCTTATGGAGGAGAGCAGAGGACATAGAAGAATGTCAGACCAGTCTTATGGAGGAGAGCAGAGGAGATAGAAGAAGTTCAGAGCAGTCTTATGGAGGAGAGCAGAGGACATAGAAGAATGTCAGAGCAGTCTTATGGAGGAGAGCAGAGGACATAGAGGAATGTCAGACCAGTCTTATGGAGGAGAGCAGAGGACATAGAAGAATGTCAGACCAGTCATATGGAGGAGAGCAGAGGAGATAGAAGAAGGTCAGACCAGTCTTATGGAGGAGAGCAGAGGACATAGAAGAATGTCAGAGCAGTCTTATGGAGGAGAGCAGAGGACATAGAAGAATGTCAGACCAGTCTTATGGAGGAGAGCAGAGCACATAGAAGAATGTCAGAGCAGTCTTATGGAGGAGAGCAGAGGACATAGAAGAATGTCAGAGCAGTCTTATGGAGGAGAGCAGAGGAGATAGAAGAATGTCAGACCAGTCTTTTGGAGGAGAGCAGAGGACATAGAAGAATGTCAGACCAGTCTTATGGAGGAGAGCAGAGGACATAGAAGAATGTCAGACCAGTCTTATGGAGGAGAGCAGAGGACATAGAATAATGTCAGACCTGTCTCATGGAGGAGAGCAGAGGAGATAGAAGAATGTCAGAGAAGTCTTATGGAGGAGAGCAGAGGAGTTAGAAGAATGTCAGACCAGTCTTAAGGAGAAGAGCAGAGGACATAGAAGAATGTCAGAGCAGTCTTATGGAGGAGAGCAGAGGACATAGAAGAATGTCAGACCAGTCTCATGGAGGAGAGCAGAGGAGATAGAAGAATGTCAGACCAGTCTTATGGAGGAGAGCAGAGGAGATAGAAGAATGTCAGACCAGTCTTATGGAGGAGAGCAGAGGAGATAGAAGAATGTCAGAGCAGTCTTATGGAGGAGAGCAGAGGACATAGAAGAATGTCAGAGCAGTCTTATGGAGGAGAGCAGAGGACATAGAAGAATGTCAGAGCAGTCTCATGGAGGAGAGCAGAGGACATAGAAGAATGTCAGACCAGTCTTATGGAGGAGAGCAGAGGACATAGAAGAATGTCAGAGCAGTCTCATGGAGGAGAGCAGAGGACATAGAGGAATGTCAGACCAGTCTTATGGAGGAGAGCAGAGGAGATAGAAGAATGTCAGACCAGTCTCATGGAAGAGAGCAGAGGACATAGAAGAATGTCAGACCAGTCTCATGGAGGAGAGCAGAGGAGATAGAAGAATGTCAGACCAGTCTCATGGAGGAGAGCAGAGGACATAGAAGAATGTCAGACCAGTCTCATGGAGGAGAGCAGAGGACATAGAGGAATGTCAGACCAGTCTTATGGAGGAGAGCAGAGGACATAGAAGAATGTCAGAGCAGTCTTATTGAGGAGAGCAGAGGACATAGAAGAATGTCAGACCAGTCTAATGGAGGAGAGCAGAGGACATAGAAGAATGTCAGAGCAGTCTTATGGAGGAGAGCAGAGGACATAGAAGAATGTCAGAGCAGTCTCATGGAGGAGAGCAGAGGACATAGAAGAATGTCAGAGCAGTCTTATGGAGGAGAGCAGAGGAGATAGAAGAATGTCAGACCAGTCTTATGGAGGAGAGCAGAGGACATAGAAGAATGTCAGACCAGTCTTATGGAGGAGAGCAGAGGACATAGAAGAATGTCAGAGCAGTCTTATGGAGGAGAGCAGAGGAGATAGAAGAATGTCAGACCAGTCTCATGGAGGAGAGCAGAGGACATAGAAGAATGTCAGACCAGTCTTATGGAGGAGAGCAGAGGAGATAGAAGAATGTCAGAGCAGTCTTATGGAGGAGAGCAGAGGACATAGAAGAATGTCAGAGCAGTCTTATGGAGGAGAGCAGAGGAGATAGAAGAATGTCAGACCAGTCTCATGGAGGAGAGCAGAGGAGATAGAAGAATGTCAGACCAGTCTCATGGAGGAGAGCAGAGGAGATAGAAGAATGTCAGAGCAGTCTCATGGAGGAGAGCAGAGGAGATAGAAGAATGTCAGAGCAGTCTTATGGAGGAGAGCAGAGGAGATAGAAGAATGTCAGAGCAGTCTCATGGAGGAGAGCAGAGGAGATAGAAGAATGTCAGAGCAGTCTCATGGAGGAGAGCAGAGGAGATAGAAGAATGTCAGAGCAGTCTTATGGAGGAGAGCAGAGGAGATAGAAGAATGTCAGACCAGTCTCATGGAGGAGAGCAGAGGAGATAGAAGAATGTCAGAGCAGTCTTATGGAGGAGAGCAGAGGACATAGGAGAATGTCAGACCAGTCTCATGGAGGAGAGCAGAGGACATAGAAGAATGTCAGATTAGTCTTATGGAGGAGAGCAGAGGACATAGAAGAATGTCAGAGCAGTCTTATGGAGGAGAGCAGAGGACATAGGAGAATGTCAGACCAGTCTTATGGAGGAGAGCAGAGGAGATAGAAGAATGTCAGAGCAGTCTTATGGAGGAGAGCAGAGGACATAGAAGAATGTCAGACCAGTCTCATGGAGGAGAGCAGAGGAGATAGAAGAATATCAGACCAGTCTTATGGAGGAGAGCAGAGGAGATAGAAGAATATCAGACCAGTCTTATGGAGGAGAGCAGAGGAGATAGAAGAATGTCAGAGCAGTCTTATGGAGGAGAGCAGAGGACATAGAGGAATGTCAGAGCAGTCTTATGGAGGAGAGCAGAGGACATAGAAGATTGTCAGACCAGTCTTATGGAGGAGAGCAGAGGACATAGAAGAATGTCAGAGCAGTCTTATGGAGGAGAGCAGAGGAGATAGAAGAATGTCAGAGCAGTCTTATGGAGGAGAGCAGAGGACATAGAAGAATGTCAGACCAGTCTCATGGAGGAGAGCAGAGGAGATAGAAGAATGTCAGACCAGTCTTATGGAGGAGAGCAGAGGACATAGAAGAATGTCAGACCAGTCTTATGGGGGAGAGCAGAGGACATAGAAGAATGTCAGAGCAGTCTTATGGAGGAGAGCAGAGGACATAGAAGAATGTCAGACCAGTCTCATGGAGGAGAGCAGAGGAGTTAGAAGAATGTCAGACCAGTCATATGGAGGAGAGCAGAGGACATAGAAGAATGTCAGACCAGTCTTATGGAGGAGAGCAAAAGACATAGGAGAATGTCAGAGCAGTCTTATGGAGGAGAGCAGAGGACATAGAAGAATGTCAGAGCAGTCTTATGGAGGAGAGCAGAGGAGATAGAAGAATGTCAGAGCAGTCTTATGGAGGAGAGCAGAGGAGATAGAAGAATGTCAGAGCAGTCTTATGGAGGAGAGCAGAGGAGATAGGAGAATGTCAGACCAGTCGTATGGAGGAGAGCAGAGGACATAGAAGAATGTCAGACCAGTCTTGTGGGGGAGAGCAGAGGACATAGAAGAATGTCAGAGCAGTCTTATGGGGGAGAGCAGAGGACATAGAAGAATGTCAGAGCAGTCTTATGGAGGAGAGCAGAGGACATAGAAGAATGTCAGACCAGTCTTATGGAGGAGAGCAGAGGACATAGAAGAATGTCAGACCAGTCTTATGGAGGAGAGCAGAGGACATAGAAGAATGTCAGACCAGTCTTATGGAGGAGAGCAGAGGACATAGAAGAATGTCAGAGCAGTCTTATGGAGGAGAGCAGAGGACATAGAGGAATGTCAGACCAGTCATATGGAGGAGAGCAGAGGAGATAGAAGAAGGTCAGACCAGTCTTATGGAGGAGAGCAGAGGACATAGAAGAATGTCAGAGCAGTCTTATGGAGGAGAGCAGAGGACATAGAAGAATGTCAGACCAGTCTTATGGAGGAGAGCAGAGCACATAGAAGAATGTCTGAGCAGTCTTATGGAGGAGAGCAGAGGACATAGAAGAATGTCAGACCAGTCTTTTGGAGGAGAGCAGAGGACATAGAAGAATGTCAGACCAGTCTTATGGAGGAGTGCAGAGGACATAGAAGAATTTCAGACCAGTCTTATGGAGGAGAGCAGAGGACATAGAATAATGTCAGACCTGTCTTATGGAGGAGAGCAGAGGACATAGAAGAATGTCAGACCAGTCTTATGGAGGAGAGCAGAGGACATAGAAGAATGTCAGACCAGTCTTATGGAGGAGAGCAGAGGACATAGAAGAATGTCAGACCAGTCTTATGGAGGAGAGCAGAGGAGATAGAAGAAGGTCAGAGCAGTCTTATGAAGGAGAGCAGAGGACATAGAAGAATGTCAGAGCAGTCTTATGGAGGAGAGCAGAGGACATAGAGGAATGTCAGACCAGTCTTATGGAGGAGAGCAGAGGACATAGAAGAATGTCAGACCAGTCATATGGAGGAGAGCAGAGGAGATAGAAGAAGGTCAGACCAGTCTTATGGAGGAGAGCAGAGGACATAGAAGAATGTCAGAGCAGTCTTATGGAGGAGAGCAGAGGACATAGAAGAATGTCAGACCAGTCTTATGGAGGAGAGCAGAGCACATAGAAGAATGTCTGAGCAGTCTTATGGAGGAGAGCAGAGGACATAGAAGAATGTCAGAGCAGTCTTATGGAGGAGAGCAGAGGAGATAGAAGAATGTCAGACCAGTCTTTTGGAGGAGAGCAGAGGAGATAGAAGAATGTCAGACCAGTCTTATGGAGGAGTGCAGAGGACTTAGAAGAATTTCAGACCAGTCTTATGGAGGAGAGCAGAGGACATAGAATAATGTCAGACCTGTCTCATGGAGGAGAGCAGAGGAGATAGAAGAATGTCAGAGCAGTCTTATGGAGGAGAGCAGAGGAGTTAGAAGAATGTCAGACCAGTCTTATGGAGAAGAGCAGAGGACATAGAAGAATGTCAGAGCAGTCTTATGGAGGAGAGCAGAGGACATAGAAGAATGTCAGACCAGTCTCATGGAGGAGAGCAGAGGACATAGAAGAATGTCAGACCAGTCTCATGGAGGAGAGCAGAGGACATAGAAGAATGTCAGACCAGTCTTATGGAGGAGAGCAGAGGAGATAGAAGAATGTCAGAGCAGTCTTATGGAGGAGAGCAGAGGACATAGAAGAATGTCAGACCAGTCTCATGGAGGAGAGCAGAGGAGATAGAGGAATGTCAGAGCAGTCTTATGGAGGAGAGCAGAGGAGATAGAGGAATGTCAGAGCAGTCTTATGGAGGAGAGCAGAGGACATAGAAGAATATCAGACCAGTCTTATGGAGGAGAGCAGAGGAGATAGAAGAATGTCAGAGCAGTCTCATGGAGAAGAGCAGAGGAGATAGGAGAATGTCAGATTAGTCTTATGGAGGAGAGCAGAGGACATAGAAGAATGTCAGACCAGTCTTATGGAGGAGAGCAGAGGACATAGAAGAATGTCAGAGCAGTCTTATGGAGGAGAGCAGAGGACATAGAAGAATGTCAGACCAGTCTTATGGAGGAGAGCAGAGGAGATAGAAGAATGTCAGACCAGTCTTATGGAGGAGAGCAGAGGACATAGAAGAATGTCAGAGCAGTCTTATGGAGGAGAGCAGAGGACATAGAAGAATGTCAGAGCAGTCTTATGGAGGAGAGCAGAGGACATAGAAGAATGTCAGACCAGTCTCATGGAGGAGAGCAGAGGAGATAGAAGAATGTCAGACCAGTCTCATGGAGGAGAGCAGAGGACATAGAAGAATGTCAGAGCAGTCTTATGGAGGAGATTAGAGGAGATAGAAGAATGTCAGACCAGTCTTATGGAGGAGAGCAGAGGACATAGAAGAATGTCAGAGCAGTCTCATGGAGGAGAGCAGAGGACACAGAAGAATGTCAGACCAGTCTCATGGAGGAGAGCAGAGGAGATAGAAGAATGTCAGACCAGTCTTATGGACGAGAGCAGAGGACATAGAAGAATGTCAGAGCAGTCTCATGGATGAGAGCAGAGGACATAGAAGAATGTCACACCAGTCTCATGGAGGAGAGCAGAGGAGATAGAAGAATGTCAGAGCAGTCTTATGGAGGAGAGCAGAGGAGATAGAAGAATGTCAGACCAGTCTCATGGAGGAGAGCAGAGGAGATAGAAGAATGTCAGAGCAGTCTTATGGAGGAGAGCAGAGGACATAGGAGAATGTCAGACCAGTCTCATGGAGGAGAGCAGAGGACATAGAAGAATGTCAGATTAGTCTTATGGAGGAGAGCAGAGGAGATAGAAGAATGTCAGAGCAGTCTTATGGAGGAGAGCAGAGGAGATAGAAGAATGTCAGAGCAGTCTCATGGAGGAGAGCAGAGGAGATAGAAGAATGTCAGACCAGTCTCATGGAGGAGAGCAGAGGAGATAGAAGAATGTCAGAGCAGTCTTATGGAGGAGAGCAGAGGAGATAGAAGAATGTCAGACCAGTCTCATGGAGGAGAGCAGAGGAGATAGAAGAATGTCAGAGCAGTCTTATGGAGGAGAGCAGAGGACATAGGAGAATGTCAGACCAGTCTCATGGAGAAGAGCAGAGGACATAGAAGAATGTCAGATTAGTCTTATGGAGGAGAGCAGAGGACATAGAAGAATGTCAGATTAGTCTTATGGAGGAGAGCAGAGGACACAGAAGAATGTCAGACCAGTCTTATGGAGAAGAGCAGAGGAGATAGAAGAATGTCAGACCAGTCTTATGGAGGAGAGCAGAGGACATAGAAAAATGTCTGAGCAGTCTCATGGAGGAGAGCAGAGGAGATAGAAGAATGTCAGAGCAGTCTTATGGAGGAGAGCAGAGGAGATAGAAGAATATCAAAGCAGTCTCATGGAGGAGAGCAGAGGAGATAGAAGAATGTCAGACCAGTCTCATGGAGGAGAGCAGAGGAGATAGAAGAATGTCAGAGCAGTCTTATGGAGGAGAGCAGAGGAGATAGAAGAATGTCAGACCAGTCTCATGGAGGAGAGCAGAGGAGATAGAAGAATGTCAGAGCAGTCTTATGGAGGAGAGCAGAGGAGATAGAAGAATGTCAGAGCAGTCTTATGGAGGAGAGCAGAGGACATAGGAGAGTGTCAGACCAGTCTCATGGAGGAGAGCAGAGGACATAGAAGAATGTCAGATTAGTCTTATGGAGGAGAGCAGAGGACATAGAAGAATGTCAGAGCAGTCTTATGGAGGAGAGCAGAGGACATAGGAGAATGTCAGACCAGTCTTATGGAGGAGAGCAGAGGAGATAGAAGAATGTCAGAGCAGTCTTATGGAGGAGAGCAGAGGACATAGAGGAATGTCAGAGCAGTCTTATGGAGGAGAGCAGAGGACATAGAAGAATGTCAGACCAGTCTTATGGAGGAGAGCAGAGGACATAGAAGAATGTCAGAGCAGTAATATGGAGGAGAGCAGAGGAGATAGAAGAATGTCAGAGCAGTCTTATGGAGGAAAGCAGAGGACATAGAGAAATGTCAGACCAGTCTCATGGAGGAGTGCAGAGAGCATAGAAGAATGTCAGACCAGTCTTATGGAGGAGAGCAGAGGACATAGAAGAATGTCAGAGCAGTCTTATGGAGGAGAGCAGAGGACATAGAAGAATGTCAGACCAGTCTCATGGAGGAGAGCAGAGGAGATAGAAGAATGTCAGACCAGTCTTATGGAGGAGAGCAGAGGACATAGAAGAATGTCAGACCAGTCTTATGGAGGAGAGCAGAGGACATAGGAGAATGTCAGAGCAGTCTTATGGAGGAGAGCAGAGGACATAGAAGAATGTCAGATCAGTCTTATGGAGGAGAGCAGAGGAGATAGAAGAATGTCAGAGCAGTCTTATGGAGGAGAGCAGAGGAGATAGAAGAATGTCAGAGCAGTCTTATGGAGGAGAGCAGAGGAGATAGGAGAATGTCAGACCAGTCGTATGGAGGAGAGCAGAGGACATAGAAGAATGTCAGACCAGTCTTGTGGGGGAGAGCAGAGGACATAGAAGAATGTCAGAGCAGTCTCATGGAGGAGAGCAGAGGACATAGAAGAATGTCAGACCAGTCTTATGGAGGAAAGCAGAGGACATAGAGGAATGTCAGACCAGTCTCATGGAGGAGAGCAGAGGACATAGAAGAATGTCAGACCAGTCTTATGGAGGAGAGCAGAGGACATAGAAGAATGTCAGAGCAGTCTTATGGAGGAGAGCAGAGGACATAGAAGAATGTCAGACCAGTCTCATGGAGGAGAGCAGAGGAGATAGAAGAATGTCAGACCAGTCTTATGGAGGAGAGCAGAGGACATAGAAGAATGTCAGACCAGTCTTATGGAGGAGAGCAGAGGACATAGGAGAATGTCAGAGCAGTCTTATGGAGGAGAGCAGAGGACATAGAAGAATGTCAGATCAGTCTTATGGAGGAGAGCAGAGGAGATAGAAGAATGTCAGAGCAGTCTTATGGAGGAGAGCAGAGGAGATGGAAGAATGTCAGAGCAGTCTTATGGAGGAGAGCAGAGGAGATAGGAGAATGTCAGACCAGTCTTATGGAGGAGAGCAGAGGACATAGGAGAATGTCAGACCAGTCTCATGGAGGAGAGCAGAGGAGATAGAAGAATGTCAGAGCAGTCTTATGGAGGAGAGCAGAGGAGATAGGAGAATGTCAGACCAGTCTTATGGAGGAGAGCAGAGGACATAGGAGAATGTCAGACCAGTCTCATGGAGGAGAGCAGAGGAGATGGAAGAATGTCAGAGCAGTCTTATGGAGGAGAGCAGAGGAGATAGAAGAATGTCAGACCAGTCTTGTGGGGGAGAGCAGAGGACATAGAAGAATGTCAGAGCAGTCTTATGGAGGAGAGCAGAGGAGATAGAAGAATGTCAGAGCAGTCTTATGGAGGAGAGCAGAGGACATAGAAGAATGTCAGAGCAGTCTTATGGAGGAGAGCAGAGGACATAGAAGAATGTCAGACCAGTCTTATGGAGGAGAGCAGAGGACATAGAAGAATGTCAGACCAGTCTTATGGAGGAGAGCAGAGGAGATAGAAGAAGTTCAGAGCAGTCTTATGGAGGAGAGCAGAGGACATAGAAGAATGTCAGAGCAGTCTTATGGAGGAGAGCAGAGGACATAGAGGAATGTCAGACCAGTCTTATGGAGGAGATCGGAGGACATAGAAGAATGTCAGACCAGTCATATGGAGGAGAGCAGAGGAGATAGAAGAAGGTCAGACCAGTCTTATGGAGGAGAGCAGAGGACATAGAAGAATGTCAGAGCAGTCTTATGGAGGAGAGCAGAGGACATAGAAGAATGTCAGACCAGTCTTATGGAGGAGAGCAGAGCACATAGAAGAATGTCAGAGCAGTCTTATGGAGGAGAGCAGAGGACATAGAAGAATGTCAGAGCAGTCTTATGGAGGAGAGCAGAGGAGATAGGAGAATGTCAGACCAATCTTATGGAGGAGAGCAGAGGACATAGAAGAATGTCAGACCAGTCTTGTGGGGGAGAGCAGAGGACATAGAAGAATGTCAGAGCAGCCTTATAGAGGAGAGCAGAGGACATAGAAGAATGTCAGACCAGTCTTATGGAGGAGAGTAGGGGACACAGAAGAATGTCAGAGCAGTCTTATGGGGGAGAGCAGAGGACATAGAAGAATGTCAGAGCAGTCTTATGGAGGAGAGCAGAGGACATAGAAGAATGTCAGACCAGTCTTATGGAGGAGAGCAGAGGACATAGAAGAATGTCAGACCAGTCTTATGGAGGAGAGCAGAGGACATAGAAGAATGTCAGACCAGTCTTATGGAGGAGAGCAGAGGACATAGAAGAATGTCAGACCAGTCTTATGGAGGAGAGCAGAGGAGATAGAAGAAGGTCAGAGCAGTCTTATGAAGGAGAGCAGAGGACATAGAAGAATGTCAGAGCAGTCTTATGGAGAAGAGCAGAGGACATAGAGGAATGTCAGACCAGTCTTATGGAGGAGAGCAGAGGACATAGAAGAATGTCAGACCAGTCATATGGAGGAGAGCAGAGGAGATAGAAGAAGGTCAGACCAGTCTTATGGAGGAGAGCAGAGGACATAGAAGAATGTCAGAGCAGTCTTATGGAGGAGAGCAGAGGAGATAGAAGAATGTCAGACCAGTCTCATGGAGGAGAGCAGAGGAGATAGAAGAATGTCAGACCAGTCTTATGGAGGAGAGCAGAGCACATAGAAGAATGTCTGAGCAGTCTTATGGAGGAGAGCAGAGGACATAGAAGAAAGTCAGAGCAGTCTTATGGAGGAGAGCAGAGGAGATAGAAGAATGTCAGACCAGTCTTTTGGAGGAGAGCAGAGGACATAGAAGATTGTCAGACCAGTCTTATGGAGGAGTGCAGAGGACATAGAAGAATGTCAGACCAGTCTTATGGAGGAGAGCAGAGGACATAGAATAATGTCAGAGCAGTCTTATGGAGGAGAGCAGAGGAGATAGAAGAATGTCAGAGCAGTCTTATGGAGGAGAGCAGAGGAGTTAGAAGAATGTCAGACCAGTCTTATGGAGAAGAGCAGAGGACATAGAAGAATGTCAGAGCAGTCTTATGGAGGAGAGCAGAGGACATAGAAGAATGTCAGACCAGTCTCATGGAGGAGAGCAGAGGACATAGAAGAATGTCAGACCAGTCTTATGGAGGAGAGCAGAGGAGATAGAAGAATGTCAGAGCAGTCTTATGGAGGAGAGCAGAGGACATAGAAGAATGTCAGACCAGTCTCATGGAGGAGAGCAGAGGAGATAGAAGAATGTCAGAGCAGTCTTATGGAGGGGAGCAGAGGAGATAGAAGAATGTCAGACCAGTCTTATGGAAGAGAGCAGAGGACATAAAAGAATGTCAGACCAGTCTCATGGAGGAGAGCAGAGGAGATAGAAGAATGTCACACCAGTCTTATGGAGGAGAGCAGAGGACATAGAAGAATGTCAGAGCAGTCTTATGGAGGAGAACAGAGGAAATAGAGGAATGTCAGAGCAGTCTTATGGAGGAGAGCAGAGGAGATAGAGGAATGTCAGAGCAGTCTTATGGAGGGGAGCAGAGGAGATAGAAGAATGTCAGACCAGTCTCATGGGGAAGAGCAGAGGAGATAGAAGAATGTCAGAGCAGTCTCATGGAGGAGAGCAGAGGAGATAGAAGAATGTCAGACCAGTCTTATGGAGGAGAGCAGAGGAGATAGAAGAATGTCAGACCAGTCTTATGGAGAAGAGCAGAGGAGATAGGAGAATGTCAGATTAGTCTTATGGAGGAGAGCAGAGGACATAGAAGAATGTCAGACCAGTCTTATGGAGGAGAGCAGAGGACATAGAAGAATGTCAGAGCAGTCTTATGGAGGAGAGCAGAGGACATAGAAGAATGTCAGACCAGTCTTATGGAGGAGAGCAGAGGACATAGAAGAATGTCAGAGCAGTCTTATGGAGGAGAGCAGAGGACATAGAAGAATGTCAGATTAGTCTTATGGAGGAGAGCAGAGGACATAGAAGAATGTCAGAGCAGTCTTATGGAGGAGAGCAGAGGACATAGAAGAATGTCAGAGCAGTCTCATGGAGGAGAGCAGAGGACACAGAAGAATGTCAGACCAGTCTCATGGAGGAGATTAGAGGAGATAGAAGAATGTCAGACCAGTCTTATGGAGGAGAGCAGAGGACATAGAAGAATGTCAGAGCAGTCTTATGGAGGAGAGCAGAGGACACAGAAGAATGTCAGAGCAGTCTTATGGAGGAGAGCAGAGGAGATAGAAGAATGTCAGAGCAGTCTCATGGAGGAGAGCAGAGGAGATAGAAGAATGTCAGAGCAGTCTCATGGAGGAGAGCAGAGGAGATAGAAGAATGTCAGAGCAGTCTTATGGAGGAGAGCAGAGGAGATAGAAGAATGTCAGAGCAGTCTCATGGAGGAGAGCAGAGGAGATAGAAGAATGTCAGACCAGTCTCATGGAGGAGAGCAGAGGAGATAGAAGAATGTCAGACCAGTCTTATGGAGGAGAGCAGAGGAGATAGAAGAATGTCAGACCAGTCTCATGGAGGAGAGCAGAGGAGATAGAAGAATGTCAGAGCAGTCTTATGGAGGAGAGCAGAGGAGATACAAGAATGTCAGAGCAGTCTTATGGAGGAGAGCAGAGGACATAGAAGAATGTCAGAGCAGTCTTATGGAGGAGAGCAGAGGAGATAGAAGAATGTCAGACCAGTCTTATGGAGGAGAGCAGAGGACATAGAAGAATGTCAGAGCAGTCTTATGGAGGAGAGCAGAGGACATAGAAGAATGTCAGAGCAGTCTCATGGAGGAGAGCAGAGGACATAGAAGAATGTCAGAGCAGTCTTATGGAGGAGAGCAGAGGACATAGGAGAATGTCAGACCAGTCTCATGGAGGAGAGCAGAGGAGATAGAAGAATGTCAGAGCAGTCTTATGGAGGAGAGCAGAGGACATAGGAGAATGTCAGACCAGTCTCATGGAGGAGAGCAGAGGACATAGGAGAATGTCAGACCAGTCTCATGGAGGAGAGCAGAGGACATAGAAGAATGTCAGATTAGTCTTATGGAGGAGAGCAGAGGACATAGAAGAATGTCAGACCAGTCTTATGGAGGAGAGCAGAGGACATAGAAGAATGTCAGAGCAGTCTTATGGAGGAGAGCAGAGGACATAGAAGAATGTCAGACCAGTCTCATGGAGGAGAGCAGAGGAGATAGAAGAATATCAGACCAGTCTTATGGAGGAGAGCAGAGGAGATAGAAGAATGTCAGAGCAGTCTTATGGAGGAGAGCAGAGGACATAGAGGAATGTCAGAGCAGTCTTATGGAGGAGAGCAGAGGACATAGAAGAATGTCAGAGCAGTCTTATGGAGGAGAGCAGAGGAGATAGAAGAATGTCAGAGCAGTCTTATGGAGGAGAGCAGAGGAGATAGAAGAATGTCAGAGCAGTCTTATGGAGGAGAGCAGAGGAGATAGGAGAATGTCAGACCAGTCTTGTGGGGGAGAGCAGAGGACATAGAAGAATGTCAGAGCAGTCTTATGGAGGAGAGTAGGGGACACAGAAGAATGTCAGAGCAGTCTTATGGGGGAGAGCAGAGGACATAGAAGAATGTCACACCAGTCTTATAGAGGAGAGCAGAGGACATAGAAGAATTTCAGACCAGTCTTATGGAGGAGAGTAGGGGACACAGAAGAATGTCAGAGCAGTCTTATGGGGGAGAGCAGAGGACATAGAAGAATGTCAGAGCAGTCTTATGGAGGAGAGCAGAGGACATAGAAGAATGTCAGACCAGTCTTATGGAGGAGAGCAGAGGACATAGAAGAATGTCAGACCAGTCTTATGGAGGAGAGCAGAGGACATAGAAGAATGTCAGACCAGTCTTATGGAGGAGAGCAGAGGAGATAGAAGAAGTTCAGAGCAGTCTTATGGAGGAGAGCAGAGGACATAGAAGAATGTCAGAGCAGTCTTATGGAGGAGAGCAGAGGACATAGAGGAATGTCAGACCAGTCTTATGGAGGAGAGCAGAGGACATAGAAGAATGTCAGACCAGTCATATGGAGGAGAGCAGAGGAGATAGAAGAAGGTCAGACCAGTCTTATGGAGGAGAGCAGAGGACATAGAAGAATGTCAGAGCAGTCTTATGGAGGAGAGCAGAGGACATAGAAGAATGTCAGACCAGTCTTATGGAGGAGAGCAGAGCACATAGAAGAATGTCAGAGCAGTCTTATGGAGGAGAGCAGAGGACATAGAAGAATGTCAGAGCAGTCTTATGGAGGAGAGCAGAGGAGATAGAAGAATGTCAGACCAGTCTTTTGGAGGAGAGCAGAGGACATAGAAGAATGTCAGACCAGTCTTATGGAGGAGTGCAGAGGACATAGAAGAATGTCAGACCAGTCTTATGGAGGAGAGCAGAGGACATAGAATAATGTCAGACCTGTCTCATGGAGGAGAGCAGAGGAGATAGAAGAATGTCAGAGAAGTCTTATGGAGGAGAGCAGAGGAGTTAGAAGAATGTCAGACCAGTCTTAAGGAGAAGAGCAGAGGACATAGAAGAATGTCAGAGCAGTCTTATGGAGGAGAGCAGAGGACATAGAAGAATGTCAGACCAGTCTCATGGAGGAGAGCAGAGGAGATAGAAGAATGTCAGAGCAGTCTCATGGAGGAGAGCAGAGGAGATAGAAGAATGTCAGAGCAGTCTCATGGAGGAGAGCAGAAGACACAGAAGAATGTCAGAGCAGTCTCATGGAGGAGAGCAGAAGACACAGAAGAATGTCAGAGCAGTCTCATGGAGGAGAGCAGAGGAGATAGAAGAATGTCAGACCAGTCTTATGGAGGAGAGCAGAGGAGATAGAAGAATGTCAGACCAGTCTTATGGAGGAGAGCAGAGGAGAAAGAAGAATGTCAGACCAGTCTTATGGAGGAGAGCAGAGGAGATAGAAGAATGTCAGAGCAGTCTTATGGAGGAGAGCAGAGGACATAGAAGAATGTCAGAGCAGTCTTATGGAGGAGAGCAGAGGACATAGAAGAATGTCAGAGCAGTCTCATGGAGGAGAGCAGAGGACATAGAAGAATGTCAGACCAGTCTTATGGAGGAGAGCAGAGGACATAGAAGAATGTCAGAGCAGTCTCATGGAGGAGAGCAGAGGACATAGAGGAATGTCAGACCAGTCTCATGGAGGAGAGCAGAGGAGATAGAAGAATGTCAGACCAGTCTCATGGAAGAGAGCAGAGGACATAGAAGAATGTCAGACCAGTCTCATGGAGGAGAGCAGAGGAGATAGAAGAATGTCAGACCAGTCTCATGGAGGAGAGCAGAGGACATAGAAGAATGTCAGACCAGTCTCATGGAGGAGAGCAGAGGAGATAGAAGAATGTCAGACCAGTCTCATGGAGGAGAGCAGAGGACATAGAAGAATGTCAGACCAGTCTCATGGAGGAGAGCAGAGGACATAGAGGAATGTCAGACCAGTCTTATGGAGGAGAGCAGAGGACATAGAAGAATGTCAGAGCAGTCTTATTGAGGAGAGCAGAGGACATAGAAGAATGTCAGACCAGTCTTATGGAGGAGAGCAGAGGACATAGAAGAATGTCAGAGCAGTCTTATGGAGGAGAGCAGAGGACATAGAAGAATGTCAGACCAGTCTTATGGAGGAGAGCAGAGGAGATAGAAGAATGTCAGAGCAGTCTTATGGAGGAGAGCAGAGGAGATAGAAGAATGTCAGACCAGTCTTATGGAGGAGAGCAGAGGACATAGAAGAATGTCAGACCAGTCTTATGGAGGAGAGCAGAGGACATAGAAGAATGTCAGAGCAGTCTTATGGAGGAGAGCAGAGGAGATAGAAGAATGTCAGACCAGTCTCATGGAGGAGAGCAGAGGACATAGAAGAATGTCAGACCAGTCTTATGGAGGAGAGCAGAGGAGATAGAAGAATGTCAGAGCAGTCTCATGGAGGAGAGCAGAGGAGATAGAAGAATGTCAGAATAGTCTAATGGAGGAGAGCAGAGGAGATAGAAGAATGTCAGACCAGTCTAATGGAGGAGAGCAGAGGAGATAGAAGAATGTCAGACCAGTCTCATGGAGGAGAGCAGAGGACATAGAAGAATGTCAGATTAGTCTTATGGAGGAGAGCAGAGGACATAGAAGAATGTCAGAATAGTCTAATGGAGGAGAGCAGAGGAGATAGAAGAATGTCAGACCAGTCTTATGGAGGAGAGCAGAGGAGATAGAAGAATGTCAGAGCAGTCTCATGGAGGAGAGCAGAGGACATAGAAGAATGTCAGACCAGTCTTATGGAGGAGAGCAGAGGAGATAGAAGAATGTCAGAGCAGTCTCATGGAGGAGAGCAGAGGAGATAGAAGAATGTCAGAATAGTCTAATGGAGGAGAGCAGAGGAGATAGAAGAATGTCAGACCAGTCTAATGGAGGAGAGCAGAGGAGATAGAAGAATGTCAGACCAGTCTCATGGAGGAGAGCAGAGGACATAGAAGAATGTCAGAATAGTCTAATGGAGGAGAGCAGAGGAGATAGAAGAATTTCAGACCAGTCTTATGGAGGAGAGCAGAGGACATAGAAGAATGTCAGACCAGTCTTATGGAGGAGAGCAGAGGACATAGAAGAATGTCAGACCAGTCTTATGGAGGAGAGCAGAGGACATAGAGGAATGTCAGACCAGTCTTATGGAGGAGAGCAGAGGACATAGAAGAATGTCAGACCAGTCTTATGGAGGAGAGCAGAGGAGATAGAAGAATGTCAGACCAGTCTCATGGAGGAGAGCAGAGGACATAGAAGAATGTCAGACCAGTCTTATGGAGGAGAGCAGAGGAGATCGAAGAATGTCAGACCAGTCTTATGGAGGAGAGCAGAGGAGATAGAAGAATGTCAGACCAGTCTCATGGAGGAGAGCAGAGGAGATAGAAGAATGTCAGACCAGTCTTATGGAGGAGAGCAGAGGAGATGGAGGAATGTCAGAGCAGTCTTATAGAGGAGAGCAGAGGAGATGGAGGAATGTCAGAGCAGTCTTATAGAGGAGAGCAGAGGAGATGGAGGAATGTCAGAGCAGTCTTATGGAGGAAAGCAGAGGACATAGAAGAATGTCAGACCAGTCTTATGGAGGAGAGCAGAGGACATAGAAGAATGTCAGACCAGTCTTATGGAGGAGAGCAGAGGAGATAGAAGAATGTCAGACCAGTCTCATGGAGGAGAGCAGAGGACATAGAAGAAAGTCAGAGCAGTCTTATGGAGGAGAGCAGAGGAGATAGAAGAATGTCAGACCAGTCTTTTGGAGGAGAGCAGAGGACATAGAAGATTGTCAGACCAGTCTTATGGAGGAGTGCAGAGGACATAGAAGAATGTCAGACCAGTCTTATGGAGGAGAGCAGAGGACATAGAATAATGTCAGAGCAGTCTTATGGAGGAGAGCAGAGGAGATAGAAGAATGTCAGAGCAGTCTTATGGAGGAGAGCAGAGGAGTTAGAAGAATGTCAGACCAGTCTTATGGAGAAGAGCAGAGGACATAGAAGAATGTCAGAGCAGTCTTATGGAGGAGAGCAGAGGACATAGAAGAATGTCAGACCAGTCTCATGGAGGAGAGCAGAGGACATAGAAGAATGTCAGACCAGTCTTATGGAGGAGAGCAGAGGAGATAGAAGAATGTCAGAGCAGTCTTATGGAGGAGAGCAGAGGACATAGAAGAATGTCAGACCAGTCTCATGGAGGAGAGCAGAGGAGATAGAAGAATGTCAGAGCAGTCTTATGGAGGGGAGCAGAGGAGATAGAAGAATGTCAGACCAGTCTTATGGAAGAGAGCAGAGGACATAAAAGAATGTCAGACCAGTCTCATGGAGGAGAGCAGAGGAGATAGAAGAATGTCACACCAGTCTTATGGAGGAGAGCAGAGGACATAGAAGAATGTCAGAGCAGTCTTATGGAGGAGAACAGAGGAAATAGAGGAATGTCAGAGCAGTCTTATGGAGGAGAGCAGAGGAGATAGAGGAATGTCAGAGCAGTCTTATGGAGGGGAGCAGAGGAGATAGAAGAATGTCAGACCAGTCTCATGGGGAAGAGCAGAGGAGATAGAAGAATGTCAGAGCAGTCTCATGGAGGAGAGCAGAGGAGATAGAAGAATGTCAGACCAGTCTTATGGAGGAGAGCAGAGGAGATAGAAGAATGTCAGACCAGTCTTATGGAGAAGAGCAGAGGAGATAGGAGAATGTCAGATTAGTCTTATGGAGGAGAGCAGAGGACATAGAAGAATGTCAGACCAGTCTTATGGAGGAGAGCAGAGGACATAGAAGAATGTCAGAGCAGTCTTATGGAGGAGAGCAGAGGACATAGAAGAATGTCAGACCAGTCTTATGGAGGAGAGCAGAGGACATAGAAGAATGTCAGAGCAGTCTTATGGAGGAGAGCAGAGGACATAGAAGAATGTCAGATTAGTCTTATGGAGGAGAGCAGAGGACATAGAAGAATGTCAGAGCAGTCTTATGGAGGAGAGCAGAGGACATAGAAGAATGTCAGAGCAGTCTCGTGGAGGAGAGCAGAGGACACAGAAGAATGTCAGACCAGTCTCATGGAGGAGATTAGAGGAGATAGAAGAATGTCAGACCAGTCTTATGGAGGAGAGCAGAGGACATAGAAGAATGTCAGAGCAGTCTTATGGAGGAGAGCAGAGGACACAGAAGAATGTCAGAGCAGTCTTATGGAGGAGAGCAGAGGAGATAGAAGAATGTCAGAGCAGTCTCATGGAGGAGAGCAGAGGAGATAGAAGAATGTCAGAGCAGTCTCATGGAGGAGAGCAGAGGAGATAGAAGAATGTCAGAGCAGTCTTATGGAGGAGAGCAGAGGAGATAGAAGAATGTCAGAGCAGTCTCATGGAGGAGAGCAGAGGAGATAGAAGAATGTCAGACCAGTCTCATGGAGGAGAGCAGAGGAGATAGAAGAATGTCAGACCAGTCTTATGGAGGAGAGCAGAGGAGATAGAAGAATGTCAGACCAGTCTCATGGAGGAGAGCAGAGGAGATAGAAGAATGTCAGAGCAGTCTTATGGAGGAGAGCAGAGGAGATACAAGAATGTCAGAGCAGTCTTATGGAGGAGAGCAGAGGACATAGAAGAATGTCAGAGCAGTCTTATGGAGGAGAGCAGAGGAGATAGAAGAATGTCAGACCAGTCTTATGGAGGAGAGCAGAGGACATAGAAGAATGTCAGAGCAGTCTTATGGAGGAGAGCAGAGGACATAGAAGAATGTCAGAGCAGTCTCATGGAGGAGAGCAGAGGACATAGAAGAATGTCAGAGCAGTCTTATGGAGGAGAGCAGAGGACATAGGAGAATGTCAGACCAGTCTCATGGAGGAGAGCAGAGGACATAGAAGAATGTCAGATTAGTCTTATGGAGGAGAGCAGAGGACATAGAAGAATGTCAGACCAGTCTTATGGAGGAGAGCAGAGGACATAGAAGAATGTCAGAGCAGTCTTATGGAGGAGAGCAGAGGACATAGAAGAATGTCAGACCAGTCTCATGGAGGAGAGCAGAGGAGATAGAAGAATATCAGACCAGTCTTATGGAGGAGAGCAGAGGAGATAGAAGAATGTCAGAGCAGTCTTATGGAGGAGAGCAGAGGACATAGAGGAATGTCAGAGCAGTCTTATGGAGGAGAGCAGAGGACATAGAAGAATGTCAGAGCAGTCTTATGGAGGAGAGCAGAGGAGATAGAAGAATGTCAGAGCAGTCTTATGGAGGAGAGCAGAGGAGATAGAAGAATGTCAGAGCAGTCTTATGGAGGAGAGCAGAGGAGATAGGAGAATGTCAGACCAGTCTTGTGGGGGAGAGCAGAGGACATAGAAGAATGTCAGAGCAGTCTTATGGAGGAGAGTAGGGGACACAGAAGAATGTCAGAGCAGTCTTATGGGGGAGAGCAGAGGACATAGAAGAATGTCACACCAGTCTTATAGAGGAGAGCAGAGGACATAGAAGAATTTCAGACCAGTCTTATGGAGGAGAGTAGGGGACACAGAAGAATGTCAGACCAGTCTTATGGAGGAGAGCAGAGGACATAGAAGAATGTCAGACCAGTCTTATGGAGGAGAGCAGAGGACATAGAAGAATGTCAGACCAGTCTTATGGAGGAGAGCAGAGGACATAGAAGAATGTCAGACCAGTCTTATGGAGGAGAGCAGAGGAGATAGAAGAAGTTCAGAGCAGTCTTATGGAGGAGAGCAGAGGACATAGAAGAATGTCAGAGCAGTCTTATGGAGGAGAGCAGAGGACATAGAGGAATGTCAGACCAGTCTTATGGAGGAGAGCAGAGGACATAGAAGAATGTCAGACCAGTCATATGGAGGAGAGCAGAGGAGATAGAAGAAGGTCAGACCAGTCTTATGGAGGAGAGCAGAGGACATAGAAGAATGTCAGAGCAGTCTTATGGAGGAGAGCAGAGGACATAGAAGAATGTCAGACCAGTCTTATGGAGGAGAGCAGAGCACATAGAAGAATGTCAGAGCAGTCTTATGGAGGAGAGCAGAGGACATAGAAGAATGTCAGAGCAGTCTTATGGAGGAGAGCAGAGGAGATAGAAGAATGTCAGACCAGTCTTTTGGAGGAGAGCAGAGGACATAGAAGAATGTCAGACCAGTCTTATGGAGGAGTGCAGAGGACATAGAAGAATGTCAGACCAGTCTTATGGAGGAGAGCAGAGGACATAGAATAATGTCAGACCTGTCTCATGGAGGAGAGCAGAGGAGATAGAAGAATGTCAGAGAAGTCTTATGGAGGAGAGCAGAGGAGTTAGAAGAATGTCAGACCAGTCTTAAGGAGAAGAGCAGAGGACATAGAAGAATGTCAGAGCAGTCTTATGGAGGAGAGCAGAGGACATAGAAGAATGTCAGACCAGTCTCATGGAGGAGAGCAGAGGAGATAGAAGAATGTCAGAGCAGTCTCATGGAGGAGAGCAGAGGAGATAGAAGAATGTCAGAGCAGTCTCATGGAGGAGAGCAGAAGACACAGAAGAATGTCAGAGCAGTCTCATGGAGGAGAGCAGAAGACACAGAAGAATGTCAGAGCAGTCTCATGGAGGAGAGCAGAGGAGATAGAAGAATGTCAGACCAGTCTTATGGAGGAGAGCAGAGGAGATAGAAGAATGTCAGACCAGTCTTATGGAGGAGAGCAGAGGAGAAAGAAGAATGTCAGACCAGTCTTATGGAGGAGAGCAGAGGAGATAGAAGAATGTCAGAGCAGTCTTATGGAGGAGAGCAGAGGACATAGAAGAATGTCAGAGCAGTCTTATGGAGGAGAGCAGAGGACATAGAAGAATGTCAGAGCAGTCTCATGGAGGAGAGCAGAGGACATAGAAGAATGTCAGACCAGTCTTATGGAGGAGAGCAGAGGACATAGAAGAATGTCAGAGCAGTCTTATGGAGGAGAGCAGAGGAGATAGAAGAATGTCAGACCAGTCTTATGGAGGAGAGCAGAGGACATAGGAGAATGTCAGACCAGTCTTATGGAGGAGAGCAGAGGACATAGAAGAATGTCAGAGCAGTCTCATGGAGGAGAGCAGAGGACATAGAGGAATGTCAGACCAGTCTCATGGAGGAGAGCAGAGGAGATAGAAGAATGTCAGACCAGTCTCATGGAAGAGAGCAGAGGACATAGAAGAATGTCAGACCAGTCTCATGGAGGAGAGCAGAGGAGATAGAAGAATGTCAGACCAGTCTCATGGAGGAGAGCAGAGGACATAGAAGAATGTCAGACCAGTCTCATGGAGGAGAGCAGAGGAGATAGAAGAATGTCAGACCAGTCTCATGGAGGAGAGCAGAGGACATAGAAGAATGTCAGACCAGTCTCATGGAGGAGAGCAGAGGACATAGAGGAATGTCAGACCAGTCTTATGGAGGAGAGCAGAGGACATAGAAGAATGTCAGAGCAGTCTTATTGAGGAGAGCAGAGGACATAGAAGAATGTCAGACCAGTCTTATGGAGGAGAGCAGAGGACATAGAAGAATGTCAGAGCAGTCTTATGGAGGAGAGCAGAGGACATAGAAGAATGTCAGAGCAGTCTCATGGAGGAGAGCAGAGGACATAGAAGAATGTCAGAGCAGTCTTATGGAGGAGAGCAGAGGAGATAGAAGAATGTCAGACCAGTCTTATGGAGGAGAGCAGAGGACATAGAAGAATGTCAGACCAGTCTTATGGAGGAGAGCAGAGGACATAGAAGAATGTCAGAGCAGTCTTATGGAGGAGAGCAGAGGAGATAGAAGAATGTCAGACCAGTCTCATGGAGGAGAGCAGAGGACATAGAAGAATGTCAGACCAGTCTTATGGAGGAGAGCAGAGGAGATAGAAGAATGTCAGAGCAGTCTCATGGAGGAGAGCAGAGGAGATAGAAGAATGTCAGAATAGTCTAATGGAGGAGAGCAGAGGAGATAGAAGAATGTCAGACCAGTCTAATGGAGGAGAGCAGAGGAGATAGAAGAATGTCAGACCAGTCTCATGGAGGAGAGCAGAGGACATAGAAGAATGTCAGAATAGTCTAATGGAGGAGAGCAGAGGAGATAGAAGAATGTCAGACCAGTCTTATGGAGGAGAGCAGAGGAGATAGAAGAATGTCAGAGCAGTCTCATGGAGGAGAGCAGAGGACATAGAAGAATGTCAGACCAGTCTTATGGAGGAGAGCAGAGGAGATAGAAGAATGTCAGAGCAGTCTCATGGAGGAGAGCAGAGGAGATAGAAGAATGTCAGAATAGTCTAATGGAGGAGAGCAGAGGAGATAGAAGAATGTCAGACCAGTCTAATGGAGGAGAGCAGAGGAGATAGAAGAATGTCAGACCAGTCTCATGGAGGAGAGCAGAGGACATAGAAGAATGTCAGAATAGTCTAATGGAGGAGAGCAGAGGAGATAGAAGAATTTCAGACCAGTCTTATGGAGGAGAGCAGAGGACATAGAAGAATGTCAGACCAGTCTTATGGAGGAGAGCAGAGGACATAGAAGAATGTCAGACCAGTCTTATGGAGCAGAGCAGAGGACATAGAGGAATGTCAGACCAGTCTTATGGAGGAGAGCAGAGGACATAGAAGAATGTCAGACCAGTCTTATGGAGGAGAGCAGAGGAGATAGAAGAATGTCAGACCAGTCTCATGGAGGAGAGCAGAGGACATAGAAGAATGTCAGACCAGTCTTATGGAGGAGAGCAGAGGAGATCGAAGAATGTCAGACCAGTCTTATGGAGGAGAGCAGAGGAGATAGAAGAATGTCAGACCAGTCTCATGGAGGAGAGCAGAGGAGATAGAAGAATGTCAGACCAGTCTTATGGAGGAGAGCAGAGGAGATGGAGGAATGTCAGAGCAGTCTTATAGAGGAGAGCAGAGGAGATGGAGGAATGTCAGAGCAGTCTTATAGAGGAGAGCAGAGGAGATGGAGGAATGTCAGAGCAGTCTTATGGAGGAAAGCAGAGGACATAGAAGAATGTCAGACCAGTCTTATGGAGGAGAGCAGAGGACATAGAAGAATGTCAGACCAGTCTTATGGAGGAGAGCAGAGGAGATAGAAGAATGTCAGACCAGTCTCATGGAGGAGAGCAGAGGAGATAGAAGAATGTCAGACCAGTCTTATGGAGGAGAGCAGAGGACATAGAAGAATGTCAGACCAGTCTTATGGAGGAGAGCAGAGGAGATAGAAGTATGTCAGAGCAGTCTCATGGAGGAGAGCAGAGGAGATAGAAGAATGTCAGACCAGTCGTATGGAGGAGAGCAGAGGACATAGAAGAATGTCAGACCAGTCTTATGGAGGAGAGCAGAGGAGATAGAAGAATGTCAGACCAGTCTTATGGAGGAGAGCAGAGGAGATAGAAGAATGTCAGACCAGTCTCATGGAGGAGAGCAGAGGAGATAGAAGAATGTCAGACCAGTCTTATGGAGGAGAGCAGAGGACATAGAAGAATGTCAGAGCAGTCTTATGGAGGAGAGCAGAGGACTCAGAGGAATGTCAGACCAGTCTTATGGAGGAGAGCAGAGGAGATAGAAGAATGTCAGACCAGTCTTATGGAGGAGAGCAGAGGAGATAGAAGAATGTCAGAGCAGTCTCCTGGAGGAGAGCAGAGGACATAGAAGAATGTCAGAGCAGTCTCATGGAGGAGAGCAGAGGACATAGAAGAATGTCAGACCAGTCTTATGGAGGAGAGCAGAGGACATAGAAGAATGTCAGAGCAGTCTTATGGAGGAGAGCAGAGGAGATAGAAGAATGTCAGACCAGTCTTATGGAGGAGAGCAGAGGAGATAGAAGAATGTCAGAGCAGTCTTATGGAGGAGAGCAGAGGACATAGAAGAATGTCAGACCAGTCTTATGGAGGAGAGCAGAGGACATAGAAGAATGTCAGAGCAGTCTTATGGAGGAGAGCAGAGGAGATAGAAGAATGTCAGACCAGTCTTATGGAGGAGAGCAGAGGAGATAGAAGAATGTCAGAGCAGTCTTATGGAGGAGAGCAGAGGACATAGAGGAATGTCAGAGCAGTCTCATGGAGGAGAGCAGAGGACATAGGAGAATGTCAGACCAGTCTTATGGAGGAGAGCAGAGGAGATAGAAGAATGTCAGACCAGTCTTATGGAGGAGAGCAGAGGACATAGAAGAATGTCAGAGCAGTCTTATGGAGGAGAGCAGAGGAGATAGGAGAATGTGAGACCAGTCTCATGGAGGAGAGCAGAGGAGATAGAAGAATGTCAGAGCAGTCTTATGGAGGAGAGCAGAGGACATAGAAGAATGTCACACCAGTCTTATGGAGGAGAGCAGAGGACATAGAAGAATGTCAGAGCAGTCTTATGGAGGAGAGCAGAGGAGATAGAAGAATGTCAGAGCAGTCTTATGGAGGAGAGCAGAGGACATAGAAGAATGTCAGAGCAGTCTTATGGAGGAGAGCAGAGGAGATAGAAGAATGTCAGACCAGTCTTATGGAGGAGAGCAGAGGAGATAGAAGAATGTCAGAGCAGTCTCATGGAGGAGAGCAGAGGACATAGGAGAATGTCAGACCAGTCTCATGGAGGAGAGCAGAGGACATAGAAGAATGTCAGATTAGTCTTATGGAGGAGAGCAGAGGACATAGAAGAATGTCAGAGCAGTCTTATGGAGGAGAGCAGAGGAGATAGAGGAATGTCAGAGCAGTCTTATGGAGGGGAGCAGAGGAGATAGAAGAATGTCAGACCAGTCTCATGGGGAAGAGCAGAGGAGATAGAAGAATGTCAGAGCAGTCTCATGGAGGAGAGCAGAGGAGATAGAAGAATGTCAGACCAGTCTTATGGAGGAGAGCAGAGGAGATAGAAGAATGTCAGACCAGTCTTATGGAGAAGAGCAGAGGAGATAGGAGAATGTCAGATTAGTCTTATGGAGGAGAGCAGAGGACATAGAAGAATGTCAGACCAGTCTTATGGAGGAGAGCAGAGGACATAGAAGAATGTCAGAGCAGTCTTATGGAGGAGAGCAGAGGACATAGAAGAATGTCAGACCAGTCTTATGGAGGAGAGCAGAGGACATAGAAGAATGTCAGATTAGTCTTATGGAGGAGAGCAGAGGACATAGAAGAATGTCAGAGCAGTCTTATGGAGGAGAGCAGAGGACATAGAAGAATGTCAGAGCAGTCTCATGGAGGAGAGCAGAGGACACAGAAGAATGTCAGACCAGTCTTATGGAGGAGAGCAGAGGACATAGGAGAATGTCAGACCAGTCTTATGGAGGAGATTAGAGGAGATAGAAGAATGTCAGACCAGTCTTATGGAGGAGAGCAGAGGACATAGAAGAATGTCAGAGCAGTCTTATGGAGGAGAGCAGAGGACACAGAAGAATGTCAGAGCAGTCTTATGGAGGAGAGCAGAGGAGATAGAAGAATGTCAGAGCAGTCTCATGGAGGAGAGCAGAGGAGATAGAAGAATGTCAGAGCAGTCTCATGGAGGAGAGCAGAGGAGATAGAAGAATGTCAGAGCAGTCTTATGGAGAAGAGCAGAGGAGATAGAAGAATGTCAGACCAGTCTCATGGAGGAGAGCAGAGGAGATAGAAGAATGTCAGACCAGTCTTATGGAGGAGAGCAGAGGAGATAGAAGAATGTCAGACCAGTCTCATGGAGGAGAGCAGAGGAGATAGAAGAATGTCAGAGCAGTCTTATGGAGGAGAGCAGAGGACATAGGAGAATGTCAGACCAGTCTCATGGAGGAGAGCAGAGGACATAGAAGAATGTCAGATTAGTCTTATGGAGGAGAGCAGAGGACATAGAAGAATGTCAGAGCAGTCTTATGGAGGAGAGCAGAGGACATAGGAGAATGTCAGACCAGTCTTATGGAGGAGAGCAGAGGACATAGAAGAATGTCAGACCAGTCTCATGGAGGAGAGCAGAGGACATAGAAGAATGTCAGAGCAGTCTTATGGAGGAGAGCAGAGGACATAGAAGAATGTCAGACCAGTCTCATGGAGGAGAGCAGAGGAGATAGAAGAATATCAGACCAGTCTTATGGAGGAGAGCAGAGGAGATAGAAGAATGTCAGAGCAGTCTCATGGAGGAGAGCAGAGGACATAGAGGAATGTCAGAGCAGTCTTATGGAGGAGAGCAGAGGACATAGAAGAATGTCAGAGCAGTCTTATGGAGGAGAGCAGAGGAGATAGAAGAATGTCAGAGCAGTCTTATGGAGGAGAGCAGAGGAGATAGAAGAATGTCAGAGCAGTCTTATGGAGGAGAGCAGAGGAGATAGGAGAATGTCAGACCAGTCGTATGGAGGAGAGCAGAGGACATAGAAGAATGTCAGACCAGTCTTGTGGGGGAGAGCAGAGGACATAGAAGAATGTCAGAGCAGTCTTATGGAGGAGAGTAGGGGACACAGAAGAATGTCAGAGCAGTCTTATGGGGGAGAGCAGAGGACATAGAAGAATGTCACACCAGTCTTATAGAGGAGAGCAGAGGACATAGAAGAATTTCAGACCAGTCTTATGGAGGAGAGTAGGGGACACAGAAGAATGTCAGAGCAGTCTTATGGGGGAGAGCAGAGGACATAGAAGAATGTCAGAGCAGTCTTATGGAGGAGAGCAGAGGACATAGAAGAATGTCAGACCAGTCTTATGGAGGAGAGCAGAGGACATAGGAGAATGTCAGACCAGTCTTATGGAGGAGAGCAGAGGACATAGAAGAATGTCAGACCAGTCTTATGGAGGAGAGCAGAGGACATAGAAGAATGTCAGAGCAGTCTTATGGAGGAGAGCAGAGGACATAGAAGAATGTCAGACCAGTCTTATGGAGGAGAGCAGAGGACATAGAAGAATGTCAGACCAGTCTTATGGAGGAGAGCAGAGGACATAGAAGAATGTCAGACCAGTCTTATGGAGGAGAGCAGAGGAGATAGAAGAAGTTCAGAGCAGTCTTATGGAGGAGAGCAGAGGACATAGAAGAATGTCAGAGCAGTCTTATGGAGGAGAGCAGAGGACATAGAGGAATGTCAGACCAGTCTTATGGAGGAGAGCAGAGGACATAGAAGAATGTCAGACCAGTCATATGGAGGAGAGCAGAGGAGATAGAAGAAGGTCAGACCAGTCTTATGGAGGAGAGCAGAGGACATAGAAGAATGTCAGAGCAGTCTTATGGAGGAGAGCAGAGGACATAGAAGAATGTCAGACCAGTCTTATGGAGGAGAGCAGAGCACATAGAAGAATGTCAGAGCAGTCTTATGGAGGAGAGCAGAGGACATAGAAGAATGTCAGAGCAGTCTCATGGAGGAAAGCAGAGGACATAGGAGAATGTCAGACCAGTCTTATGGAGGAGAGCAGAGGAGATAGAAGAATGTCAGACCAGTCTTTTGGAGGAGAGCAGAGGACATAGAAGAATGTCAGACCAGTCTTATGGAGGAGTGCAGAGGACATAGAAGAATGTCAGACCAGTCTTATGGAGGAGAGCAGAGGACATAGAATAATGTCAGACCTGTCTCATGGAGGAGAGCAGAGGAGATAGAAGAATGTCAGAGAAGTCTTATGGAGGAGAGCAGAGGAGTTAGAAGAATGTCAGACCAGTCTTAAGGAGAAGAGCAGAGGACATAGAAGAATGTCAGAGCAGTCTTATGGAGGAGAGCAGAGGACATAGAAGAATGTCAGACCAGTCTCATGGAGGAGAGCAGAGGAGATAGAAGAATGTCAGAGCAGTCTCATGGAGGAGAGCAGAGGAGATAGAAGAATGTCAGAGCAGTCTCATGGAGGAGAGCAGAAGACACAGAAGAATGTCAGAGCAGTCTCATGGAGGAGAGCAGAAGACACAGAAGAATGTCAGAGCAGTCTCATGGAGGAGAGCAGAGGACATAGAAGAATGTCAGAGCAGTCTCATGGAGGAGAGCAGAAGACACAGAAGAATGTCAGAGCAGTCTCATGGAGGAGAGCAGAGGACATAGAAGAATGTCAGACCAGTCTTATGGAGGAGAGCAGAGGACATAGGAGAATGTCAGACCAGTCTTATGGAGGAGAGCAGAGGAGAAAGAAGAATGTCAGACCAGTCTTATGGAGGAGAGCAGAGGAGATAGAAGAATGTCAGACCAGTCTTATGGAGGAGAGCAGAGGACATAGAAGAATGTCAGAGCAGTCTTATGGAGGAGAGCAGAGGACATAGAAGAATGTCAGAGCAGTCTCATGGAGGAGAGCAGAGGACATAGAAGAATGTCAGACCAGTCTTATGGAGGAGAGCAGAGGACATAGAAGAATGTCAGAGCAGTCTCATGGAGGAGAGCAGAGGACATAGAGGAATGTCAGACCAGTCTCATGGAGGAGAGCAGAGGAGATAGAAGAATGTCAGACCAGTCTCATGGAAGAGAGCAGAGGACATAGAAGAATGTCAGACCAGTCTCATGGAGGAGAGCAGAGGAGATAGAAGAATGTCAGACCAGTCTCATGGAGGAGAGCAGAGGACATAGAAGAATGTCAGACCAGTCTCATGGAGGAGAGCAGAGGAGATAGAAGAATGTCAGACCAGTCTCATGGAGGAGAGCAGAGGACATAGAAGAATGTCAGACCAGTCTCATGGAGGAGAGCAGAGGACATAGAGGAATGTCAGACCAGTCTTATGGAGGAGAGCAGAGGACATAGAAGAATGTCAGAGCAGTCTTATTGAGGAGAGCAGAGGACATAGAAGAATGTCAGACCAGTCTTATGGAGGAGAGCAGAGGACATAGAAGAATGTCAGAGCAGTCTTATGGAGGAGAGCAGAGGACATAGAAGAATGTCAGAGCAGTCTCATGGAGGAGAGCAGAGGACATAGAAGAATGTCAGAGCAGTCTTATGGAGGAGAGCAGAGGAGATAGAAGAATGTCAGACCAGTCTTATGGAGGAGAGCAGAGGACATAGAAGAATGTCAGACCAGTCTTATGGAGGAGAGCAGAGGACATAGAAGAATGTCAGAGCAGTCTTATGGAGGAGAGCAGAGGAGATAGAAGAATGTCAGACCAGTCTCATGGAGGAGAGCAGAGGACATAGAAGAATGTCAGACCAGTCTTATGGAGGAGAGCAGAGGAGATAGAAGAATGTCAGAGCAGTCTCATGGAGGAGAGCAGAGGAGATAGAAGAATGTCAGAATAGTCTAATGGAGGAGAGCAGAGGAGATAGAAGAATGTCAGACCAGTCTAATGGAGGAGAGCAGAGGAGATAGAAGAATGTCAGACCAGTCTCATGGAGGAGAGCAGAGGACATAGAAGAATGTCAGAATAGTCTAATGGAGGAGAGCAGAGGAGATAGAAGAATGTCAGACCAGTCTTATGGAGGAGAGCAGAGGAGATAGAAGAATGTCAGACCAGTCTTATGGAGGAGAGCAGAGGAGATAGGAGAATGTCAGACCAGTCTCATGGAGGAGAGCAGAGGAGATAGAAGAATGTCAGACCAGTCTTATGGAGGAGAGCAGAGGAGATAGGAGAATGTCAGACCAGTCTCATGGAGGAGAGCAGAGGAGATAGAAGAATGTCAGACCAGTCTTATGGAGGAGAGCAGAGGACATAGGAGAATGTCAGACCAGTCTCATGGAGGAGAGCAGAGGACATAGAAGAATGTCAGACCAGTCTTATGGAGGAGAGCAGAGGAGATAGAGGAATGTCAGACCAGTCTTATGGAGGAGAGCAGAGGACATAGAAGAATTTCAGACCAGTCTTATGGAGGAGAGCAGAGGACATAGAAGAATGTCAGACCAGTCTTATGGAGGAGAGCAGAGGACATAGAAGAATGTCAGACCAGTCTTATGGAGGAGAGCAGAGGACATAGAGGAATGTCAGACCAGTCTTATGGAGGAGAGCAGAGGACATAGAAGAATGTCAGACCAGTCTTATGGAGGAGAGCAGAGGAGATAGAAGAATGTCAGACCAGTCTCATGGAGGAGAGCAGAGGACATAGAAGAATGTCAGACCAGTCTTATGGAGGAGAGCAGAGGAGATCGAAGAATGTCAGACCAGTCTTATGGAGGAGAGCAGAGGAGATAGAAGAATGTCAGACCAGTCTCATGGAGGAGAGCAGAGGAGATAGAAGAATGTCAGACCAGTCTTATGGAGGAGAGCAGAGGACATAGAAGAATGTCAGAGCAGTCTTATGGAGGAGAGCAGAGGAGATGGAGGAATGTCAGAGCAGTCTTATAGAGGAGAGCAGAGGAGATGGAGGAATGTCAGAGCAGTCTTATGGAGGAAAGCAGAGGACATAGAAGAATGTCAGACCAGTCTTATGGAGGAGAGCAGAGGACATAGAAGAATGTCAGACCAGTCTTATGGAGGAGAGCAGAGGAGATAGAAGAATGTCAGACCAGTCTCATGGAGGAGAGCAGAGGAGATAGAAGAATGTCAGACCAGTCTTATGGAGGAGAGCAGAGGACATAGAAGAATGTCAGACCAGTCTTATGGAGGAGAGCAGAGGAGATAGAAGTATGTCAGAGCAGTCTCATGGAGGAGAGCAGAGGAGATAGAAGAATGTCAGACCAGTCGTATGGAGGAGAGCAGAGGACATAGAAGAATGTCAGACCAGTCTTATGGAGGAGAGCAGAGGAGATAGAAGAATGTCAGACCAGTCTTATGGAGGAGAGCAGAGGAGATAGAAGAATGTCAGACCAGTCTCATGGAGGAGAGCAGAGGACATAGAAGAATGTCAGACCAGTCTTATGGAGGAGAGCAGAGGAGATCGAAGAATGTCAGACCAGTCTTATGGAGGAGAGCAGAGGAGATAGAAGAATGTCAGACCAGTCTCATGGAGGAGAGCAGAGGAGATAGAAGAATGTCAGACCAGTCTTATGGAGGAGAGCAGAGGACATAGAAGAATGTCAGAGCAGTCTTATGGAGGAGAGCAGAGGAGATGGAGGAATGTCAGAGCAGTCTTATAGAGGAGAGCAGAGGAGATGGAGGAATGTCAGAGCAGTCTTATGGAGGAGAGCAGAGGACATAGAAGAATGTCAGACCAGTCTTATGGAGGAGAGCAGAGGACATAGAAGAATGTCAGAGCAGTCTTATGGAGGAGAGCAGAGGAGATGGAGGAATGTCAGAGCAGTCTTATAGAGGAGAGCAGAGGAGATGGAGGAATGTCAGAGCAGTCTTATGGAGGAAAGCAGAGGACATAGAAGAATGTCAGACCAGTCTTATGGAGGAGAGCAGAGGACATAGAAGAATGTCAGACCAGTCTTATGGAGGAGAGCAGAGGAGATAGAAGAATGTCAGACCAGTCTCATGGAGGAGAGCAGAGGAGATAGAAGAATGTCAGACCAGTCTTATGGAGGAGAGCAGAGGACATAGAAGAATGTCAGACCAGTCTTATGGAGGAGAGCAGAGGAGATAGAAGTATGTCAGAGCAGTCTCATGGAGGAGAGCAGAGGAGATAGAAGAATGTCAGACCAGTCGTATGGAGGAGAGCAGAGGACATAGAAGAATGTCAGACCAGTCTTATGGAGGAGAGCAGAGGAGATAGAAGAATGTCAGACCAGTCTTATGGAGGAGAGCAGAGGAGATAGAAGAATGTCAGACCAGTCTCATGGAGGAGAGCAGAGGAGATAGAAGAATGTCAGACCAGTCTTATGGAGGAGAGCAGAGGACATAGAAGAATGTCAGAGCAGTCTTATGGAGGAGAGCAGAGGACTCAGAGGAATGTCAGACCAGTCTTATGGAGGAGAGCAGAGGAGATAGAAGAATGTCAGACCAGTCTTATGGAGGAGAGCAGAGGAGATAGAAGAATGTCAGAGCAGTCTCATGGAGGAGAGCAGAGGACATAGAAGAATGTCAGACCAGTCTTATGGAGGAGAGCAGAGGACATAGAAGAATGTCAGAGCAGTCTTATGGAGGAGAGCAGAGGAGATAGAAGAATGTCAGACCAGTCTTATGGAGGAGAGCAGAGGAGATAGAAGAATGTCAGAGCAGTCTTATGGAGGAGAGCAGAGGACATAGAAGAATGTCAGACCAGTCTTATGGAGGAGAGCAGAGGACATAGAAGAATGTCAGAGCAGTCTTATGGAGGAGAGCAGAGGAGATAGAAGAATGTCAGACCAGTCTTATGGAGGAGAGCAGAGGAGATAGAAGAATGTCAGAGCAGTCTTATGGAGGAGAGCAGAGGACATAGAGGAATGTCAGAGCAGTCTCATGGAGGAGAGCAGAGGACATAGGAGAATGTCAGACCAGTCTTATGGAGGAGAGCAGAGGAGATAGAAGAATGTCAGACCAGTCTTATGGAGGAGAGCAGAGGACATAGAAGAATGTCAGAGCAGTCTTATGGAGGAGAGCAGAGGAGATAGGAGAATGTGAGACCAGTCTCATGGAGGAGAGCAGAGGAGATAGGAGAATGTCAGAGCAGTCTTATGGAGGAGAGCAGAGGACATAGAAGAATGTCACACCAGTCTTATGGAGGAGAGCAGAGGACATAGAAGAATGTCAGAGCAGTCTTATGGAGGAGAGCAGAGGAGATAGAAGAATGTCAGAGCAGTCTTATGGAGGAGAGCAGAGGACATAGAAGAATGTCAGAGCAGTCTTATGGAGGAGAGCAGAGGAGATAGAAGAATGTCAGACCAGTCTTATGGAGGAGAGCAGAGGACATAGAAGAATGTCAGACCAGTCTTATGGAGGAGAGCAGAGCAGATAGAAGAATGTCAGACCAGTCTTATGGAGGAGAGCAGAGGAGATAGAAGAATGTCAGAGCACTCTCATGGAGGAGAGCAGAGGACATAGAAGAATGTCAGACCAGTCTCATGGAGGAGAGCAGAGGACATAGAAGAATGTCAGAGCAGTCTTATGGAGGAGAGCAGAGGACATAGAAGAATGTCAGACCAGTCTCATGGAGGAGAGCAGAGGAGATAGAAGAATGTCAGAGCAGTCTTATGGAGGAGAGCAGAGGACATAGAAGAATGTCAGACCAGTCTTATGGAGGAGAGCAGAGGACATAGAAGAATGTCAGAGCAGTCTTATGGAGGAGAGCAGAGGAGATAGAAGAATGTCAGAGCAGTCTTATGGAGGAGAGCAGAGGAGACAGAAGAATGTCAGACCAGTCTTATGGAGGAGAGCAGAGGAGATAGAAGAATGTCAGAATAGTCTAATGGAGGAGAGCAGAGGAGATAGAAGAATGTCAGACCAGTCTCATGGAGGAGAGCAGAGGAGATAGAAGAATGTCAGACCAGTCTAATGGAGGAGAGCAGAGGAGATAGAAGAATGTCAGACCAGTCTCATGGAGGAGAGCAGAGGAGATAGAAGAATGTCAGACCAGTCTTATGGAGGAGAGCAGAGGACATAGAAGAATGTCAGAATAGTCTAATGGAGGAGAGCAGAGGAGATAGAAGAATGTCAGACCAGTCTCATGGAGGAGAGCAGAGGAGATAGAAGAATGTCAGACCAGTCTAATGGAGGAGAGCAGAGGAGATAGAAGAATGTCAGACCAGTCTCATGGAGGAGAGCAGAGGAGATAGAAGAATGTCAGACCAGTCTTATGGAGGAGAGCAGAGGACATAGAAGAATGTCAGACCAGTCTTATGGAGGAGAGCAGAGGACATAGAGGAATGTCAGACCAGTCTTATGGAGGAGAGCAGAGGACATAGAAGAATGTCAGACCAGTCTTATGGAGGAGAGCAGAGGAGATAGAAGAATGTCAGACCAGTCTCATGGAGGAGAGCAGAGGACATAGAAGAATGTCAGACCAGTCTTATGGAGGAGAGCAGAGGAGATCGAAGAATGTCAGACCAGTCTTATGGAGGAGAGCAGAGGAGATAGAAGAATGTCAGACCAGTCTCATGGAGGAGAGCAGAGGAGATAGAAGAATGTCAGACCAGTCTTATGGAGGAGAGCAGAGGACATAGAAGAATGTCAGAGCAGTCTTATGGAGGAGAGCAGAGGAGATGGAGGAATGTCAGAGCAGTCTTATAGAGGAGAGCAGAGGAGATGGAGGAATGTCAGAGCAGTCTTATGGAGGAAAGCAGAGGACATAGAAGAATGTCAGACCAGTCTTATGGAGGAGAGCAGAGGACATAGAAGAATGTCAGACCAGTCTTATGGAGGAGAGCAGAGGAGATAGAAGAATGTCAGACCAGTCTCATGGAGGAGAGCAGAGGAGATAGAAGAATGTCAGACCAGTCTTATGGAGGAGAGCAGAGGACATAGAAGAATGTCAGACCAGTCTTATGGAGGAGAGCAGAGGAGATAGAAGTATGTCAGAGCAGTCTCATGGAGGAGAGCAGAGGAGATAGAAGAATGTCAGACCAGTCGTATGGAGGAGAGCAGAGGACATAGAAGAATGTCAGACCAGTCTTATGGAGGAGAGCAGAGGAGATAGAAGAATGTCAGACCAGTCTTATGGAGGAGAGCAGAGGAGATAGAAGAATGTCAGACCAGTCTCATGGAGGAGAGCAGAGGACATAGAAGAATGTCAGACCAGTCTTATGGAGGAGAGCAGAGGAGATCGAAGAATGTCAGACCAGTCTTATGGAGGAGAGCAGAGGAGATAGAAGAATGTCAGACCAGTCTCATGGAGGAGAGCAGAGGAGATAGAAGAATGTCAGACCAGTCTTATGGAGGAGAGCAGAGGACATAGAAGAATGTCAGAGCAGTCTTATGGAGGAGAGCAGAGGAGATGGAGGAATGTCAGAGCAGTCTTATAGAGGAGAGCAGAGGAGATGGAGGAATGTCAGAGCAGTCTTATGGAGGAGAGCAGAGGACATAGAAGAATGTCAGACCAGTCTTATGGAGGAGAGCAGAGGACATAGAAGAATGTCAGAGCAGTCTTATGGAGGAGAGCAGAGGAGATGGAGGAATGTCAGAGCAGTCTTATAGAGGAGAGCAGAGGAGATGGAGGAATGTCAGAGCAGTCTTATGGAGGAAAGCAGAGGACATAGAAGAATGTCAGACCAGTCTTATGGAGGAGAGCAGAGGACATAGAAGAATGTCAGACCAGTCTTATGGAGGAGAGCAGAGGAGATAGAAGAATGTCAGACCAGTCTCATGGAGGAGAGCAGAGGAGATAGAAGAATGTCAGAATAGTCTAATGGAGGAGAGCAGAGGACATAGAGGAATGTCAGAGCAGTCTCATGGAGGAGAGCAGAGGACATAGAAGAATGTCAGACCAGTCTTATGGAGGAGAGCAGAGGACATAGAAGAATGTCAGACCAGTCTTATGGAGGAGAGCAGAGGAGATAGAAGTATGTCAGAGCAGTCTCATGGAGGAGAGCAGAGGAGATAGAAGAATGTCAGACCAGTCGTATGGAGGAGAGCAGAGGACATAGAAGAATGTCAGACCAGTCTTATGGAGGAGAGCAGAGGAGATAGAAGAATGTCAGACCAGTCTTATGGAGGAGAGCAGAGGAGATAGAAGAATGTCAGACCAGTCTCATGGAGGAGAGCAGAGGAGATAGAAGAATGTCAGACCAGTCTTATGGAGGAGAGCAGAGGACATAGAAGAATGTCAGAGCAGTCTTATGGAGGAGAGCAGAGGACTCAGAGGAATGTCAGACCAGTCTTATGGAGGAGAGCAGAGGAGATAGAAGAATGTCAGACCAGTCTTATGGAGGAGAGCAGAGGAGATAGAAGAATGTCAGAGCAGTCTCATGGAGGAGAGCAGAGGACATAGAAGAATGTCAGACCAGTCTTATGGAGGAGAGCAGAGGACATAGAAGAATGTCAGAGCAGTCTTATGGAGGAGAGCAGAGGAGATAGAAGAATGTCAGACCAGTCTTATGGAGGAGAGCAGAGGAGATAGAAGAATGTCAGAGCAGTCTTATGGAGGAGAGCAGAGGACATAGAAGAATGTCAGACCAGTCTTATGGAGGAGAGCAGAGGACATAGAAGAATGTCAGAGCAGTCTTATGGAGGAGAGCAGAGGAGATAGAAGAATGTCAGACCAGTCTTATGGAGGAGAGCAGAGGAGATAGAAGAATGTCAGAGCAGTCTTATGGAGGAGAGCAGAGGACATAGAGGAATGTCAGAGCAGTCTCATGGAGGAGAGCAGAGGACATAGGAGAATGTCAGACCAGTCTTATGGAGGAGAGCAGAGGAGATAGAAGAATGTCAGACCAGTCTTATGGAGGAGAGCAGAGGACATAGAAGAATGTCAGAGCAGTCTTATGGAGGAGAGCAGAGGAGATAGGAGAATGTGAGACCAGTCTCATGGAGGAGAGCAGAGGAGATAGGAGAATGTCAGAGCAGTCTTATGGAGGAGAGCAGAGGACATAGAAGAATGTCACACCAGTCTTATGGAGGAGAGCAGAGGACATAGAAGAATGTCAGAGCAGTCTTATGGAGGAGAGCAGAGGAGATAGAAGAATGTCAGAGCAGTCTTATGGAGGAGAGCAGAGGACATAGAAGAATGTCAGAGCAGTCTTATGGAGGAGAGCAGAGGAGATAGAAGAATGTCAGACCAGTCTTATGGAGGAGAGCAGAGGACATAGAAGAATGTCAGACCAGTCTTATGGAGGAGAGCAGAGCAGATAGAAGAATGTCAGACCAGTCTTATGGAGGAGAGCAGAGGAGATAGAAGAATGTCAGAGCACTCTCATGGAGGAGAGCAGAGGACATAGAAGAATGTCAGACCAGTCTCATGGAGGAGAGCAGAGGACATAGAAGAATGTCAGAGCAGTCTTATGGAGGAGAGCAGAGGACATAGAAGAATGTCAGACCAGTCTCATGGAGGAGAGCAGAGGAGATAGAAGAATGTCAGAGCAGTCTTATGGAGGAGAGCAGAGGACATAGAAGAATGTCAGACCAGTCTTATGGAGGAGAGCAGAGGACATAGAAGAATGTCAGAGCAGTCTTATGGAGGAGAGCAGAGGAGATAGAAGAATGTCAGAGCAGTCTTATGGAGGAGAGCAGAGGAGATAGAAGAATGTCAGACCAGTCTTATGGAGGAGAGCAGAGGAGATAGAAGAATGTCAGAATAGTCTAATGGAGGAGAGCAGAGGAGATAGAAGAATGTCAGACCAGTCTCATGGAGGAGAGCAGAGGAGATAGAAGAATGTCAGACCAGTCTAATGGAGGAGAGCAGAGGAGATAGAAGAATGTCAGACCAGTCTCATGGAGGAGAGCAGAGGAGATAGAAGAATGTCAGAGCAGTCTTATGGAGGAGAGCAGAGGAGATAGAAGAATGTCAGACCAGTCTTATGGAGGAGAGCAGAGGAGATAGAAGAATGTCAGACCAGTCTAATGGAGGAGAGCAGAGGACATAGAAGAATGTCAGACCAGTCTTATGGAGGAGAACAGAGGACATAGAAGAATGTCAGACCAGTCTTATGGAGAAGAGCAGAGGAGATAGAAGAATGTCAGACCAGTCTTATGGAGAAGAGCAGAGGAGATAGAAGAATGTCAGAGCAGTCTTATGGAGGAGAGCAGAGGACATAGAAGAATGTCAGAGCAGTCTTATGGAGGAGAGCAGAGGACATAGAAGAATGTCAGACCAGTCTTATGGTGGAGAGCAGAGGAGATAGAAGAATGTCAGAGCAGTCTTATGGAGGAGAGCAGAGGAGATAGAAGAATGTCAGAGCAGTCTTATGGAGGAGAGCAGAGGACATAGAAGAATGTCAGAGCAGTCTTATGGAGGAGAGCAGAGGAGATAGAAGAATGTCAGAGCAGTCTTATGGAGGAGAGCAGAGGACATAGAAGAATGTCAGACCAGTCTCATGGAGGAGAGCAGAGGAGATAGAAGAATGTCAGACCAGTCTTATGGAGGAGAGCAGAGGACATACAAGAATGTCAGACCAGTGTTATGGAGGAGAGGACGTTCTCATGTCTATTCCTTCCCCTTTAAGAGGGCCGAGGTCTTTGCTTTGTTCACTGTGTACGGTGGAGGTCTGAGCTCCTGACGCCTCATTTATCTGATTCGGTTCATTGTCTTGTGACGTTCTCGGCGCTCGGTGCAGATGAGATTTCTCACAACTGATTTCATTGTAGAAAAAACGGAGAGTCAGAAGAATGCGGTGACCATGGAAACACGCTCCACGTCTACAGCTGGACCTGGCGCGTGTCTGCAGCCACCATCACTCCCATTATCCTCCACATCAGAGATACAATTGTCTGCAGGAAGAGATGCCGAGCGTGGCACCAGTCATGGAGGACCCTGCACTGAGGTGACCCTGAGGACCTCATGTACGGGGAGAGGCCAACGAGAGCAGGGGAGAAGAAGTGCAAAGGGCTCCGGCAGGGAAGGGGTTAATGATACACACAGGAACCAAAGGGGAACTCACTACTCAAGACCTCAGATATAACCCGGTGTAAGGATGAGGCGAGGATAGACACGCAGGCTGCTCACCCCCTACGCAGGCCGCTCACCCCCTACATAAACTAATCACCCTCTATACAGTCCCACATAAGGGAGTACAATCAGGTATAGATAGTTTTATTGTAAACAAAACAGTTTTTAAACCATGACAACAAATACATACAAGATAATAGAAGCCTGTGCCCAGGGGAGATATACCCCGGCACTAGACAGCGTGGGCTGACATTGTGTGTAATATTTAGCACCGTGGCAGTAAGAACACCATAGGAGTATTGTGTAAGCGCACCTGGGAGATGGACAGCGAGTGCCTATTGTGGAGACTGATCCCCATCAGACATATCTCAAGAAACAATGCAAGTGCCCATAGAAAGAGGGATTCTTATAGGGTTAAAAGAGTCAGACTGTCCTCAGCCATAGTGCAGCTGGACTCCACGCTGACCCCGCCGCACGTTTCAGCTGTCAAGCCTTCATCTGGGGGTGATGTGAGGCTGACCGGATGTGGTATAAGTGTATGTAACCAATCAATCAGACAACTACCTGCCAGGTGTTACTTCTCAGGTTAAAGGAACTGCTGCTGCTTCTTGGCGCATGTCAATCAGGACAAGATCCGGATCCCGGAACCGGAAGTCTCGCGTGCGCCCGAGATCTCGCGAGCATGGGGTTGCCATGGTCACGAGATGCCAAGCGCTGTGCGACAACGCCGGTCCGTTCACCGGTCTCCCTGCGCATGCGCACGCAGCGCATATAGTATAAGATGTACAACATCACCTGGACTGTGGTAATGTGGGTGGATTGCAGGACTGGAATAAATAAGATATTGATGAAGTGTGTATATTTCAACGGTATAACAGTATATAACATACGGGAATACATATAGAAGGATGTGTTGTTACAATTTAGTAGAAAAGGAATGAATGATCCACACAGGTCACATATTGCACATGCCCAAAAATAAGTGTACAGAAGTGTTGGTTATTACGTGTGGTTTGAACAAAACCTACATAAAAAAAAGTTAACAATTGTTTACAAATGTTTACAAATGTGTGATAACATGATGACTTGGATGCCATGCTGTATAGCCGGGACACGTTGGTGAAAAGAATTACTCAGAAGGAATAAGATTGAAAGTAAAGTGAATGCCAGGCATAGAAAAGATCCAAAATGTTCTTACAAGTGATAATTAGAGATGAGCGAGCACTAAAATGCTCGGGTACTCGTTATTCGAGACGAACTTTTCCCGATGCTCGAGTGCTCGTCTCGAATAACGAGCCCCATTGAAGTCAATGGGAGACTCGAGCTTTTTTCAAGGGGACCAAGGCTCTGCACAGGGAAGCTTGGCCAAACACCTGGGAACCTCAGAAAAGGATGGAAACACCACGGAAATGGACAGGAAACAGCAGGGGCAGCATGCATGGATGCCTCTGAGGCTGCTTAATCGCACCATTATGCCAAAATTATGGGCAATAGCATGGCCATGACAGAGTGACCGAATGAGGCTAGATAGCATCTAAAACATCCAATAATTGACCCTGACACTATAGGGGACGGCATGCAGAGGCAGCGGCAGCAGCGGCAGGCTAGAGAGTGGCATGGCGACATACCCTAAATGGACTCAGGCTTCAAACCAATGGGTGGCAGAGAGGAACCAAAGGAGGTGAGCAAGAAGCGCTCAAATAATATCGGTACATGATAAAAGTTTGCCAGTATATTTTGTGGATTACACAGCAGGGTGGCGACAAAGTTAACATGGAAGCCATGAAAACAACCCAAAATTCTGCCTGACACAGCTCGTTCGATAAGGGGACCATGTATGGAGGCAGCTATATGGACTACTTTTGGAGGTAGCAATGGAGACAACGTGTGGAGCCAGCTAAAAAGACGACATGTGGAGGCTGCTATGGAGACAATTTAATTTGGATAGTGCCTGTATGTGGCAGTCCAAAAAAGTTTTCAAACCAGAGGAGCAGGTAGGTGGTCCTCCAGAAAAATTAAATAGATTGAGTGCCTGTATGTGGCACTCCCAAAAATTGTTTAAAACAGAGGACCGGGTCGGTGGCCCTCCAGAAAAATTTAATACATAGAGTACTATAGCTAGAGCCAGTTGGCCCTGGCAAAAAATAGCCAGTTTCCTCTGCTTTAGTGTACAAAAAGGAGGAGAAGGAGGACAATGAGGAGGAGGAGTGCATAAATTATTCAGGTTGAGCTTCCTTCACCTGGTGGAGAATGGAAATCCGGAGAAATCCAGGCTTTATTCATCTTGATAAGCGTCAGCCTGTCAGCGCTGTCAGTCGACAGGCGTGTACGCTTATCGGTGATGATGCCACCAGCTGCACTGAAAACCCGCTCGGACAACACGCTAGCGGCAGGGCAGGCAAGAACCTCCAAGGCGTACAGCGCCAGTTCGTGCCACATGTCCAGCTTTGAAACCCAGTAGTTGTAGGGAGCTGTGTGATCATTTAGGACGATGGTATGGTCAGCTACGTACTCCCTCACCATCTTTCTGTAAAGATCAGCCCTACTCTGCCAAGGCTGGGGACAGGTGACAGTGTCTTGCTGGGGTGACATAAAACTGGCAAAAGCCTTGTAAAGCGTACCCCTGCCAGTGCTGGACAAGCTGCCTGCTCGCCTACTCTCCCTCGCTACTTGTCCCGCAGAACTACGCACTCTGCCGCTAGCGCTGTCAGAAGGGAAATACTGTTTCAGCTTGTGCACCAGGGCCTGCTGGTATTCATGCATTCTCACACTCCTTTCCTCTCCAGGGATGAGAGTGTAAAGATTTTGCTTGTACCGTGGGTCCAGGAGAGTGAATACCCAGTAATCGGTGCTGGAATAAATTCTTTGAACGCGAGGGTCACGGGATAGGCAGCTTAGCATGAAATCTGCCATATGCGCCAGAGTCCCAACGCATAAGAATTCACTCCCCTCACTGGCCTGACTGTCCATTTCCTCCTCCTCCAACTCCTCTTCTTCTGCCCATACACGCTGAACAGTGAAGGACTGAACAATGGTCCCCTCTTCTGTCTCGCCAACATTCTCCTCCTCTTCCTCCTCATCCTCCTCCACCTCCACCTCCTCCGATATGCGCTGAGAAACAGACCTAAGGGTGCTTTGGCTATCAACAAGGGAATCTTCTTCCCCCGTCTCTTGTGATGAGCGCAAAGCTTCCGACTTCATGCTGACCAGAGAGTTTTTCAACAGGCCAAGCAGCGGGATGGTGAGGCTGATGATGGCGGCATCGCCACTGACCATCTGTGTTGACTCCTCAAAGTTACTCAGTACCTGACAGATATCAGACATCCACGTCCACTCCTCATTGTAGACTTGAGGAAGCTGACTGACCTGACTACCAGTTCTGGTGGAAGTTGACATCTGGCAGTCTACAATCGCTCTGCGCTGCTGGTAAACTCTGGATAACATGGTTAATGTTGAATTCCACCTCGTGGGCACGTCACACAACAGTCGGTGAGCGGGCAGTTGGAGGCGGCGCTGCGCTGCCCTGAGAGTGGCAGCATCTGTGCTGGACTTCCTGAAATGCGCACATATGCGGCGCACCTTAGTGAGCAAATCAGACAGATTGGGGTATGTCTTGAGGAAACGCTGAACTATCAGATTTAATACATGGGCCAGGCATGGCACATGTGTCAGTCTGCCGAGTTGCAGAGCCGCCACCAGGTTACGGCCGTTGTCACACACAAACATGCCTGGCTTCAGGTTCAGCGGTGCCAGCCACAGATCAGTCTGCGCCGTGATGCCCTGTAATAGCTCTTGGGCGGTGTGCCTTTTATCGCCTAGGCTCAGCAGTTTGAGCACCGCCTGCTGTCGCTTAGCGATGGCACTGCTGCTCTGCCTAGAGCTACCCACTGATGGCGCCATGCCCACGGATGGTAATTCGGAGGAGGAGGTGGAGGAGGGGTGGGAGGAGGAGGAGGCATAGTAGGCCTGAAAGACCTGGACCGAGGTAGGCCCTGCAATCCTCGGCGTCGGCAGTATATGACCAGCCCCAGGGTCACACTCGGTCCCAGCCTCCACCAAGTTAACCCAATGTGCCGTCAGCGATATATAGTGGCCCTGCCCGGCAGCACTCGTCCACGTGTCCGTGGTCAGGTGGACCTTGTCAGAAACGGCGTTGGTCAGGGCAGGGATGATGTTCTCTGACACGTGCTTGTGCAGGGCTGGGACGGCACATCGGGAAAAATAGTGGAGGCTGGGGACCGAATACCGAGGGGCGGCCGCCGCCATGAGGTTTCGAAAGGCCTCGGTCTCTACCAGCCTATAGGGCAGCATCTCCAGGCTAAGCAACTTGGAGATGTGGACGTTGAGGGCTCGGGCGTGTGGGTGGGTTGCGCTATACCTCCTTTTGCGCTCCAGCGTCTGGGGTATGGAAAGCTGAACGCTGGTGGATGCTGTGGAGGATCGTGGAGGCGAAGATGGGCTTTTCGCACGGGAGGTGTTTGGGCCGGGGTCCTGGGCAGGGGGCTGACTAGCAGATGACACAGGGGAAGGAGCAGTGGTGTGCCCGGCCGGAGGTGAACGGGCTTGGTGCCATTGAGTGGGGTGTTTAGCATTCATATGCCTGCGCATACTGGTGGTAGTTAAGCTAGTAGTTGTGGAACCCCTGCTGATCCTGGTTTGGCACAGGTTGCACACCACAGTCCGTCGGTCATCCGGTGTTTCTTCAAAGAAGCTCCAGACTTCTGAAAATCTAGCCCTCGCCACGGGAGCTTGACTACGGGAAACATTTGGTGCTGATGCACCAGCTCTGGCCCTGCCTCTCCGTCTGGCCCCACCACTGCCTCTTCCAACCTGTTCTGGTCGAGGACTCTCCTCCGTCTCAGAAGCACTGTGTTCACCCGGCCTATCAACCCAGCTTGGGTCTGTCACCTCATCATCCTCCGATCCCTCAGTCTGCTCCCCCCTCAGACTTCCTGCCCTGACAACAACTTCACCACTGTCTGACAACCGTGTCTCCTCATCGTCGGACACCTCTTTATACACTTCTTCTACTACGTCAATAATGTCATCATCACCCACAGACTGCGACTGGTGGAAAACCTGGGCATCGGAAAATAGCTCAGCAGCAACCGGACAAGTGGTTTGTGACTGTGGGAAGGGTCCAGAAAACAGTTCCTCAGAGTATGCCGGTTCAAATGCCAAATTTTCCTGGGAGGGGGCAGACTGGGGGGGAGGAGGCCGAGGTGGAGGAGCTGGAGGAGTGCTGATTTCGGTGACATGGGTGGACTGCGTGGAAGACTGACTGGTGGACAAATGGCTAGAAGCATTGTCCGCAATCCACGACATCACCTGTTCGCACTGTTCTGGCCTCAACAGTGCTCTACCACGAGTCCCAGTAACTTCAGACATGAACCTAGGGAGTGTAGCTCTGAGGCGTTCCCCTGCACCCTCATCAGCAGGTGGTGTCTCACTCCGCCCAGGACCACGGCCTCTGACCCCTGCAGTAGTTGGACGCCCACGTCCCCGCCCTCGTACTCTACCCCTAGCCCTCGGGTTAAACATTTTCCAAATTATAGTGTAAACTTGAAAAAAAAATTTTTTGTGTTTATTTTTTTTTAGTTTTTTATTTTTTTAACAAAACGATGCTATCCTATTGCTATGGCTAGTTTCTAACCTACACTGACAGCACACAACTGGATTTTGTGCTTTGCAAGATGAGTTTGAGCTATAAAATGAAATAAAGGTAAAAAAAAAATAAATCGTCAGACTGTGCCTAATTCTACTCAAACCCCTAATAAATTTTCCCACTTTGGTGTTTGAGGTGGATATGTGTGTCACTAAGAGCTAAACACAACGGTAGCAAGTCCCCCTGCAAATTCCTCACAATATGGTACTAGCTGCACTACTAGTGCCAGCAAGCCCAGCCACAAGCAAACAAAAAAAAAAAGTATAACGTTATTGTAGCCCTAAGAAGGGCTGTTGGGTTCTTGTAGAATCACTCCTGCCTAACACTATTCTAATAGAACAGCCTAACGCTTTCCCTGACCAGCAGCAGCTCTCTCCCTAGCGGCATCCAGAGACAGAATGATCCGAGCAGCGCAGGCAGGGGCTAGTCTATCCCAGGGTCACCTGATCTGGCCAGCCAACCACTGCTATCTACGTGTAAGGGTACCACGTCATGCTG